>NC_140171.1:147594181-147639281 GCF_963971535.1 Notolepis coatsorum | reverse complement strand
ACTAAGCCATTATGTCTGCCTCAGTAGGATTCCTGGCAGGTACATTATCCTGTTCCTACATAGAAAGGAGAGAAATTGTGAAAATTATCTTGGGGTGGAAGTACACAGTAACGTGGTTTGTTTGGTGAATGAGAGAGAGCCTAAAAGACAGAGAGAGAGAAAGAGGTAAGAGACAACAACAACAAAAGCACAAATCTGCAATAGCTGTGACCTTTTTGCAACAGGCCACTCCCATCGCCACGCCCCCTTTTAGCCAACGGTAAAGTTCTGTAAATCTGCGGTGACATCGGCTGGGTCATGTGGGGAGTCCACAATGAGACGCAGCCAGCTGTAATGTGGATGCCTTCTAGCCATTACTGTCCTGTCTTTGGCAACACTAACGTCAGTACCGCACCGGCAACTAACTAACGTCAGACCAGCTAGCTAACTTTAGGTAATAGTTAGCTAGGGTGACCATATTTTGATGGACATGTTGGCCCCAGCCTCGAGATACTTAATGATACTTTGCACACTCTAAGCGGGCATGGCCACCTTCATTTCACTATGTCTTGTGTATGTATGTGATGAATAAACCTCTTGAATCTTGAATCTCTACTCAAATTTTACTCAAAGATGCCTTATTGTTTTAACCTCTTAACATGCACCAAGAAAAGCGGATTTTTTTTTTACTTGAACTTGAGGACTGCATATTTTTTTTTCAAAGCTTATCTTTATACGTTATGCTTATAGCACATGCATAAGCCTGGTCTCTTTTGAAAGATAACATTCTGAAGTTACTAATGCAAAAAAGGAAAATCACTTTTAGTGCTAATGAAATAGAGTAGCATATAGGTCTGAACTTGAGTTGAACTTGAACCTGTGTACTCACATTTTTCTGTAGTGGTTTCAATATCCCAAATTTAACCACATAACATGCGCCCAGAAAAGTGGCAATTTTTTTACTTGAATTTGAGGACTGCATACTTTTTTTGCAAAGCTTATCTTTATACTTTATGCGTATAGCACATGCATTATTAGCCTGGTCTCTTTTGAAAGATAACATTATGAAGTTTCTTACACAATAAAGACAAATCACTTTTAGTGCTAATGAGTAACATAGGGCTGAACTTGAGTTGAACTTGAACTTGTGTACTCATGTTTTTGTGTAGTAGTTGCAATATTCCAAAATAATATATATTTTTTTGTATAAGCTGGAAAACACCGCAAATCCATAGCCTGAAGTCTTATGTAGTACAGGTCCACATTTTATAAAAATCCGTTCAGAAATGAGTCTTATAGAGACATCCGGGTAAACCGTGTGCCAAGAAAAAAGCTCTCCATCTCTCCATTTCCTCATCCAAGTAAATTCATTCGGAATTTTTATTATTTGATCCTGTCTTCGCTTGTCAATTTTCACCTAGATCCCTGATTCGCACACCCCTACGTGGGATATCACTGGAAAGCTACACTCATTTTGTTGGCTACAAGTTACAATGCTGACCAATCATTTTCGCAATCATGCGGATGATTGAGTTCTGGAGCCTCTGGAGTCCGGGGTGATAATCTGACGCGCAAGCGAAAAAAGTCGCACGCCTGACATATCGGCATGTAGGGGGGAAATGTGTTATGGTTTGACACCGACCCCAAACGCTAACGACACAAGAGAGTAGGATTCAGAGTTGCCAAATACGAGGGCTTGTTTATTTGGTAATAAGAATAAGTGAAACAGGGAAAGCAGGTCAACAAGAACAGGTACAATGAACAAGGGGCAAAGTTCTGCTGCTCTGCAGCTTCTCCCGGAAGGGTAGTCTTGGGAAGCAGGAGCAGACCTCTGTACCGCTCTGCAGAATTCTCACGGCGGATCTCTCAGATGTTGTGCAAGACCGAGAGAGGGAGAGAGGGAACGAGTCAGTGACAGAGCAGACTTGAAACGAGCAGGAGGACAGGGTGTAATATTCTTCGTGTTAACAACACAGTGATGTGCAATATTCCAAAAACAGCCCAAGTGAATATCTTCATGTAAACACACAGTGAGCAAAAATCCAAACACTGTCCAAATGTGAAATAATATCTTCGTGTAAACACACAGTGAGCAAAAATCCAAACACTGTCCAAATGTGAAATAATATCTTCGGCGTGAGCAAACACACAGAGGGAGGTGGAAGATCCCAAAAATATTATTCCATAAAGGAAAGAGCAAAATCGATAATGGCTGGGTGAGTGACTGTTTGACAAAAAGGTGGTAGACTTCAGTGTAAAGGTTACACACGAAAATCGGAAATAGGTCAAGACAGTCAATCTAGAAAACTCACCCAGACGAGCTGCGTAAAAGGAACAGGAACAACAGAGGAGGCGAGCGCGCGCCACGGAGCAGGTATCCAAGCGAAGGCTACTAGGAATTCCTGGAGAACAGCACAGTGAAACAGCAGCAACGGGGAAAAACATCCAGCGACAAATCAAGACGATCCAACAACTTAGGGTGGGGAAAACGGGGTATAAATAATGAGGGATCGATTGATTGAAAAGCAGTGACAGCTGGGGAATGTGATTGACAAGCGTGGGGAAGTGAGAGAACCAATCAGCGACGTCTCAGATGACGTCAACGGGGAGAAACGTGTGAACGAGGGAATTGAAATACTTGACAGAAAAAATGAATGAAAACAAAGCGAGGGTGGTTAAAGGAACAGAACGAGTGAGAAAGCAAGGACAGAAACCTCACAGTACCCCCCCCTCCACGGGAGCCACCCGGCGACCAGGCCGACCCGGCTCGTCAGGATGGGCCCGATGGAAGTCGGTGATCAAGCCGGGATCCACGATGAGCTGCCGGGAGACCCAGCTACGCTCCTCAGGGCCGTAACCCTCCCAGTCCACCAGGTATTGGAACCCCCGGCCCCGCCGACGAACGCCCATCAACCGGCGGACCTGCCACTGGGGGTGACCATCCACTAGCACAGGAGGCGGTGGATCAGGAGCTGGAGGCATAAGGGGACTGAGGGAGACGGGCTTAACCCGGGAGACATGGAACACGGGGTGGATGTGCATGGATGCAGGAAGCTTCAGGCGCAGGGCCGCCGGACTGAGTACCTTCAGGACCTCGAAAGGACCGACGAAGCGAGGGTTGAGCTTCTTGGCCGAGGACCGTAGCGGGAGGTCCTTCGCGGAGAGCCACACCCTCTGCCCAGGGCGGTAAGTCGGCGCGGGAACCCGGCGCCGGTCGGCACCACGACAGGCGCGCTCAGATGTCCGGAGCAGCGCGGTCCTGGTGATCTCCCAAACGCGACGGCAGCGGTCGAGGTGGACCTGCACGGAGGGAACTGCCACTTCCGTCTCCAGTGCGGGAAAAAGAGGGGGCTGGTAGCCCAGGGAGGCCTCAAAAGGGGAGAGGCCGGTGGCGGAACTGACCATTGAGTTGATCGAGTATTCAACCCAGGGAAGGAAACGGCTCCAGGATGCCGGCCTCTCGGCTGCCACACACCGAAGAGCAGACTCCACGCTCTGGTTCATCCTCTCCGTCTGCCCGTTTGTCTGGGGATGGTAGCCAGAGGAGAGACTGACCGTTGCCCCCAATCCCTTGCAGAAAGCCCGCCATACCTGGGAGGTGAACTGGGGCCCCCGGTCAGAGACGATGTCCTGGGGAAAACCGTGAAGGCGGAACACGTGGTGCGTCAGGAGGTCCGCCGTCTCGGCTGCTGAGGGAAGCTTGGAGAGGGCCACGAGGTGGACCCCCTTGCTGAATCGATCCACCACGGTCAGAAGGCAGGTGTTCCCCTGGGAGGAGGGTAGACCAGTGACGAAGTCGAGCGCCACATGTGACCACGGACGGCTTGGAACGGGAAGTGGCTGCAAGAGCCCGGAGGGTGCCTGGTGAGAGGCCTTGCTGCGGGCACAGACCGCGCAGGCCAATACGAACTCCTTGACGTCGTTCCGCATGGTGGGCCACCAGAAACGACGAGCCAGGAAGGAGAACGTGCGATGGACGCCTGGGTGGCAGGCGAACCGGCTGGTATGGCCCCACAGCAGTACCTGGGACCGGACAGAGTCAGGGACGAAGAGACGGCTCCTAGGGACGTTGCTTGGAGCACGTTGGAAGCGTAGGGCACGCCTCACCACACCCTCGATGCCCAAGGTGATGGCTCCAACCACTCGGGCCTCCGGGATGATGGGAGATGGGTCCTCAGAGGGTGGAGCCCCCTTGGAGTGCATCCGGGACAGGGAGTCGGCCTTCGTGTTGCGGGAACCGGGGCGGAAGGTCAGCGAGAAGTCGAACCGACTGAGGAAACTGGCCCATCTCGCCTGCCGACCGTTGAGGCGCCTGGAAGCGCGGATGAACGTTAGGTTCTTGTGGTCCGTCCAGATGGTAAAAGGCTCCTCGGCACCCTCTAGCCAATGACGCCACTCCTCCAGAGCAGCCACGACCGCCAGTAGCTCCCGATTGCCGGTGTCGTAGTTCCTCTCGGCGGGGAGGAAGCGACGCGAGTAGAAGGCGCAAGGATGTACCTTCTGGTCGGAAGGAGAACGCTGGGATAGGACAGCGCCCAGGCCAGAATCCGAGGCGTCCACCTCCACGATGAACTGTCTCTTGGGGTCAGGGTGGAGCAGGATAGGAGCGGAAGTGAACCTTCTCTTGAGGGAGCGGAACGCAGCGCATGCCGCTGGGGACCAGTCGAACGGCAGAGCGGGGGAGGTCAGCTTGGTAAGAGGCTCCGCCACTTGGCTGTAGTTCCGGATGAACCTTCGGTAGAAGTTTGCGAACCCGAGGAAACTCTGTAACTCCTTCCGAGTGGTGGGTTCCGGCCAATCCTCCACAGCCTGGATCTTGCGAGGATCCGCTCGGGTCAAGCCCTTCTCCACGATGAAGCCCAGGTAGTCGACGGAGTTGGAGTGGAAGCGGCACCTCTCCGCCTTGACGAAGAGCCGATTGTGGAGGAGGCGCTCCAGCACCCGGCGGACATGCAGGATGTGTTCCTCGAGGGTCCTGGAAAAGATAAGAATGTCGTCCAGGTACACCACCACGAACACCTCCAGCATGTCACGGAGGACATCGTTCATGAGTGCCTGGAATACCGCCGGGGCGTTGGTGAGGCCGAACGGCATCACAAGGTACTCATAGTGGCCCCTGGGGGTCTTGAAGGCGGTCTTCCATTCATCGCCCTCACGGATACGGACAAGATGATAGGCACTTCGGAGATCCAGCTTGGTGAAGAACGAGGCCTGGGTCAGTGGCTCGAAGGTGGAGCTCATGAGAGGTAGGGGGTATTTGTTCTTGATGGTGATCTCGTTGAGCTGACGATAGTCGATGCAGGGTCGCAGGTCCCCATCCTTCTTACCAACAAAGAAGAACCCGGCCGCCACCGGGGAGGAGGAAGGCCGAATGAGTCCTGCTTCCAATGACTCAGAGATGTAGAGATCCATCGCCTTCTTCTCCGGGACAGTCAGACTGTAGAGGCGGCTGCCGGGAAGGGGAGCCCCTTGGCGGAGGTCGATGGCGCAGTCATAGGGGCGGTGAGGTGGAAGGGACTGAGCCCTGGTCTTACTGAATACCTCCATGAGGTCGTGGTACTCGGGAGGAATGGACGAGGGATCCGGGGGCAACTCACCAGCCGGTCTCCGGGGCGGGGGACAAGACGCCGCCTGTAGACAGCGGGCGTGACAGGAGGAGCTCCAGCCCCTGATGGTACCGGAGGACCAGGCGATGTGGGGCTCGTGCAGCGCGAGCCAGGGCCTACCCAGGACCACCGGGACAAGGGGGGATTGGGTAATGAGGAACTGGATCCTCTCTACGTGGTTCCCAGCAATGGTCAGCAAGACTGGGCCGGTCCGTTGAGAGATGTCGGCCAGGCGGTGTTGGTCCAACGAAAAGATCTCCAAGGGCCTCACAAGGGCCTCAAGAGGTATGTTGGCTTGGGTGGCAAACTCGAAGTCGAGGAAGTTCTCGTCTGCCCCAGAGTCGATGAGGGCCTCCACCGTGGCACGTTGGTCCCCCCAGGCCAGGGTGACGCTCATCAGATGGTCAGGTGGTGCGCGGCGCTGGGAATGGGAAAAACGGCTCACCAGGATCTCCCGGGGTCTTGGTGAGCCCGATCTTTTGGCCGGGTAGGGCAGTCGGCGATACGGTGTCCCGCACCTCCGCAGTAGAGGCAGAGACCGGACCTGAGCCTTGCCTGACGCTCCGCCTGGCTCAGATGAGAGCGTCCCAGCTGCATGGGTTCCTCCTCGCGCACCGGACGGGGAAGCCTGTTACCATCAGTAGTGTTGGGGACGGGGCGTCCAGGAGTCCGGGGTGCTTCAGGAGGTGACAGTCGGGTCCTCTCGCGCCTTCTCTCCAGGAGGCGTCCGTCAATACGGATGACAAGGCTAAACAGCTCCTCGAGGGAGTCGGGCACCTCCCTGGTAGCGAGCTGGTCCCGGACTGCGTCACTGAGCCCCCTTATGAAGGTTAGGCGAAGAGCAGGTTCGTTCCATCCACTCTCCACCGCCGCCAGTCGAAACTCCATGACATAGTCCGTCACCCTGCTGCTCCCTTGTCGGAAGGTCCCCAACCGGGCTCCAGGGTCCAGACCTCGGGCTGGATGGTGGAACACTCTGCGGAGCTCCGCCACGAAGTCTGGGTAGGAGAACAAAAAATCTGCTTCCATTGCCCAGGAGGAAGTGACCCACTGGGCAGCATGGCCTGAAAGTAGGTTGGTTATATAAGCCACTCGGGACCCATGAGCAGAAAAACGGCTTGGTTGATGACGGAAAACCAACTCACATTGCATGATGAATGTGGCACACTCCTCGGGATTACCGTCGAACAGCCGTGGGACGGAGAGAAGGGGTTCCCGAGGTGCGAGATCTGCTGGGGCTGCGGGGAATGTTCCTGAAGGGTGTGAGAGATGAAAAGTATTAACGGCGTCGCCCAGCGAGTTAAGCTGGGCGAGAATCTCGGACTGTTGTCCCGCCATAGCGGCCATTGAACCCTGCATAGGCAGGACCTGGTCCCTGAGGTTCTGCACCGCAGCCGCAGCCCGCTCTAGTTGGAGACCGTGATCCCTGGTCAACTCGACTTGAATTGCAAGTGCGGTTCTGACCCCCTCTGTGTCGGCTGGGGTCGTCATTGTGGTTGGATCGTAATGTTATGGTTTGACACCGACCCCAAACGCTAACGACACAAGAGAGTAGGATTCAGAGTTGCCAAATACGAGGGCTTGTTTATTTGGTAATAAGAATAAGTGAAACAGGGAAAGCAGGTCAACAAGAACAGGTACAATGAACAAGGGGCAAAGTTCTGCTGCTCTGCAGCTTCTCCCGGAAGGGTAGTCTTGGGAAGCAGGAGCAGACCTCTGTACCGCTCTGCAGAATTCTCACGGCGGATCTCTCAGATGTTGTGCAAGACCGAGAGAGGGAGAGAGGGAACGAGTCAGTGACAGAGCAGACTTGAAACGAGCAGGAGGACAGGGTGTAATATTCTTCGTGTTAACAACACAGTGATGTGCAATATTCCAAAAACAGCCCAAGTGAATATCTTCATGTAAACACACAGTGAGCAAAAATCCAAACACTGTCCAAATGTGAAATAATATCTTCGTGTAAACACACAGTGAGCAAAAATCCAAACACTGTCCAAATGTGAAATAATATCTTCGGCGTGAGCAAACACACAGAGGGAGGTGGAAGATCCCAAAAATATTATTCCATAAAGGAAAGAGCAAAATCGATAATGGCTGGGTGAGTGACTGTTTGACAAAAAGGTGGTAGACTTCAGTGTAAAGGTTACACACGAAAATCGGAAATAGGTCAAGACAGTCAATCTAGAAAACTCACCCAGACGAGCTGCGTAAAAGGAACAGGAACAACAGAGGAGGCGAGCGCGCGCCACGGAGCAGGTATCCAAGCGAAGGCTACTAGGAATTCCTGGAGAACAGCACAGTGAAACAGCAGCAACGGGGAAAAACATCCAGCGACAAATCAAGACGATCCAACAACTTAGGGTGGGGAAAACGGGGTATAAATAATGAGGGATCGATTGATTGAAAAGCAGTGACAGCTGGGGAATGTGATTGACAAGCGTGGGGAAGTGAGAGAACCAATCAGCGACGTCTCAGATGACGTCAACGGGGAGAAACGTGTGAACGAGGGAATTGAAATACTTGACAGAAAAAATGAATGAAAACAAAGCGAGGGTGGTTAAAGGAACAGAACGAGTGAGAAAGCAAGGACAGAAACCTCACAAAATGTCCATTCAGATGGCATTTGAACGGCAACAAATAGCGGTTTTATTCTGTAATTTATATGGTCGGCAAAAAATGCAGTCCCGAGCCTTCAGACGCTCGCAAAGTGTCGTGAAACTGAATCTGAAACTGAAAAACTATGAAACCCGGAAATGTTCATGAATTTATAACCCCCCCCCCCCCGGACGCCCCGAACAGGGCGTGTAAGGAGGACATGTCCGGGCAAAAGAGGACGTTTGGTCACCCTATAGTTAGCAACATGCCACCGATGTGGGAGTTCTTACACGCTCTATGGCCAATTCGTATATTTCCCCCCTCGAAAGGCTCAAATATGTGTGGTCCATGCTCACACTATTGAGACACTAGAGGGCGAATTCACAAAGGGATTGCGCTGCTTTTTCTGACGCTATGCCGCCGCAAATAGCTCTCAAACACAGTTTGCTATTCACAAAGCAAGTGCAACGGGTGAAATGCGGTAGTAATTGCGTTTCCATCAGCATTGTGTCTCTGTGCGTCTGTGATATTTGCGGGTATTTAAATGAGGTAATATGGGCAGAACATGTGTCCCTTTCTATGCAAATTAGCCTCATCCAAAAACCAGGCTGCTAATTGCACCACACAGTAAAAGCGACGCTATTTGCGTCTTGAGAGATTTGGTGGTAACTAAGCTCATTTATAAAGGGGTGTCATTGCCAGCGTCTCAGGTGATCATGGCAGCAGTAATTGTTGCCAGGCAAAGGCATCGTAATGCCAGGTGTGCTGGTGAAAGAATATTTCTTAGGAGAATATCACTTTTTGATTTAAGCGAGACCGAAATCCAGAGACACAGGTTGCCAGCTCAAGCAATTCTTGATCTACTCGATGAAATCAAGGATGATATTGAGCCAGCCACTCAGAGATCACATGCAATCTTATTTATTATTTAAATATTGTCATTTAACATTGTCGGCTTTCCCAATGTTGTCGGCGCTATTGATTGGTTGATTTTGTAACGAGATTTAGATGTTGCATCATGCTGCAATCTTTATTTGTGTTATGCATTGCTTGCGTTGTTTTATTATGTCTTCATTATATAAAGCACTTTGAACGGCAATCCTTGTATGAAAGGTGCTATATAAATAAAGTGTATTATTATTATTATTGTCATGGTCCCAGCCAGGGACCCTACCTGAACAATATGAACAGTGGTTTTCTGCCGCCCTCTGGTGGCCAAACGCAGCAGCAACTCCAGATTCTGAACCTCCTAGGTTTGCTGGATAATATTAATACTATGTTTGATTCTATGTTGTTGCCTCTGTTCATGTTGTGTGTCCCCGTTTTAGCTTGTGTTTAAAAGGTTTATCTTTTCATATGTTTCCTTTAAAGGTTCATCTCTTTTACATATGTTTTCAGTAAGTGTTAACCTGTTCCACTCGACAGGGTCGGTACCGACCCCTTTTGACCTTATTAAATTATTATTATATTTTTATGAAGATGGAAAAAAAATTGTGATTTTAAAATCAACCGTTTTCAAGTATTATTATCACTACTATGTCACAAATACATGTAGAATGTAAAACGTTAGGTTGGCAATAGTTTAGCAATAGGTTAAAAGTGAGTTTATATCATTTTAAGTTTTTTATGTGAAATCGTTTTTTTTGATCCGGAACCGGATATGGAAATGTTGAACCATCGGAATTGGAATCTTTTTGCGGCCATTTTGAAGATTTTGAAGATTTTCTCCAATCTACACTTCCTGTGGTCCCCTATGGTGGTTCAAAGTTCAGCGTTCTGAATTAATCATATCAATAATTGTTATGATTCGCGATAATAAGCTACAAAAGGTAACGTTTTTGACAAATATTAAAACGCAGTCAGTTTCTCCACACTATTGTTAACATGTAAGAAGAATTAGATCTGAAATTAGTTTCAATATGGTTACACTGTGGGGGAAATAAAATATTACAGTCGATTACAGTAAATATCAGTATCTGTTATTATGCAAGCCTGGTGATACTATATCCAAATTGAACTCGGCCATTTGAAAGATACTATATGTATATATATATAAATGTGCGAATTGGCTATAATAAGGTAATGTATAAGCATATATTCTATATTTTATAATAATATTTCAAATTGCATTGGTCCGGATGGGAGAATTCAGTACTGTATATACAGAACCTTCAATTTGATCATCTTCCCTTTATTAATTTCCTTAGATCTTTTGTACACATGATCTCAAGAGGGTACTGAATGAGCTCAGTGGCAGTTTTTTAAGTTTGGTCATTATTATCATGGTTTTATTCACTGTCAAAGATGAAAAGAAAAATCATAATTCATATTTTCCTTTGTTTCATCACAATTTAAGCAAGCCTAGTAATAGACACAATATTTCTGACACTGAGAATACATTCATTGAGGTCCATAGATGTTCCTAGATACCAAGAATATGCAAATAGCCCTTGTAGAAGTGGAGCAATATTCCATTTACCTAGGTATACATTTTATGCAGATTTTCACCTGGGGTGGAACAGGTTAATACCTTCACATATGTTTCCTTTAAGGGTTCGTCTTTTTACATATGTTTTCTGTAGGTGTTAATTTCTTTACATGTTTCCTTTAAGGGTTGTTCCTTTACATATGTTTTCCATTTAGATAATCCCTTTACACATGCCTTTATTTTTGATGTGAGTTTTCTTTTGCTAATGCTTTGTGTTCACCAGTCTTGGCCATGCCTGGTCTTAAACCAGCTGGCGCTCATTAGCAATCACGGGCAATATTTGTACCTTTTCCAGTCCATTTTTGCCAGCACTGCTGAGTATTGTTTTCCGGCTTTTACAGTTCGTTTTTGTTTGCTAAAGTTTGTAACGTATCATTGTTGCTTGCAAACTTCAAAGTAAAAGCCCTTCATTTCATTCCGTCGTCTCTGCCTCTACTCTCTCGGATCGTGTTCTGCATTTGGGGTCTCCTCACCTATTCCCACACCGAACCCTCACAATTATTGACTGCACTCACGTTCCATTTGTACCACCAAGGGAAAATTATCTTTTTAGAAATAGGAAGTGGACGTATTCAATCAACACAGGTATTGTGCAACGCTAGTAATATAATAACGAATGCCAAATTCCCTGGAATTTACTTGCTGTGCGTAATCCTGCCAATGTTGGAGAGGCGGCAACGGGTTCACATCAGAAGGCGCACATTTGATCGAGCGCGCATTTGATCGAGCGCACATTTGATCGAGCGCACATTTGATCGAGTGGAGCAATGCTATATATCCCCCCCAAAGCACATCACTCCTTTGGGTGCTGCATGGGTTAGGTAATAATCACAATAAAGAGAATAGAACCCACACACTCATGTGCTCCAGAATAAACGTTTAATTTATAACGTTTTGTCAGGTCCATGAGGAGTAGACGCTAGAAACACGGCCAATGCAAAGTTTATTCTGGAGTATATGATAATGCAGGTTTTATTATCTTAACTAAACATTAAATACAACTTTTCTACTAAAAAGACATTCCTAAATGAAACAATATTTTCACTGGAATAGCGCCTAACTTCGGTCTAAAGATTCAGCACCACGGACAGGTCTGCTCAATATTATTTATTTGGGGATGACAAGCAATGACGAAAGATAGTGACAAAAACAAAGGATGCAATGTCTCATGAAAATACAAAGCAAATTAATACAAATTAATTAATTAATACATTACAAAATAAACTAAATACAATATGAAATAAATGAAATACAAATAGTGAAAATTACTGTTATGTCTATGCCTCATTTCGGGTTTATTTCTTCTCCTTCCTGATATCTGCCAACAGCACTGGCAGGTGCAAACTGCTCCATGAGCCAACTGCGCTGGAGAAAATCAGGAGTAAATTGCACACCTATGTGCTAGTGTTTGCGCTAGTATCTTGTCCGCGCAATATCTTTAGTGAAAGACAGAGCAAAGACGGAGCAGATACATAATCGTGGGCAGTTAAGGGTGCTATTAGCACAGCGCAATCCATTCTTTGTGAATTTGCCCCTAGGTGTTATCCAGACTGGAGGGTCATGTGGCTAGAAGACATTACAGTCGATAAATGTCTGTGTGCATTGCATTGTGGACTTGTCTCGTGTTCAGAAAAAAATATATATATTGGTCATCATTCTCGAACGGACATGTACAATTTACCAAGGATTCCCTTCGTAACTCGATGTATGTACTTATTCTGCATTCTCGAACGGCTTGGTATTGTAAATACGTATTTGAAAAGGCAGTTGTAAATTAGACAGACTGGTGTGCGCCCGTGGTTTCAACAGCTTTCTCTGGGACAAGTCATTGGGGATTGCCGATACTACACAATTAAATAATCCTAATGATAATTAATACGACAATAATTGTATTAATTAATAATTGCGTTTGCATTCATAGTCCTGACTCAATGAGGCATTGTGAGCATTACACACACACTGCAAACTAAATAAATAAGAACTAAACCGATTGCCACAGATATCTACTGTATAGTGGAATATACTGTATTAATATGTGTAATGATCCCAGACTCAGCCCTCTGTTGGGCTGTGATGGGAGAAGAAACATTGGAGGCCTACCTCCCTCCAGTCTCATACCACCCTCTAGTGGTCACCAGCAGATGGTGCAAACTTTGATTCTACCTGTGTTAACTCATATGTTTAGTATAATTAATGGGATAATTAATGTGATATCACTGTGTGTGTTGTTGTTTAATTTCCCCTTCCTTGTGTGATGTTGTTCCCCTGGCTAGTGTTGTTTTGTAATATGCTTTTGTGTCTAGTTGTTGATTCTGTGTTTTGGACTGGTTCGCCAGCTGGTTCCAATTAGAATTAGCCTTAGTATTTAAATGTGGTTTTGGTCTGCTCCCCGTTGTGGCGTCATCCCTCCATGTTACCTCCAGTTACCTCCGTGTTCCCTTGCCCGTCGTGTCTCCTGTCTTCTCCCTTGCCTTGCTGTTTTGTATTGAGAGTTTGTAAGTAGATTTAGTATTCCGTTTTTGTGCATCTTTGTTTTTTCGTGTCTTCAGTTCGTTTTGTATCTAGTGCCAGCGCGGCTGTGCCTTTTTTTTGTTTGCTCCTGTAAATATATTTCTTGGCTCTAGTGATTCGCTAATAAATGGATCACAGTATCTGAGAAGAGCAACTGCCGTCTCTGTTTCCTCCATTCATCAGTCATTGTCTGCAGTATTGGGTTTTCTCGCCTCTCCACACTACCCCACTCGTAACAAATATGCCATATACTGTCTTCTTCTCTATGATATTATTTATTGTTGGTTTGATATTTCTTCCATTGCTCAATGAAATAAATGCGTATGTGAGGCAGCCTCAGCGCACTGTATATATATATATGTGCGAAATTAATCGTTCCAGCAGTAGGCCTCTATTATTCTAATGACTTGTTTTATTAGGTATTATAGTGGTACATCCTAATGTAGAACATGATATATTATTAGCATGACATCTCATTGTAATGTCAATAATGAAAGATTGTGCGATTGGCTCTTGACAAGCACAGTCGTCCAGTATTGACATTACAATGAGATGTCATGCTAAATATGTCATGCCAATATCACTTCGATATGACAGACATCCGTGGAATTACATAATTATAATGATAATAAATACGACACTATTTGTATCATTAACAATTATGTTTTACATTTATAGCCATGACTCAACGACCATGTCCGAAAATAAACAAATAAATAAAAACTAAACCGATCGCCGTGGATATAGCTACTGTATAGTTGAATATACTGTATTAATATGCCCTATATGTTATGTTTTTAAAGCCCTTCATGGTCAGCCCCCCTCCTACATCTCAGACCTCCTATCCCCCTATTCCAACACCAGGTCCCTCAGGTCAGCCGATCAGAGGCTCCTGACAGTCCGGAGGTCTAACCTCAAGCTCAGTGGGGGCCGTGCCTTTGCTGTCGCAGCCCCTGAACTGTGGAACAACATCCCTACCTCCACTAGGCTTGCCCCCTCAATAGATGCCTTCAAATCTAGGCTCAAAACCCACTTCTACCTACTAGCCTTTCCCGTTCACTGACTCATGCCTTGTTTTCCTATGTGTTTGCCTGTGTGCCCTCCCGTAAAACGGAGTGTGATTGTTGTCAATATGTATCTATGTGTATCTATCTACCCTCTGTACAGCACTTTGGTTGACACGTGTCATGTTAAATGTGCTATATAAATAAATCTGATTGATTGATTGATGCCATATACCATCTTGTTATTATTATATTATTTATTGTTGGTTTTATTTATTTATTAAATTGCCTGCGTACATCTAATAGCCGCGTAGAAATGGCTTACTATTATACTTACATTTGCACTCTAGTCTGGTTGGATGCCAAACTTATTTTCGTTGTATTATACTTGTGCTGTATGATGACAATAAATTAACAGTTATAGTATCTATAATAGTAACATTTCTTTGTTTAAAGTCATGCTGTTCTGAGACTTGTTGTCCTTCTTGCGTGGGGGCAATTTATACATTTGAATGAAGGCGAGTGCCTCAGGAGTTTCAAGTGACCCTCATGAATACAATGAGCACATGTAGAGGAGAGGAGAAGAGGAAAGGAGAGAGGGGGGCAGACAGAAGAGGAGGAGAGGAGAGGAGAAGAGAGGAGAATAGATGAGAGGAGAAGAGAGGAGAAGAGAGGCGAGGGCAGAGAGAAGAGGAGGAGAGGAGGAGAGAAGAGAGGGGAAGGTGAGAAGAGAGGAGTAGAGAAGAGGATAGAGAGGGGGGGCAGAGAGAAGAGGAGGAGAGGAGAGGGGCAGAGAGAAGAGGAGAAGAGAATAAGAGGAGAGAAGGAGAGAAGAGGAGGAGAGAGGGGGGGCAGAGAGAAGAGGAGAGGAGAAGAGGGGAGAAGGAGAGAAGAGGAGAGAGCAGAGGGCAGAGAGAAGAGGAGAAGAGAGAAGGAGAGAAGAGAGGAGAAGGAGAGAAGAGGAGAGAGGAGAGAGACATGGTGTTTAAATTTTTTTCATTCTCGTCACGATGGATGCACAAACGTTGGCAGCCGCACTCAACAAATTCTCTGCATCAGGAACAGCAATTAATGCATCGGATCTAATGAACGAGTACATATTGGACTTTGTTAATCGTGTCGACGACTCTGCATCAGAGAGTTCTTCAGATGACGAAGATTCTGACGAAGACTTGGTTTTCGATCCGATAAACAGCTTTTCTGAAGTGGAGGAGGATGACTCTGTTCACGGGGCCGTTGCACCGGGCTTTTCAACGGAATCAACCATGAGATCGGTCGAGGATATGTCTCTTTTAATGGCAGGCGTTGTCGTGTACCGCGAAACTGTCAGAAGAATTAATATACCAAAGCAGGCTGAACACAGCGTCATTGACACCAAAAGAGAGGGACATCATCCAAACGGTCATCCAAACATGCATGAATGATTACAAGATAACGCAAAACAGCATCCACAAGGCTACAGGAACAACATACAGATTTCACGACACCGTTGTCTGTCGTGCAACATTCTGCTTTCTTTAATCTCTTAAGCCCGGAGCCCTAATTTCTGAAAATCTGCCTAAAATACATACCTAAATAAATGGAAGATTGCTCCACTTCTACAAAGTCCATTTGCATGTTCTTAGTATCAAGGGACATCTATGGACCTCACCAAATTCCTATCCCCCAGTCTCCCCCATCCCTCCCCTCCCTTCATCCCTCCCTCCCTCCCGTCAGCTGGCGCGACGATGTCTTGTTTACTACTCGGTGTTGATGCTGCCTGACTATCGCGCATACGGCGATAGGCCTCCTGTAGATGACATGTGTCAACAAATGTACATGTCTGTTGAATTTATGCTGTGCCATTGTTACTCTAAAAATGTAATGATTGTGATGTGTTATTATTAATGAGACGTTGAGCTGTATGTGTGTGTCATGAATTTCCCCAAGGGGATTAATAAAGGAATATCTTATCTTATCTTATCTTATATATTGTGTCTATTACTAGGCTTGCTTAAATTGTGATGAAACAAAGGAGAATATGAATTATGATTTTTCTTTTCCATCTTTGACAGTGAATAACACCATGCTAGAAATGACCAGACATAAGAAACTGCCACTGAGCTCATTCTGTACCTTCTTGAGATCACTCACATGTACAACAAATCTAAGGAAATGAATAAAGGGAAGATAATTAAACAGAAGGTTTTGTAGATACAGTACTGAATTCTGCCATCCGGACCCATGCAATTTGAAATGTTATTATAGAATATAGAATATGAGGCCTATAAATGACCTTATTATAGCCAACTCACACGGGCCAGATCTCCTCTTTCAAATGGCAGAGTTCAAGTTTCAAGTTTTCAAGTTTCTTTAATAGTTGTCATACAGAAGTACAGAATACTTTCATACAAAATGCTTCTTACTGTTACGCTCCAGAGACTGTGCTAGACAAGATAGTATCAAATAACATAGTATAGCATGTAATTTAGAAGTAGAAAATGAGGTCACAGTGTTCAGTATAGACATATGTACAATGTTCGATGCAGAATAGACGTAACTGAGTTACCATATAATATACAATACTATGCAGTGTACTAATGTACAGTACTATATAGTGCAAAGCAGAAATGGGATGAGGTACAATTTAGGTACAATTTACAGTAAGGTTTACGAGTTGTAGTGCAATCCTTCATCAATAAATATAAAGTGTGGGGAGTGGGTGCTACAGTGTGTTTGTTTAAAGTGGGTGTGTGCTATAAAGTGTGTGGAGTGGGTGCTACAGTGTGTTTGTTTAAAGTGAGTGTGTGCGTGTGGATGTGTGTGCTATGTGCGTTTGATGGTTGTTGTTGTGTAGTGTTCATTGTTCGTTTAGCAGCCTGATGGCCTGGGGATAGAAGCTTCTTCTGAGTCTTTCTGTGCTCGCCTTGAGACTCCGGTATCGCTTGCCTGACCGCAGCAGTTCAAAGAGGCAGTTGTTCGGGTGACTGGAGTCTTTAATGATTCTCTTAGCCTTGCCCTTGCAACGCTTGTTGTAAATGTTCTGGAGGGTGGGGAGCCCCCCTCATTTAGTATCTCCCGGCGTGCACTGAAGAACCGTGAATGAAATCTACTGTACGTAAAGTTCCATTCTAATAATGCATATGGCTCCGCCATTTTTAATCCGTTTGAAACGCGGATTGTTTGAAAATGTTCACAGAAGGTAGACACACTAACTGTGCTCCAATCTATACCAATAATGTTCAGTTTTGTGCTAGAGAATCCAGAGAAATAAAAAGAAATAAATAAAAAATTATACACAAGTCATTTGCTTGCAGGAAGCTATAATCGGCTGGGTACTCAACGCTTTCAACGCCCTCTTCTCATATGACTACAACTGGCGATGGCCGCTACTTCCAAATGGCGGATATTCACTCAATTATAAACACATTCTATAAACTAAAATCTCCCTAATAACACTTTACCCTATTGGTAAACAAACGTATTGTTGAAAATATACACTATGACTGCTGTTTTGACACCGGGGGCAAGTTGTGCCACAAAACCACTTTTTTTTCTAAAGCTATATTTCTGAAACAGTTTATTTAAGATCCAAAGTGATTGTCCCCAGGGATGCACAACATCCTAAACTATATGTACATATTTTAGTTGGGGGCATTACTGTAATCCCCTTGCTTTAAAGGCACTTTAAGTAAAAATTGGCACTACTTAACCCACTCTCCCCTATCTACCATTCAATATGTGGCCCGACGTGACCAACCCCGTCCCGACTTAGTCCGGCGAGATACAAGTGTCAGAAATGCGAAAATGTCTTGCACTTCAGAAAATTGAAAAAAATCGAAATCTTGCTTTTTTGACTGCTTTGATTTGATTTTTGATTTTATCTTATTAGGGATCCCCATTAGCTGGTGCGATAGCAACCAGCTAGTCTTCCTGGGGTCCACACACAAAAAAACACACAAAAACAATCACTATTGCAAAAAACTAAATTATTAAAAGTCAGTACACACAATGCATAATGAACCTACTGTAACAATTAATATAGCTAAAATTACATTAGTGTAAAACAAAAACAAAAAATTACTTTACAGTGTTAAAAACAATTTAAAAACAATTTAAGATTATTTTTAAAAGTGAATCTACTGTAAATGCAGCAGAGGTTCCGAGGCAGGCCATTCCACAGAGTTAATGCTCTAAAAAGAAAAGATCTCCCCAGAGCGCTGGTTCTAGGACCTGGCAATTCAAGCTGCCCACTACTGGAACCTCTAGTGTAATGCTCGTGCACAGTATTACTAAAAACAATCTGATTATGTATAAAAACAGGAGTCTTACTGCTCATGACCAACTTGAACAGCACAAGTATATTAAAAGACAATCTATTTTCAACGTTAAGCCAAGAGAGGCGGGCATGCATACGGCTCACATTAGACCTTAGTGAGCAGCCCAGTACCAACCGTGCTGCCCTGTTCTGGACCACCTGGAGCTTCCTGAGGTCACCACTGGCAGCAGATGACCACATCGCAGAGCAATAGTCAAGATGACATAAAACTAAACTTTGCACTATCTGACATAAAAGGGGGCTTTGAAATGTCATTGCTCTGTTCCCTTATTTGCAAACTTAAATACAACTTGTAAATGAGTTAATTATTGTTAGATAGTTCGACAGTATTGTCTCTCATACTGTGGCAAAAACTACAAGCGAGGGCTTTACGCTGGGTGGTCTGTCTGAGTGTGCTTCATGCATTAATCTTCACAGGTACTTAACGAGGTGTTAAAACACACACAAGGACACACGCTCTCCTTTCTTAGCAGAGAGAAGGAAAATGTTAATGTTAATACACTTATCTTAACGTTATAAGTTATAGCAACTTAACTTGTGACAAACTCAGTGTCTATATTAAAAAGACCTTCATCATAAAACGCGAGTCGGGACTCGGGTGTATTGTCATTAAACAACATTAAAACACATTTAGAATGTCACACATTTTATGAGCGAACGAATTTAGTTCGAGTGAATTTATTGCAACCTAATGGCATAAGAAAGTAAATTCATTACATTACATTACAGATGAAGTATCTTCTCAGAAAGTGGCTATCTTTTTCTTTTACGTGTATTTACATCTAAATGCTTATTGGTCAGGCAGCCACGGCGGTGACGTTGATTGCCATTGATGGGTATTATAAACAGCGTGTTGACAGTGCTCTTCTGACGCACTGGCAACATTCATCATGGAGCCGGATAAAAAACTCTGCAAGACAACACTATCTGTTCCACAAGATCAGAGAGTTCTGTGATGATGAAGCTCAAGACATAACATGCCCAGCACCAGCCAAAGTAACGAGCAGCGGTTCAAAAAGACCACGGTGATCACTCTGGAGAGGCCATCAGAACATTGAACATTGAACATTGACTTTAGCATGTCTATTTTATCATGCCGATTTTTTTACCTGTTTATTATGTCTATTTTATTAGTTTATTAGTATTACTGCACAATCAAAGCAGGCATGGCCACCCGCATTTCACTGTATGCCCTGGTGTGTATGTGAATAGATCTCGTGTTATTTTAAATGATAATAAAATCTTGAAACTTGATTTGTCTTGTTTACATCAGGGTCCCCCATTTTCCTTATAATACATTTACATTTAGTCATTTAGCTTTTAGACTTACAAGGTCTGTACGACAAGTCATCAGGAAGGGCACAACTCTATCAGCTTGGTTTGGTGAATTCGGTGGACACTGCGCCGAGGACAATAACTCGCTGGCAAAATTCTGTGATGATGATGATTATTAGGGATGTCCCGATCCGATCACGTGATCGTGATCGGGGCCGATCACGTGATTTTCCGAAGATCGGGATCGGCAAAAAGAAAAGAGAAATCTGCAATTTTTTTTTTTTTTTTAGCTTTTTTTTATTCAACCAACATGACCATGTTCACGTCTTAAACTCATACTGAGGCCTTCGTTTTGGTTTTAAATTGCATATCATCATTAATTAATTTATTGTCACACAGAGCAGAAGAATTTTGCCAAAACAAACCAATAGTATCCAGCTGCAGAACGGCAGACCAGCCAACCTCTCAGACCCAAATACATTTTTATTTTTATTTTTTTAATCCCAATTTCTCACATTACATTCACCCTGAATGTTGACGTTATCCAGGTGAAAAGTTAACTTAATTCAAGCGAGGCATTGCAATCATTGACATAAATCATTTGATGTATAATTAAACCAAAGGAAATGCGTTTGGGTCTGAGAGTGTGGCTGGTCTGCCGTTCTGCAGCTGGATACTATTGGTTTGTTTTGGCAAAATTCTTCTGCTCTGTGTGACAATAAATAAATGAATGATGATATGCAATTTAAAACCAAAACTAAGGCCTCAGTATGAGTTTAAGACGTGAACATGGTCATGTTTGTTGAATAAAAAAATTATTTTAATTTTTTTTTATCGGATCAGGAAAGATCGGTATCGGTAGATACTCAAAATCACATGATCGGGATCAGATCGGGAGCAAAAAAACGTGATCGGGACATCCCTAATGATTATTATTATTATTATTTATGAAGCCCAAGACATCACATCACAATAAAAACGTGAGTTATACTATGAGCAGGAGACCGAGCGGTCTGGTACTGGACCGCAAATGACATCACGCCATGAATCCAAATCTACAGAATGTATGAATTAATGTTTTATTAATAGTCGAATAGTCTTTATAGTAAAGACCCTAACCCTGTCAAAACAGCAGTCAAAGTGTATATTTTCAGCATTATGTTATTGTTTACCAACGATTTTAACTGTTATTAGTGAAATATAAGATTATAGAAATCTCAGGGCATTGAGACGGAAACCGGCGCATATTGATGGGAGGAAGTGGCACAGCCAAAAGTGAGTAGTCTTTTTGAAGGAAGAGACCCAGGGCTTTCCATGGGCTTTTGAATTTTGAAAAATTACACTACCCAGCTCATGCAGCCACTGTCAATCATCTGACTTCTGGATTTACTTGTTTATTTCTCTTATTTTTCGGGATTATCTCCCACAAACAGAATGCAGTTTGTTTCTGTACCTTTCTGTGAATGTCTAGGAAAACACGGCGTTGCAATCTGATGAAAAATGGCAGAGAAATTTACATTATAAAAAAGTAACTGTACTTACAGTAGATTTCATTCACGGTTTGATACTAAATCCAGATTGAACTCTGCCATTGGAAAGGGGAGCTTTGGCCCGATCCATAGATGTGCGACTTGGCCATAACAAGGTATTTGATAGTCCTGATATATATATATATATATATATATATATATATTTTTTTTATTATTATAGTCCTGATATTCTATATTCTATGTGTCCGGATGGCAGAATTCAGTACTGTATCTACAAAGTCTTCTGATTAATCATCTTCCCTTTATTAATTAGCTTAGATATTTTGTACACTTGATCTTTGCGCTTCACCGCAAATTCCCAGGCTGCTTTTTGTTACCAGTCTGGCCCTGGACACAGACTTACACACACACACCTGACCTCCCTGCCAAATGTTTGCCTCCTAGGGCGAAACCTGTGGCTGCTAGAGGGCGGGTAAATCCTTGGACTAACCGAGTGATCCATAGAGCTGCTGGTCGCAGTTAAACAATTCAGAAATGGACAGACATACAGAGATATATCAATGTGTTATTCAAGTAAAAGCCAGGCATGCGTTTCTCATGGGACGGGGTTGCACGCCGTGCAACCAGTCTGTGAGCACGTGCACACACATGCACGGATGTGCACGCTCGTGCATACAGGAATGCGCGGCACTCGACTGATGCCCCAACTCGCTAAGTACTACTTTGTATAACAATACGGCCGGTCGTCAGGTGTGTTCAAATACGTTCTCAGATACATTCACACAAAACTTGTGAATGAAATGTGTTACATTCCATTCGTAGAGGCAATTAGGCACTGTCTTTAGTCTGTGTATGCAAGGGAACATTTATGTGCATGCGCGGAAGCGCGCATGCACGTGGCATCATTAAAACATAGTGCAACCAGTCGTCCCATGAGCAACGCATGCCTGATAAAAGCAGTTAATAGTGTGATGTTGTAAAGGAAGCACAGCAGATGAATGATAGGAGAACTAGTGAGCGAGATTAATTCTAAACGCCCATTACCATAGATCAACAAAACCCTTCCACTCAGCATTGACTGGCAACTCCCACACTTGCATATCCTTTCATTGCCTCTACCATATGATTAAACACAATGAAAACGACTTGATTTACTGTCTTTGACAGAGAGAAACAGAGCGAGAGATAGAGCGAGAGACAGAGAGAGCTAGAAGGAGAGCTGAGCCAGCAAATCAAATTCCTAAATCCTGACTGCTGGCAAACACAAGTCCCCAATAAAAGACAAGCCAAGTCTGTTTGGCACTAAGCATGTGGATCTTGGAACATCTCTATACAAAACTGTAAAGGGTGGGGGTCAAAGGCTTGTGACATCTTTGGGGATATATTTTCCATACGGTGGGGAAGGGCGGAAGGAATGGGGGGAGGGATGAGGGTAGGAATGAAAGATGGGTAAGAGAGATCAAAGAGAGAGGGGGGAGGGGAGTCTCATTTCCCACAATGGCAATGGCTCTAAGTTGCATATATGATTTTCTTTTCTTCATCTGATTAACTCAATTAATCGCATCAAAATAATCAACAGAATACTCAATTACAAACTAGTCATTAACACTTTCCGTGCCAGCCATGCGATGCCCCGGAACCCCGTTGCGTGCCAACGCCCACTTCAATGATAGAGCTCTCATATTTGCGAACGCATAAACTATATCTTAAATTATGGCTATGTGTATAATATGGCCGTCGCTTATCAATGACTTGTTTGCAGTCAACATTGTCGAAACGGATTTTTTTTTATTCGGTTCATTTCCGTTTTATACCATTTTGAAAAACGCTTGTTTTATGAAAGTTCCAGAAAATGTCAGAAGATTCTGTGATAATCGCCCTTTACTGGAATATACTGGAATACACAAAAAACGTTGTAATTTTTCGGCCTATTTATGAATAGTTTTCAAATAAACGCTAGATTATCGATAGTATATGTATACTTATGCACGCTATAGAAGCGGGCTGAAAAATCGATTATCCATTGCCTGATCAGCACACAGACACACGCACACACACACATAGGGCCCACGTTGATATATATGTGAAAAAAGCTCTGATTATCCCAAGACTGGTAAAATAGATTCCTTACCTCAGATCAGATGTTCTCCAAAAAGATTATTCCAATTGCTGATCGCCATTCCAAATATCGATCGCGTATATTGATCCAACGCTGGGTACTGGAAACATACATTATCCGCTGTTCGCAATGACTTCGCAATGACTTCGATCATCTCGGGTTACTTGTCTGACAAGTAAAATGTGGAAGCAGGACTTTTTTTCTCCATCCGTTTCATTCAATCCAATCCAAAGGGGTGCAGTACCATCCGGAGAGACGATAGGGGGCGGTATTTTCCCAATGGAGCTCAGAGATAGTTCCAGTGGTAACGTGAGGCTAGATTGATGAAATATGAATGGAAATTGCTAATAAAAGAAAAACGATCAAAAACGAGATCTCTCGTCTCGTTGGCACTGAACGGTTGGCATGAACTAACGAGAAATCTCGTTGTTAGCACTCAAAGTGTTAATGACAGCCCTACTGTTACGGTTTCACCTCCACAACCCTCCATACCTGTCTCACACCCCCTGCCCTTCAGCTCAACCCTCCATACCTGTCTCACACGCTATGTGTCCTTCTACAACGCAGTTGTGCGAATTGCGAATCTGATTGGCCAGGTCATTTCTGGTCATGTGACATGTACGCCCAATCATGGGACCGCAAGTGTCTACACTGGTTAAGCTTAGGCACTCTTTCGAAGTTGGTTAAGGTTTAAAGGAAAACTCCAACATTTTGGGAAATTAGCTTATTTAACATCTTCCCTGGAGTTAGACAAGAAGATGCATACCTTTTCTGTCTCTGTGCATGCATTACATTAGGCTTAGGGAACAGTCGCTCCGTTAGCATAGCTTAGCTTCATCACTGGAAGTGAGGCGGGGCCGGAGCCTTACAGTGTATAGTTTGATTGATTGATTGAAAAGTTTATTAACAGATTGCAGAATACACTCCAAATACAACTCCAAAACATTCATGTAAACATGTTGTGACCTGTGTATTCACCACGTGGAGAAATAAAAAATATTGAATTAGACAATTACGTTTTATAAACACGAACCTAAACTAACGTTACAACTAACCTAAAGTTAGTTTAGGTTCGTGTTAACGTTAGATAATGTACAAAATAAACGTTTTCCGCTGCTATAAACGTCGCACTTTTATTTTGACAACCCCAGAAAGGAAGTCATTATATATGCTTTACCATCCTGATCTGTGTTAGCTCCGGTTAGCTCAGAGCGTCCGGTATAACAATACCAGCCATTGGATTACTGTTTTCTAAATTGGGGAGGCTTTTAATCGTCAAGGTAAGAGGATTTCAAGTCATGGTATCCATAAACTTCAATCTGTTCGGATCCTTTGAATGAATGAGAATGTCAACAATCACGACGACACGTTGAAATCACTGGCTGCGCTCAGAGAGGAGTGGTTAGGCAAAAAATAGTTCAGAGTATATTTGCTTATAAAACGTAATTGTCTAATTCAATTATTTTTTATTTCTCCACGTGGTGAATACACAGGTCACAACATGTTTACATGAACGTTTTGGAGTTGTATTTGGAGTGTATTCTGCAATCTGTTAATAAACTTTTCAATCAATCAATCAAACTATACACTGTAAGGCTCCGGCCCCGCCTCACTTCCAGTGATGAAGCTAAGCTATGCTAACGGAGCGACTGTTCCCTAAGCCTAATGCATGCACAGAGACAAAAAAGGTATGTATCTTCTTGTCTAACTCCAGGGAAGATGTTAAATAAGCTAATTTCCCAAAATGTTGGAGTTTTCCTTTAAGGTTAGAGTTTGTCTTAGAGCATGGCGATAGGACGCCTGCCCTTCTTTCGACGGTTAAGCTTAGGCACTCTTTCGAAGTTTGTTAAGGTTAGAGTTTGTCTTAGAGCATGGCGATAGAACGCCAGGTGCTTTGCAGGCTGTTCGACGCGGAAATGGGCAAAGACACAGCTCGTCACGCTATTGGGCGCACATGTCACATGACCTGAAACGTCAGTGGCCAATCAGATTCGCAAATCGCACAACTGCGTTGTAGAAAGCATTTACGCGTCTCACACCTCCCCTGCCCTTCAGCTCAATCCTCCATACCTGTCTCACACACCCCCTGCCCTTCAGCTCAACCCTCCATACCTGTCTCACACCCCCTGCCCTTCAGCTCAACCCTCCATACCTGTCTCACACCCCCCCTGCACTTCAGCTCAACCCTCCATACCTGTCTCACACACCCCCTGCACTTCAGCGCACGCACTACGGGCGCGCAATCGGCACAGGTGAAATTAATTACGCTGATGGATGGAGACTCCACACCTGCTCCAACTCATCCACTCTGCCCACAAGAAGCCTGGGCCCTCATTCATCAATGTGTGCGTAGAACATGTTCTATTTCCACACGTAAGCACGGAATTTAGAACCAGTGTACGCACAGGGAAGTCGGGATTCATCACACGTGCGTACGCAGGCTCTATGCTCCTCCGTGTTGATGAATACCACTTTGTTCTACCGTCAATGCTCGTGCATGATTATCCATATATGGTCATGAAAATGAGGAAACCCCCCCCATGGGATGTGAAATAATGGACTGACCCGAGCGGAACTCTGAGAAACTCCACGAAGATTGTTCACTGCTGTCGAACCAAGAAGACACTATCGCGTATTATGGGATAAATAAAAGGCGGACTTGTAAACGGTGATGTCAGATATCAACGGCTCCCTAAGACCATTGCTGCAATTCTGCCTGGACAGCTCAAAATACTAATAAAGACCGTTCGTTGACCACTGTTTGGCGTTGGTTGTGTGTCATTATAACCGTGCTGTAATATGAATGTCTTTATTAGTTGTGTTCGATTGGCTATATGATTTTTAGAGGCATCTATTTTGTTGTCGGCTAATAAAGACCGCGCTGGAATATGACTGCCTTTTCCCGTGTTGTTTGATTAATACCCAGGGATTAAAGTTCTCCTCAATTTTATTCCAAATCGCGATGGATCTCCCGTCAATTTTCTACCTGCTGCATATGATTTCTAGAGGCATACTACAATCTATTTTGATGTCAGTATTGGGTAGCCTATATAAACAATAATACGAGAGCATATACAAGAACAATGAATCTCACTGCATGTATGATGTAGCCTGCCTTTCAATACATGAACTTGAATCCCATCATATACATAGTCTGTCCACTATCTGGTGTCATTGCAATGCGTTTTCTATTCTTTCTTATACAGTAAAAAGGGGGAAGAACACTATATTCATATGACTTGTATACTGCTTACAGCTTCGAAATTCCACTTGTTTCGTTTAACGTAAAGCCTTTTAAATATAATCAAAACGTTCCCGTGTTTCGGCGGTCTGTGCGCAAAATAATAACGAGTTGAGCTTTATGATTTATGATGAATTGAAAATGGGGGACCCTGATGTAAACAAGACAAAAGTCTTTCTCTGGTCTGCATCCCCTTAACAATTGTATGTACTGAGCTGTACTGTACTGTACCCATTCTGCAATCTGTTAATACACTTTTCAATCAATCAATCAATCAAGCTACGCGGAGCGCAGTCAGTCAGTAGCCTACACCCCGTATATTCCGATAACGCTATATAAACCATGCTGCATTCATTCTGAGAGAAAGATCTAAAGATGTGGGACTGGAAAACGAGGCGTCTACCGCCGGTAGCAAGCTAGATGACGCTAGATGACGTCTTTTTAAGCTGCTCTGCCTGGTTCAACCAGTAGGGGGAGTCGAGTTACACGGTGGAGAGAGGGAGCTATTCTACAATCTGTGTGTGTGTGTGTGTGCATGCGACACTAGTCTTGGACATATTATTTTGCAATGTAATGCTTTTCTGTAGATTATTTGACTGTCATTGGTACAGTAATGGTGTGGTATTTTCGATTAACGTGCGTTTTTTATGGATAATCATCTAGATACTCAGATACAGTGCAGTATTATTCTTTACGAGACAACCCAACGTGCTGGCACCGAAGACCCGCCCTACTCTGCCTCTGATTCGCAGAATGTGGCTCTAGTTAGGCTCTGGTTGGGGAAAATGTAACTGGCCCGTCGATTATTGTGATCAGGCTGTCCTGTGGATTTCAGCTGTTGCTGTACTGAATTTACTGGTAAATTAACTTAGGTTTAACGTTAGTTTGTTTACTACAGTTATGTAGTCAACTAAGGTAACGTTACAGTAGCAACTGCTCAAATAAAGCTGTATCCACATTGCTGTCAAGTTAACGTTATGGTCTCTCGAAAATTGAATGCGACCTCAAGGCTTTTCAACACTGGCCGCGTAATATTAGTTAACGTTCATTTAGCAGGATGTAATGTGTAACGTTTAATCAACGTGAAATGGCCCTGAATACATCATATAATGTGTTTCCCAGCTGCTTATATTGTAAGTGTATGCCCAAAAATATATATCACTATGAATTGAAAATGGGGGACCCTGATGTAAACAAGACTAAAGTCTTTCTCTGGTCTGTGCATCCCCTTAACAATTGTGTGTATTGAGCTGTACTGTATTGTACTTATTCTGCAATCTGTTAATGACATTTACATATCTGTAGATACTATATCTATATCTGTACATCCCTTACCTACTCTTACTAGTTACGCTGCTGGCCAGTATGACTTACTACCATATAGTGTCTTTATACCTGTATCACTGTACATATTAATACTATCTATATCTGTACATATCTCTTACCTACTCTTACTAGTTACACTGCTGGTCAGTATGACTTACTACCATAGTGTCTTTATACCTGTATCACTGTACATATTAATACTATATCTATATCTGTACATATCTCTTACCTACTCTTACTAGTTACACTGCTGGTCAGTATGACTTACTACCATAGTGTCTTTATACCTGTATCACTGTACATATTAATACTATATCTATATCTGTACATATCTCTTACCTACTCTTACTAGTTACACTGCTGGTCAGTATGACTTACTACCATAGTGTCTTTATACCTGTATCACTGTACATATTAATACTATATCTATATCTGTACATATCTCTTACCTACTCTTACTAGTTACACTGCTGGTCAGTATGACTTACTACCATAGTGTCTTTATACCCGTATCACTGTACATATTAATACTATATCTATATCTGTACATATCTCTTACCTACTCTTACTAGTTACACTGCTGGTCAGTATGACTTACTACCATAGTGTCTTTATACCTGTATCACTGTACATATTAATACTATATCTATATCTGTACATATCTCTTACCTACTCTTACTAGTTACACTGCTGGTCAGTATGACTTACTACCATAGTGTCTTTATACCCGTATCACTGTACATATTAATACTATATCTATATCTGTACATATCTCTTACCTACTCTTACTAGTTACACTGCTGGTCAGTATGACTTACTACCATAGTGTCTTTATACCTGTATCACTGTACATATTAATACTATAACTATATCTGTACATATCTCTTACTAGTTACACTGCTGGCCAGTATGACTTACTACCATAGTGTCTTTATACCTGTATCACTGTACATATTAATACTATATCTATATCTGTACATATCTCTTACTAGTTACACTGCTGGCCAGTATGGCCACTACCATAGTGTCTTTATACCTGTATCACTGTACATATTAATACTATATCTATATCTGTACATATCTCTTACCTACTCTTACTAGTTACACTGCTGGTCAGTATGACTTACTACCATAGTGTCTTTATACCTGTATCACTGTACATATTAATACTATATCTATATCTGTACATATCTCTTACTAGTTACACTGCTGGCCAGTATGGCCACTACCATAGTGTCTTTATACCTGTATCACTGTACATATTAATACTATATCTATATCTGTACATATCTCTTACCTACTCTTACTAGTTACACTGCTGGTCAGTATGACTTACTACCATAGTGTCTTTATACCTGTATCACTGTACATATTAATACTATATCTATATCTGTACATATCTCTTACTAGTTACACTGCTGGCCAGTATGGCCACTACCACAGGAGGAAGAAGACCGACATACAGCCCCTGTACATCGACGGGGGATGCGTGGAGAGAGTCTCTGTCATCAATATGTGCACTATGGTTTACTTTATTTACCTGTTCTATGGGTTCGTCAGACACGTTCAAACTCATTTTTGGTATTGATGACAATTTATGACTCGAACCCAAGAGAATGGATTTGGTGTGTGAGTGCTATAGTCTGCCATCTTTAGGTAAGGGAATAATTTTACTATATTTCCAGACAGTGGGACCCTGATGTAAACAAGACAAATGTCTTTCTCTGGTCTGCATCCCCTTAACAATTGTGTGTATTGAGCCGTAGCCTACTGTATTGTACCCATTCTGCAATCTGTGTTTCCCAGCTGCTTATATTGTAAGTGTATGCCCAAAAATATATATCACTATGAATTGAATGAATGAATGAATGAAAACTTTATTTAACAGATTGCAGAATGGGTACAATACAGTACGGCTCAATACATACAATTGTTAAGGGGATGCAGACCTGAGAAAGACGTTTGTCTTGTTTCCATCAGGGTCCCCCATTTTCAATTCATATAGACATATATGACATACATGACATACAGATAGTCAGTACTGCTACATCTATACATTTATGACATACCAGATTTGCAAATACAGTACTGTTTGTGATACAGAAGGAGTCAAGAAAAGGGAGTATATACATTTGACGTAGAAACTGTACATTGGAGGTTGGGTGGGGGGGGTTGGGTACATTGGGATATTGACAACCATACTGGGTAATTTACATTGGAGGTGGTTGGGGGGGGGGGGGGGGGGCGGGGGGCATACTGTATAAACAAGTAACACTGTACATTGAGGGGGGGGGGAGGAGACACTGTACAAACAAACACAATTGTACATTGAACTATTGACAAAACCATACTAGGTAAATGACTGTACATTGGAGGGGGTTGGAATGATTGGGTTAGGATATTTACAGGGGCCAGTGTTGAATTGCAGTCTCCCGTAGGTGTCCCTTGAGAGAGGTTTTGAAAGTGGGTAGTGATCCACATTCCTTTACAGCTTTGGGTAGGGCGTTCCACATTGATGTGGCATAATTGCGAAACGTGTTTAGTCCCTTATTTGAGCCGAATCTGGGTTTGACATGATTTGTGGAGCTCCCTCTGGTGTTGTGATCGTGGTATTCACTGACCTTTGGGAAGTATTTTGACATGTACATGGGTACCTTGGTCGTGTAGTGTATCTTGTAGACCAGGCCCATTGCAAGTTGTTGTACTCTGTCGTCTACTCTAAGCCATCCTAGGTTGTCGAAGTGGGCAGGGGTGAGGTGGGTTCTAGGAGTAAGGTCAAGCAGTAGTCTGACCAGTTTGTTTTGAGATGTTTGTAATTTTGTTTTTAGCGCCTTTGAGGTGCTTTGGTACCATGAGGTGCAAGCATAGTCGTAGTACCCCTGAATGAGTGCTCCTGCCAGAGTCTTCAGGGTGTTCTTGTTTACCAGAGAGGAGATCCGGTACAAGAATCGAGTTCGTTGGTTGACTTTTTTTATTACATTGGATGCCATTTTGTCACAGGAGAGATTAGCCTCTAGGATGGACCCCAGGTAGGTAATTTCATCTTTCCTTGTGACAATATTGTCACCCACTGTAACTGAGAAGCCGTCGGTCTTGCTGAGTTTGTTATTTGAACCGAAGAGAATGGACTCTGTTTTGCCCATGTGTAATGATAGTTTGTTATCAGCGAGCCATATGCAGATTCTGCCTAGTTCCGAGCTGAGGGTTTTTTCAACCTGTAACTTGTTCTTGTCAGAGACCAGCAGGGCTGAGTCGTCCGCAAACAGGAACAAGTTGCAGTCACAAGCTGACGACATGTCATTTGCATAAATTAGGAACAGTAGCGGTCCTAGTATGCTTCCTTGTGGAACACCACAGCTCACTGTGAGGGGGGGGGATAGGGTACCGTTTACCTCCACCATCTGTTCCCTCCCCTCAAGGTAGGATTGCATCCAGCTCACTGATAGACTATCAAAACCAATTGCTTTTAGCTTGTCAATCAGAATGGAGTGATTGACCGTGTCAAAGGCCTTTTGTAGGTCCAGCATGACCATGCCGCAGTATTTGCCTGCGTCCACCTCTTGTTTGATGTGGTCATTCAAATAGAGAAGGCATGTGTCAGTGGAGTGGGATGTTCTGAAGCCAGATTGGAATTCGTAGATTAGATTTTTTTCCGCTAGGTACTTTTCGACCTGTTCGTAGACTATTTTTTCCATGACTTTCGAGATGGAGGTGAGAATAGAAACAGGGCGGTAGTTGCCTGGGTCTAATTTGCTGCCCTTTTTGTGCAGAGGGGTCACCCTCGCAATTTTGAAGTCCTTGGGGACGTGTCCCTGTTTTATGGAGAGGTTTATTATGTGTGTGATGATTGGTGTGATGGCGGCTGCTGAGTCTCTGAGGAATTTGGAGGGGATGTTGTCATGGCCAGTGGCCTTGTTAGGTTGGAGGGCGCTCAGTTTATTGAGTACCTCATCTGTTGTTACCGTTTCCAGCTTGAAGTCGTCCTTGCGGACCCCTAGGTTTTTGTAGAAAGCTACTATGTGTTCTACCCCATAAAGCCCTGAGTGGGAGGGTAGTTTGTTTACCAGTGTTGTGGCTATGTTTGTGAAGAAAATGTTTAAGTAATTGGCTACATCCAGCTTGTCTGTGATGAGCGTGTTGTCAGTTTTTATGTTTATGTTTGAGAATCTGGTTTTAAGTTTTTTACTGCATCCTAGTTGATTATTGAGTAATTTCCAAAGTTCACGTGGTTTGTTTTTGTTTTCCTCAGTTTTGTCATTGATGAAATTCTTTTTTGCAGTTTTGATCATGGAGTTTACGTCGTTTCTTAGTCTGTTTCTTTCTAGTTTGAGTTCAGTCACGTGGGCTTGGAGTTCACTGCTCGTGCTTTTAGTAAGCTTTGACTGACTTTTACGAAACTCAGAGCATTTTTTGTCTCTGGTTTTCATAGCGGCCAGTATTTCGGAGTGCATCCACGGCTCAGCGCGATTTTTTACCCTGGTGGTTCTTAGGGGGGCCATGTCGTTTAGTATTGCTGAGAATTTGGTTTTGAAACCAAGCCATGTTTCGTCAACCAGTGTACCATTGAGTTCATCTGACCAGTCCAGACTCTCCAGTTCAAGGTTGAAGGCCTCGCTAGAGTAGGTTTTGAGGTCTCTAGATGTGACTGTTTTGTGGCAGCCAGCCTTTTGTTTTAGTTTTTTTCGGGTACAGAATATCATATAATGATCACTTAACCCACATGCTATAACCCCTTTATTTGAGATCTTGGACTTGTCGGAGGTCAGAATGAGGTCAATGGTAGTCTGAGTTGATTCACATACACGTGTGGGTTGGGTGATTAGCTGGCTGAGGCCATGCAGATCACAAAACCTACTGAAGGCCTTGAAGACGGGTGCATCTTTTCGTTGCATATCCGTGTTCCAGTCTCCAGTGAAAATGGGGGACCCTGATGTAAACAAGACTAAAGTCTTTCTCTGGTCTGCATCCCCTTAACAATTGTGTGTATTGAGCTGTACTGTATTGTACTCATTCTGCAATCTGTTAATGACATTTACATATCTGTAGATACTATATCTATATCTGTACATCCCTTACCTACTCTTACTAGTTACGCTGCTGGCCAGTATGACTTACTACCATATAGTGTCTTTATACCTGTATCACTGTACATATTAATACTATATCTATATCTGTACATATCTCTTACCTACTCTTACTAGTTACACTGCTGGTCAGTATGACTTACTACCATAGTGTCTTTATACCTGTATCACTGTACATATTAATACTATATCTATATCTGTACATATCTCTTACCTACTCTTACTAGTTTGCATCCCCTTAACAATTGTGTGTATTGAGCCGTAGCCTACTGTATTGTACCCATTCTGCAATCTGTTAATAAAATTGTCATTCATTCATTCATCACTATTTTATTTCACTGTAAAAAAATAAGTTTTATCTATTCTATTCTACTATTTTATTGCACTGCACTATTTTACTCTGTCTATTTTATCTTACTATTTTTATTATTGTCTATATCAGACTTTTTAAAACGAATTCCACTATCCATGTTTGATGATCCAGTTAATTATATTGACTTGTTATATTGTTGGGAAGTGAGTCAACAATGTTCACTGTTACAGTAGTTTTGCCTTTGAGAAACAATGGTTCAGGCAGACTTGACTCACTTCCCAACCCCCAAAATATAACACCTCTGTGTATACAGTGGGGGGTTGGCTTTGTGTGGAGAGATCAGTGACACAGAGTCATCAGACACCATCCCATCTGGAGAGCCACGAGCAGGCCGCTAATAGAATAGAATAGAATAGATCTTTTTTGTAATTGTTACAGTTGTTACAACGAAATTTAAAATGCAGCCCTAGGTGCTAGTAAAAATATAAAAACACAGTCCTAAACACAGTATTAAATATAAAAACAGGAGTAAGGCATAAATAACATAAACAGGGGGGTATAAAAGATAATTGCACTATCCCTTAATGTTGTGTGTGCGTGGGGATGAATGAATGAATGAAAACTTTATTTAACAGATTGCAGAATGGGTACAATACAGTACGGCTCAATACATACAATTGTTAAGGGGATGCAGACCTGAGAAAGACGTTTGTCTTGTTTCCATCAGGGTCCCCCATTTTCAATTCATATAGACATTTATGACATACACAACATACATGACATTTATGGCATAGGGACATATAGGTATTTAGTACTGATACATTTGTGACATAGGCGGTATTCAAATATACAGTACTGTTACCCCTAGATCCTGACAGAGTATATACATATGATGGGGAGGGGACTGTACATTAGGAGGGGGTGGGTGGGTGGGAGGGAAATATACATACGGCGGGGAGGGAATATATACATGCGGTGGGGAGGAGACTGTCTATTAGGAGGTGGTGGGGGTTTTGGGCATTTACGGTGGCCAGTTTCGAATTGCAGCCTCCCGTAGGTGCTCTTTAAGGGCGGTTTTGAATGTGGGCAGGGATTCACATTCCTTTACAGCTTTGGGTAGGGCGTTCCACATTGTTGTGGCATAATTGCGGAACGTGTTTAGTCCCTTGTTTGAGCCGAATCTGGGTTTAACATGATTTGTTGAGCTTCCTCTGGTGTAGTGGTTGTGGTATTCACTGACCTTTGGGAAGTATTTTGACATGTACATGGGCACCCCGGTCGTATAGTGTATCTTGTAGGGGGGGGGGGGGGGGGGGGGTGCAAGGGAGACAATTTTATTAACAGATTGCAGAATGGGTACAATACAGTAGGCTACGGCTCAATACACACAATTGTTGATTGATTGATTGATTGAAAAGTTTATTAACAGATTGCAGAATGGGTACAGTACAGTACAGCTCAATACATACAATTGTTAAGGGGATGCAGACCAGAGAAAGACTTTCGTCTTGTTTACATCAGGGTCCCCCATTTTCAATTCATCATAACATATATGACATACATGACATACAGATAGACAGTACTGCTACATCTATACATTTATGACATATCAGATTTGAAAATACAGTACTGTTTGTGATACAAAAGTGTCCAGAAAAGGAGTGTATATACATTTGGCGTAGAAACTGTACAAAGTCAAAGACTTTGAAGTTAAATGATCTTGTGGAATTTAAAACGGCACAATTAATGTATAAAGCAAAAAGTCATGCACTTCCAAGAAACATTCAAGAATTGTTCTTTGATAGGGAGGCGGGTTATAATCTGAGGGGAGAACACAATTTAAAAGTGCTAAATGTACGCACTACCATGAGAAGACACTGCATCTCGATATGTGGAGTGAAACTGTGGAACAGTCTAAATGTGGTGCTAAAGAAATGTCCAAACATGAGACAATTCAAACTGATGTATAAGGAAATGATGTTCACAAGGTACAGGGATGAGGAAGGGACTTGATATTCACGGGTGTTTACATTTGTATTTTATTTCTTTCATGTTTTACATATATAGTTTTTGTTTTTTTGTTTTGCATATATATATATATATTTTTTTTTATGTTTTAAAATAGTACACTCATTTGAGTAGTGGAAAAGGGGTAGGATTAAATAAGTGTATACTTCTTCCTACTCCTTTTCGAACATGTAGATTGAGTTGTGTTTTGCTTTTGTTATTGTTTGTTTGTATTCATTGCATGTTCGAAATAAAGATATCAAATCAAATCAAATAGACAGTACTGCTACATCTATACATTTATGACATATCAGATTTGCAAATACAGTACTGTTTGTGATACAAAAGTGTCCAGAAAAGGAGTGTATATACATTTGGCGTAGAAACTGTACATTGGAGGAGGTTGGTTGGGAGGGGTGGGGTTGGGTGGGTTGGGTGAGGGCTGTACATTGGAGGTGGGGGGGGGGGGTTGGGTAGGGGGGACACACACATTTTACACTGTGCATTGGAATATTGACAAAGCCTTACTTGGTCATTTACTGTACAACTAGGTTAGGACATTTGTAGGGGCCAGTTTCGAATTGCAGTCTCACGTAGGTGTTTTTTGAGAGTGTTTTTGAAAGTGGGTAGCGATTCACATTCCTTTACAGCTTTAGGTAGGGCGTTCCACATTGATGTGGCATAATTGCAAAATGTGTTTAGTCCCTTGTTTGAGCCGAATCTGGGTTTTACATGATTTGTGGAGCTCCCTCTGGTGTTGTGATCGTGGTATTCACTGACCTTTGGGAAGTATTTTGACATGTACATGGGTACCTTGGTCGCGTAGTGTATCTTGTAGACCAGGCCCATTGCAAGTTGCTGTACTCTGTCGTCTACTCTAAGCCATCCTAGGTTGTCAAAGTGGGCAGGGGTGAGGTGGGTTCTAGGAGTCAGGTCAAGTAGTAGTCTGACTAGCTTGTTTTGAGATGTTTGTAATTTGTTTTTTAGTGCCTTTGAGGTGCTTTGGTACCATGAGGTGCAAGCATAGTCGTAGTACCCTTGAATGAGTGCTCCTGCTAGAGTCTTCAGGGTATTCTTGTTTACCAGAGAGGAGATCCGGTACAAGAATCGCGTTCGTTGGTTGACTTTTTTTATTACATTGGATGCCATTTTGTCACAGGAAAGATTAGCCTCTAGGATGGAACCCAGGTAGGTAATTTAATTTCATCTTTCCTTGTGATAATATTGTCACCCACTGTAACCGAGAAGCCGTCGGTCTTGCTGAGTTTGTTATTTGAACCGAAGAGAATGGACTCTGTTTTACCCATGTGTAATGATAGTTTGTTGTCGGCGAGCCATACAGTATGCAGATTTTGCCTAGTTCCGAGCTGAGGGCTTTTTCAACCTGTAACTTGTTCTTGTTTACATCAGGGTCCCACTGTCTGGAAATATAGTAAAATTATTGAAGGCCCCTCACAACCAACTTGTGCACATGCCCTAGGCTGCCAAAGATAAAAACTAGGAGTTTACATCTGTAGCCTAGCTGTGAGATCCAATGTAATAAAAAAAAGTCTGCTACGTCTTGCTATGTTGTGTTTCAATACAGTGGGTACAATACAGTACAGCTCAATACACACAATTGTTAAGGGGATGCAGACCAGAGAAAGACTTTCGTCTTGTTTACATCAGGGTCCCCCATTTTCAATTAATCATGACACTGCGGTGGCCAGGAGCGCGCAACAAGATGGTATACATTATGGTATATGATTTATGAATAGTATATTCCACTATAGCAGTATATGGTGTGCTGTACATTTGAATCTAATCTAATTTTGAGAGTGCAAATGTAACAGTAAAGTGCAATAGTGATATACAATGAACAGGTGATTAAACTGTGTAAAATATATAAATTAGTACTACTGAGTAATAGTGCTAATCACTACTCAGATGTATGTATAGAGTTGTAGTATAATACAGTGATACTCACTTTGGTTGAATGGAATCATTGACACAGATACCATCCAAATAGTAGTTATCTTGACTTTAATGTGGGTCTAACTTAAAAACACATGAACACACAGTGCACTCGCTCACACCATAGGTCACTTTAAACACAAAGGACACTTTAAGAAAATAACTTGTTGTGATTAATGCATAATATAGTTAGTAATAGCAATTATAGCATAGGGGCATAGCAGTAAAACTATATATTGTACATAGGACCCAGTGCCTTTAAGTAGTAGCTCAAAACCCCACTCTGTAGCTGATGGCGATGGAGTGGAAATAGTCTCCAGTTTGACAGGTATCTGCAACATAAAAAGAAAATAGCCATTAGAGAAGAGAACTGGGTATGGAAAATGATATAGATATAAAGAAGACACTATGGTAGTAAGTCATACTGGCCAGCAGCGTAACTAGTAAGAGTAGGTAAGAGATATGTACAGATATAGATATAGTATTAATATGTACAGTGATACAGGTATAAAGACACTATGGTAGTAAGTCATACTGACCAGCAGTGTAACTAGTAAGAGTAGGTAAGAGATATGTACAGATATAGATATAGTATTAATATGTACAGTGATACAGGTATAAAGACACTATATGGTAGTAAGTCATACTGGCCAGCAGCGTAACTAGTAAGAGTAGGTAAGAGATATGTACAGATATAGATATAGTATTAATATGTACAGTGATACAGGTATAAAGACACTATATGGTAGTAAGTCATACTGGCCAGCAGCGTAACTAGTAAGAGTAGGTAAGGGATGTACAGATATAGATATAGGATATGTAAATGTCATTAACAGATACAGGATATACAGATTCATTCAATTTTCGAGAGACCATAACGTTAACTTGACAGCAATGTGGATACAGCTTTATTTGAGCAGTTGCTACTGTAACGTTACCTTAACATAACTGCAGTAAACAAACTAACGTTAAACCGAAGTTAGCTTACCAGTAAATTCAGTACAGCGACAGCTGAAATCCACAGGACAGCCTGGTCACAATAATCGACGGGCCAGTTACATTTGAGTACAGCTGTAACAAAGTCCAATATGCCCTCGTTCATTAGATCCAAAGCAGCAATTGCTTTTCCTCGACTCTAACGCTAGTTTAATAGCTAATGACTAATGGCTAAACAGCTGATTTTGTAAACATGAGGCAGAGTAGGGACGGGCGCTGGATGGATATAATTCCAACTTGACTTTGCGCCTCCTGGCGGCACAAAACAGAAGCCGCACCCACCCTAATAAAACCATTTGACGAGGGCCGTTAATGGCGGCAGAGGGCGTTGGAACGGCGGTAGGAGGGACCTCAATTTGCAATGCTGTAACTGTATTATTCCAAATGCTATTTATAGGGTTTTGACCATAATTACACTACTGTTGCTATTTTACAATGAACTATAATGAATTACGGTTCATACAGAACATCCAGTGTTATTATGCACAGAAGCTCATTTCCTTGTTGTAATAATATATTCTACCACTGGGCGCCAGGTACGCATGGTCCGAGCTGTGCGTAAATATAAGCACGAAGTCAAGTTCAAGTTGAAATTGATTAATCCCACTCTTTGCTTAGAAATGATCGTACACACAGGGTAAGCACAAATCTGTGCGTAGAACACGTTGATGAATGAGGGCCCTGGTTCTCCACTCATTCAGCATCAGATCTTCACTAAGAATGGCCTGGCAAGTATCCTCTACCTTTTCTCTCATAATGCTGGTTATCAGATGTGTGTTCATAATATCCATTGACATTGTATTTTCTGTATACAATTCTCTCCAGATTTTTTTACATTGTATTTTTTTAATCTATTTTTCTCCCCCTATTTTCCGTGTTTTTCTCCCATCCCAATTTAGTCGTTATGCCAATTCCCTTCCTGGTCGTTGCGCGCATTCTTCCCCCACTTGCCGGCTATCACATGTCTTCTCCGATACATGTAGAGTCAGCCAGACGCTTCTTTTCACCTGACAGCGAGGACTCTCACTGGGGGAGTGTAACGCGTGGGAGGATCACACTACCTCCCCCAGATCTTTTCCCTGCTGAACTGGCGCCCCGACCGACCAGTATGAGTCGCTGTTTACAACGACCAGGATACATACCCCACCGGCTTCCCACCCGCTAACACTGCCAATTGTGTTAGTAGGGACGACTGACCAAGCTGGAGGTACCGCTGACAGCTGGATTCGATCCCAGAGTCTCTGCGGTGGTAGGCGAGCGCTTAGTCCTCTGCGCTACCAAGCCGCCTTCCGTCTACAATTCTCTTGTTGCTTTTTGACGTTGTATTTTTCACATGTGCAGTGTTATCCTGAGGACTTTATCTCAGTGTCCTCCACAGCCCACTACCTCCAGTGATCCACACCGGACACGATCGCCAGGCTAAAGACACCCAGAAACGCTGCACCTGTTTCCCCCCTCTACGTAGTACTAAATGCCCTACGGGGTTGAACATTATTCAGCCTCCCGCATTAACCCTTGCACTGCCACACATACTAAATGGTTAACCATTTCACTGCGACAATACATAATGTCAACCCTTTCACTGCCACACGACAAATGGTTAACCCTTTCACTACCACACTACCGAAGGTTAACCCTTTCACTACCACACTGTAGTGAAATGGTTAACCTTCTGTAGTGTGGTAGTTCAGTTCAGTTCAGTTCAGTTATTTTTTATTTCGGGTTTTGGACACATAACAATGGTCATTCCATAAATTGCCAACGTTTTACCAGCTACTAATGCAGCATTGTCAAATTGTCCGAAAAGGGCTAGGGAGAAGCACTACGCTTGTCAGGCCCTACCCCTGAAGACTCATTTTTTTATTTTTTTTTTTCATTTACATAGATAGTACATACATAGTACATACATATAGTACACATTACAGTACATACATATAGTACACATTACAGTATAATATACCTGCAGTATATAATAGTAGACTATAGCACGCACACACACACACACACACACACACACACACACACACACACACACACACACACACACACACACACACACACACACACACACACACACACACACACACACACACACACACACAGCCTATACACGCTTCATCATATGAATGGTTTGAGTGTATTCACTCACGCAAGGGATTCATTTGGATCAATCCATAGTGCCAGTCGATTGGATCACATTGAGGAAAGTGGTTCCGCTCAATTCCAGCCTTTTCATTTGGGGAGAGTGACGAGAACAAGCATACAAACACACATGCACATGCGCGCACACACACACACACAGACAGACACACACAGACACACACACACACACACACACACACACACACACACACACACACACACACACACACACACACACACACACACACACGCACGCACACGCACACGCACACGCACACGCACACACACACACACACACACACACACACACACTTTTCACTTCATTTTATTACAGAGATTTGATTGAATGGCAAGAGCTGTCAACCATCTCTTGTCTCAGACAGACATAATATTTTTATTATATATATATATATTTGCATTGCAAAGCTTTGACGTCCGTGTTCACATTGACTGATGATTGAATAACCCTTCTGCTACTTCTGCCAAACAACTAGTGGTCTGTTTTTCCTTGATACCAGTTCTCTGTCTAGTGAAAAATAAACTTTGCTCATTGAGTGCTTTTCAAGATAGCACCATATTGAGAGCCACTCCACACTAAATCATAAATCCATACTAGGCAAACCCCGTCTTCCATAATATGTCACCTGGTCTAAAGGGGCTCACAGTCCATATGTATTTAGTATAGTCTTGTTGTCACAATTACTCTTCAAGTGTCAAGTTTGAGGAACACAATCCAAGAGACATGATATTTTTCAGCCGACAAACTATAAATTCAATACTGGCATATAGGCTGTCATAGATGTCCCTCTACGTTTGTCAGCATTGCTATCAGACATCATGTGTCAGTCAAAACAGAGAGAGATAGAGAGAGAGAGAGAGAGAGAGAGAGAGAGAGAGAGAGAGAGAGAGAGAGAGAGAGAGAGAGAGAGAGAGAGAGAGAGAGAGACACACACGCACACACACATTTGAATACTTTATTTGGTTCCACAAATTATATTACATAAACAGGGAATCAAATATATCGGCCAAGCAGCACTGAACACTCAAGGGTACACATAGCACCTCCTTCTCCACGTGGCTAAGCTGCCAATAATAGCTGAGACAGAGCAATATTTGGCAATTTGTTTGGCTTTTCTTTTAGACATTGCAGCAATACTCAGACCGGTCATGGTGCATTTGTATACATGGCCAAGACTTCCGAATACAAGTACACTATATCTACACCTATACCCAAGGTCGGCCATCACATTGAGCAGTGGTTGGTATTTGATATAATTGTCCCGGAAAACCTGGTCCATGTACAGACCAGCACCTCCCTGTGGCTGGTGTCAACAAAAACAACATCCGGTGTATTTGGTATGTTAGCAAAGACATCGTTGGTAAGGCCAAACCACTCTGGTTGCACTCTAGCATGTTTGTACATTGCTGCACTAGATGGTGAGATGTTTTGTACCGCATCAGACACAATGTCCACAATACGGTCATGACGAGCGATGTACAGGTGTGTGTATGCATTACATCCATTTGTTTTGTGTGCAATGGATTCTAGGTGTTGTGAATCCTGATGGTTTAAACAGAATGGACTGTATTGTATTGAGTGGTTAATACCTGCAATCTTGATTTGATGGTCAATTTAAAAACATCCTCACCAACAACGGCATTCTTAAACACTGAGGGCTAGATCCACAAAGAATGGATTGCACGGAGCAAGTTGCACCCTTACTTAAAATTCATTATGAATTGAAAATGGGGGACCCTGATGTAAACAAGACGAAAGTCTTTCTCTGGTCTGCATCCCCTTAACAATTGTGTGTATTGAGCTGTACTGTATTGTACCCATTCTGCAATCTGTTAATAAAGTTTTCATTCAATGAATCAATCTGCACGGTGATTGATTGAATGAACATTTTATTAACAGATTGCAGAATGGGTACAATACAGTACGGACAATTGTTAAGGGGATGCAGACCAGAGAAAGACTTTCGTCTTGGTTACATCAGGGTCCCCCATTTTCAATTCATAATGAATTTTAAGTAAGGGTGCAACTTGCTCCGTGCAATCTATTCTTTGTGGATCTAGCCCAGAGAGTGTGAGACTGAGTGGTCAGCAAACTCCAAACAAGCTAGCTTTCCCTGTAATCTGAGTCCACACCTGTGCTGCCTGATCTCAGACTGCTTCATGCTAAGCAGAACCCTCCTTGCAGAACCTCTGTGCAGTTCGACAGTCTCTTCCTGCGGTGTTGTGATGTTGGCCTTCACAACCACACAGGGGTCTGTGATAAGTTCATCAGAGACAGGGACTTCAGTATGTGTGTTGGGTCTTGTCCATTTCAGCTGAACTCCAGTCTGGTTGCAGAGGTCATTGAGATCTGGCCAGTCAGACCAGACCCTGAAGCCCTTGGCCTGAGAGTCCAGTTTCCCAGAGTCTTTCTTCCTGAAGCAGAGGAAGTTATTCTGGTCTGCGCTGGCCAGAGGGATCTTCCTTCTGCGTAGATCCAGCAGGAGAGAGGCCCTGGCCATTTCTCTGACGGTGACATCTTCATTATTAAGCATGTGGAGCAGGTCGGCTAGCCTGGTGGCTATGTAGGTCCACTTGACATTGGGGACTCCCAGCCCTCCCTCTCCCTCTACCCACTTTCTGACCAGCTGAACAGTTTTGTTTGTCATTTCTCTCAGTGCCTTGAGAGGGATGTGTACATTGGCAAAAAGGTGTTTAATTTTAGCCAGAGCCACCTGTCTCACAGCCTGGAACTTCATGAGGATGGGGAGGGGGGACAAGTCAATCAGGTATAGACGATGGAGAAACTCTGTAGTGAGCTCCTCGACCTGCTCCCCCCACTCTCCAGCGATGTTAAACCTGTGGCCAAGGTATGGGGAGGTCTCATTATGGGAATACACCTTGATGGGTTGGCCCATTACAAGAAAGGAGGGGGCTTGTCGTTTTTGGCCTAATACCAGCGGTTGCCTCCACTGCGGCGCTCATGGAGTACGGCACACTTGGCTTGCTTCACCTCCAGCCCTGACCACTGGAGGAACTCATCAGTGCGTGCCAGCATGTTAATGATGACATCTCCTGTCGTGATGACACCTGCACGTCGTCCGCGTATCCTGAACAGGATTTGGGGATCGGACATGCAGAGGAGCGCACAGGTAAATCCACTTCATCCACTGGTTGAGTGCTAGGATGAAGTTCATGGCACTCCAGGGACAGCCAGTTTTATTCCCACCTTCAGTGCAATCGGCTCTGTGAGCTGCTGCCCAGAGATAACTTGGAGAATGAACCTTGGTATACACCACTGGATACAATATTCACAAAAGGCTGAGGCAGGGTTATTTCCATTTTCCTCTAATGCTTTTAACATCACCTCATGGGAGAGTCTACCAAATGCGTCTCTAAAGTCCAAAAACACTGTGTAGAATCTGGATGATTCATGTTTGAAATAGTCGATTCCGTTTTTTTAAGCAAAACACATGTTCGTTCATTCCTGTCTATTGATATAAGCTTTCTGATGGGGGGAGAGAATCCGTGTGTCCACCAGCCAGGGTAAGAGGCGGGTGAGTAGGCACTTCATAAAAATGTTATATATAGTGGGCAATAGGAAATGTCACACCAAGTGGAAGGATCATCTGGGACATTTCCTTTTTGGTATTCTATGGATGAGATCCCCTTTCCACGAATCAGGCACCATCTCATTGATCAGGCAGGCATTGAAGATATGTGTGAGTGTCTGTGTTGACGTGGGCCTGGTAGCTCTCAACGTCTCATAGATGACCCCATCAGATCCGATAGCCTTGTTATTGGGAAGAGAAGTCAGAACTGCATCCACCTCCTCTGTTGTAAAATTGTGGTATCTGGAAATAGCCTGGCTCTATTTTGTCAATGAAATTGTACCAAGGGGGCGTGGCCAGGGGAGTGACAGCGCTTGGCGCAGTTTGACATTTAGCTTTATAGTAGTTATACACATTGACTGTCAGTGGGGGGGGGGGGGGGGGGGTTCGGGAGGGAAAACAGCTGTTATTCAAAATGATATCGATTGCCCCTGATTTGCGGTGTTGCTAGAGGTATGGCAGCTTGTTCCTGGAAACCTTTCTTTTCTGCCGATGTGTCTCTGTCCCGGAGGCCCGCAACGCTGGTTGTATTCTCTCACGGATGAAGCAGAGCTGCGTTTCTATCCAATGTGTCAGAGAGTCCAGGTGTAAGGTCCACCGGGAAATCGGTAGAGAGATGGAATTTCTTCAGGATTCTAGCAACATGTTTTAGAGCTTGAATCCGTACGGACGTGCGTTTCGTTGCGTCTCAGAGAATATTCAATTATTCATACAGCGCATTGCGAGTATGGCAGAGCCCAGCCTAAAACAGAACGCACGCCACACACGACTCCAGGGCGCTGAAGAGGGCGAGAAAGATCATGGCCGACCCATCCCACCCGGTCACAGCCTCTTCACTCTGCTCCCCTCTGGGAGAAGGCTGAGGATCCCAAAGGCTGTGAAAGCTCGACACAGACTGAGCTTCTTCCCCTCAGCCGCCAGGCTGATCAATCTGCCTCAGCCCCCCCCCCCCCCCCCCCCCCCCCCCCCCCCCTCGGTACCCCCTCCCCCCCCCCCCCCCCCCCTCTGCCCCCAGTGACACTGGCACAATGACATTGACTGC
>NC_140171.1:147577442-147593981 GCF_963971535.1 Notolepis coatsorum | reverse complement strand
GTGTGCGTGTTGGGGTGATAATTTGATTCATGGCACTGAATCCCCTTTCACATTCTGCAGTGCTACATGGAATTACTTTTGTGCAATTCAATAAAGGCCTAAGCTCATCGGGTATCATTTCTCCATTGCTCTCAATAAAGTCCCTAAATCCATCAATGCAAGTTAACATTCCATGGCAATGACAGACACAGCCCATCGTTCACACCAAACCTGATGAGGGGCAGGGATTCAATGTGAAACGCCCTACCCAAAGCTGTAAAGGAATGTGAATCACTATTCAAAAACACTCAAAACCCAGTTGTACAATAAATGACCAAGTATGGCTTTGTCAGTATTCCAATGTACAGTGTGCCCCCCCCCCCCCAATGTACAGCCCCCCACCCACCCAACCTCCTCCAATGTACAGTTTCTACGTCAAATGTATATACACTCTTTTTCTGGACACTTTTTGTATCACAAACAGTACTGTATTTGCAAATCTGATATGTCATAAATGTATAGATGTAGCAGTACTGTCTATCTGTATGTCATGTATGTCATATATATGTTATGATGAATTGAAAATGGGGGACCCTGATGTAAACAAGACGAAAGTCTTTCTCTGGTCTGCATCCCCTTAACAATTGTATGTATTGAGCTGTACTGTACTGTACCCATTCTGCAATCTGTTAATACACTTTTCAATCAATCAATCAATAATATTGTTCATAGCAGCTAGCCTATCTCAGACTGTTAGTTAAAGCTGTTGATAAAAAGTGCACTGACTTGTGTGCTGTTTGGGAACAGTTGACAATGTTTATGTAAAGACAGTAAGGGTTTTCATCAGCTCACCTGAATATGTGTTCTCAAGTTAGTATTGGACGTGTGGGACGTCGAGAGCAGCTTCGTTTTTGGTTGACACAATAAACACCTAAACACATATGTTTTAGGCGTTTTTTCAGTCAAACTCATAAACGTGTCCAGGTAGGGCCATGGAGATGCAGTGTTGTTATTGTTGTTGACATCATCTTCATCAATGCCATCAGTGGAAACATCAAATCCCTCTGCCATTATTTCGCGCTGACTGGTTCTGTTATTGTAAATTGCATGATCCATTCATTCTCATTCAGTGGTCTGCGTTTCGATTTTCACGTCCTGGTTTGCGGCCTGGAGTCCCGCCCTATCCTGCCTCTGATTGGCCTACCCGTAAAGTTTTGGCCTACCATACCCAATCGTGAGTCGTCACTCATATCTAAACAAACCAACCAATCATAGTGGGTTTTTTACGGGGAGTTTTTTTTTCTCCTCGCAGATCTTCTAGTCTAGACTCTTTCTCCCGAAAGTAGCGTGTAACGTTTTTGTGTGCGTGACTGCGCGTACACGCGGGAACATATCCGTGCGCGATTGCGCGTACTTCAGCCTCAGTGACCGAGTGACCGTTTTACCGCGGTTGACCAGCACTGCACCGCTGCTAATAAGGACCAGACATGAACAACTGCCACTGATCTTGTTTCATACCTTCTTGAGATTGTACAAAAAATCTAAGGAAATGAATAAAGGGAAGATGATTAAACAGAAGGTTTTGTAGATACAGTACTGAATTCTCCCATCCGATCCAATGCAATTTGAAATATTATTATAGAATATAGAATAGCAAGGGCGGCTGGGTAGCGAAGCGGACTAAGTGTCTGCCTACCACCGCAGAGACACTGGTATCGAATCCAGCTGTCAGCGGTACCTCCGGCTTGGTTGGTCGTCCATACTAACACAAATTGGCAGTGTTAGCGGGTGGGAAGCCGGCGGGGTGTGTATCCTGGTCATTGTAAACAGCGACTCCTACAGGTCGGTCGGGGTGCCTGCTTAGCGAGGAAGGGATCTGGGGGAAGTAGTGTGATCCTCCCACGTGTTACGCTCCCCCAATGAGAGTCCTCGCTGTCAGGTGAAAAGAAGCGGCTGGCTGACTCCGCATGTATTGGAGGAGACATGTGAGTCTTCAGCGCTCCCTAGACCGGCAAGTGGGGGGCAAATGCGCGCAATGACCAGGAAGGGGAGAATTGGCATAACGACCAAATTGGGATGGGAGAAAAATACAGAAAAAGTAGATAAAAAAATATATATATATAGAATAGCAGGCTTATAAATTACCTTATTATAGCCAATTCGCACATTTATGGAGTGTGCCAAATCTTATATTTCAAATGCCCCAGTTCAATTTGGATTTAGTATCACCAGGCATGCATAAGAACAGATAATGAAATCTACAGTACTGTATGTACAGTAGCTTTTTTATTTTTATCAGGGTGCCACCATTTTGAAACTAATTTCAGATCTAAATGTTGCTACATGCTAAAAATAGGGAAGCGAAAAACTAACTGTGCTTCAATATATGTCAATAACGTTACACTTTAAAAAAAAAACTTTATTATATTTATTTATTATTAAGTTTATTATCCCGAATAATAAGAGATATTAAAAAAATTCATACAGAAGTAATTTGATTGAAACCCCATAGAGGCTTTTGGGAAGTGTTGTTCGGAAAAATTCCAACGCAAAAAGTAGAATTAAAAAAAAATACAATTGCCGACTTTCGCGAACTATACAACACCAAAACGAAAATGAAAATCTATCTAATAACACTTTAACCTATTGGTAAACTAACATATTGATGATAATATACATTATAAATGCTGTTGTGAAATGGTTATGATGTTTATACTTGAATACGTTTGAAAAATAAAACGATACTTTTGTCAAACAGTCTGGAGGGATTGATTTATGATGTGATGTAATTTGCGGTCCGCCGATGGACCGCACGGGTGGAAGAGGTTAACAGTATTCAGCTCACCTGGCTGTTGCTCAGCTGTATATGTACGCTATGCTTTGCTTGCTTCCTACATATATGCATTATGCATTAAGGCTGACCTCGACTAGTCGAATAGTCGACTAACCGATCTAAAGGAGCCATAGTCGACTGCCAACCTCTTAGTCAAATTTTTTGGATCATTCTTTCCAAATGCAAAGAGTCCTAGAAGCGTGGCTAACACTAATGGTGCGCATACCAGCAAGGCTAACTGCCTAAGAAAACGGGCACATAGGCACTGAAAGAGGATTTCACCTGTCTAATGAACACACGTAGACAAATATCAAGATGTATCGATCAGTGGACCAATTGCATGCTTTCGCAGAGGACAAGAAGCCTTCAGTCGACCCCTTCAGACATTAAGCACCCCCACGGCCCAAATTGAATGATCAAAGAATGATTTATTTTTTTATCATTCCATATCATTCCATATGATGGGGGGGGGGGGGGGGGGGGTAGTACCAGTTTTTGGCCAACCAAAGTCGACCAGCAGCAGCTCACCCTGCCCAGAGGTGTCCGGATACTAATCTGGAAAGAACTGATAATGTTGCGAACGTTGACCTCCATGAAGACGACGGACGAGGACTAGTGTTAAAGTTAACCGGCCTGAGGAAGATGAAGTTTCAGAATTTGTTTTATATTTGTTGACTTTTCTCCCACTTTTATGTCTCTGTCTCTCTCGGTTACTCTGTCTCTTCCTTGGGAAGACACTCGGCATGTAGGTTCAAAGAATGCGCACTTGACACACACACACACACACACACACACACACACACACACACACACACACACACACACACACACACACACACACACACACACACACACACACACACACACACACACACACACACACACACACACACACACACACACACACACACACACACACACACACACACACACACACACACACACACACACACACACACACACACACACGCACAAAGAAATCACACACGGCCAGGGCCAGACTGGGGAAATCATTCAGGCCAGGACATATAGTGGTATAGAGGTTCAATCGGTCGCATCCAAAACGTCTACGGGACATCCGATGCATACAGTATGCTGTGGTGTGTTATGTCGTGGGCCAATTGGAAATCGGATGGAGCAGATATCGATCAAACAATTGGAATATTATTTTTGGAATACTCCCGTTTAAAGGTAGGGATCATCTGACGTAAATTCTGGCTTGATTGTGCAAGGTTTTCATACCGATCCAGCTGATCAGCGTTTTTAGCATTCAATACTAATGCCGTTACTGGTAATCAATAATCAGAAACGACCCCCCCAACCCCCCCCCCCCCCCTTTTTTTAATGCATGATGAAACATAATAGCTACTGTACATATTTGATTCGGGAATACTAGCGTGTATAGGCAAGAAACGCCAACGCAAATAGTAGAATTTACCTATATGGCTATTACGCAGCCTTTCAGGAATTACCCCATACCGCTGTAAAACCATACTTATATTCACGGGGTATAACACGGGAATGTATGCATGGAAAAAATATCTCTTTTTTGCATCTTGACCGGAAGAAACACAGTGTCAAATGACTATAATATTGTATCCATGGCTATAATATAGAATATAGATTTAGCTCTACAAACAAGGTCACGCAGTCGTATATATTATGTCCACATTCAGTGGTGTGAGGGCAGTACAGTAGATGTATATTGTATACTGTATATTGTATTGTAACTCAGTTACTTTTTCTACTCTGCATTGTATATTGTATATATGTATATTGAACACTTTTGTTTACATACTTTTGACTTCTATTTTATACTTATTTTATACTTATCTATTTTTATCTAGCACACTCTCAGGAGCAAAACAGAAAGAAGCATTTCACAGTATAAGTATTCTGTATTTTTGTACGACAACTAACAAAGAAACTTGAAACTTGATGGTGCTGGCTTTGGGTGCATGGTGTTCGACGTGCGGCGTGGGGCTGACTTCTAGGTGTTGGAGTGGATAGAACTATGGATTTTCTGAGAGAAGCGCATCGACTGTGTGGCAGAGAAGCCGACTAAATCCACTGTGAGATTGAATGAGGCCTATAGATACGAGGTGAAATCCTATTAGGCCCTCCAGACTCTAGAGAGGGAAGAATGTACACCAAACACCTCCCTAGGGAGCTGGATCTATCCACAGTGTGTGCGTGTCTGTGTGTGTGTGTGTGTGTGTGTGTGTGTGTGTGTGTGTGTGTGTGTACCTGGAGGATCTGGCAGCGCTCTGAGGAGCAGTCGATGTTCTCACAGGGCTGGTACAGGCCCAGCGTCACGCAGTTCAGCAGGATGACCATCATGGTGACGCGCTCGAACCACGTGGACACAGACACAGTTAAGGAGCATAGAGTAGGCAGAGTCATGTAAAGCCTGTGTGACGGCCAACAACAAGGAGATCAGCATCATCATAAACTCATGTAGTGTGGTAGTGAAAAGGTTAACCTTCTGTAGTGTGGTAGTGAAAGGGTTAACCTTATGTGGTGTGGTAGTGAAAGGGTTAACCTTCTGTAGTGTGGTAGTGAAAAGGTTAACCTTCTGTAGTGTGGTAGTGAAAGGGTTAACCTCATGTAGTGTGGTAGTGAAAGGTTAACCTTCTGTAATGTGGTAGTGAAAGGGTTAACATTCTGTAGTGCGGTAGTGAAAAGGTTAACCTTCTGTAGTGTGGTAGTGAAAAGGTTAACCTTCTGTAGTGTGGTAGTGAAAAGTTAACCGCCTGTAGTGTGGTAGTGCAAGGGTTAACCTTCTGTAGTGTGGTAATGCAAGGGTTAACCTTATGTAGTGTGGTAGTGCAAGGTTAACCGTCTGTAGTGTGGTAGCTTCTGTAGTGTGGTAGTGCAAGGGTTAACCTTCCGTAGTGTGGTAGTGCAAGGGTTAACCTTATGTAGTGTGGTAGTGCAAGGGTTAACCTTCTGTAGTGTGGTAGTGCAAGGGTTAACCGGCTGTAGTGTGGTAGTGAAAGGTTAACCTTCTGTAGTGTGGTAGTGAAATGATTAACCTTCTGTAGTGTGGTAGTGAAAGGTTAACCTTCTGTAGTGTGGCTGTGAAAGGGTTAACCGTCTGTAGTGTGGTAGTGAAAGGGTTAACCTTCTGTAGTGTGGTAGTGAACGGGTTAACCGTCTGTAGTGTGGTAGTTAAAGGGTTAACCGTCTGTGGTGTGGTAGTGAACGGGTTAACCTCCTGTAGTGTGGTAGTGAAAGGGTTAACCGTCTGTAGTGTGGTAGTGAAAGGTTAACCGTCTGTAGTGTGGTAGTGCAAGGTTTAACCTTCTGTAGTGTGGTAGTGAAAGGTTAACCTATTGTAGTGTGGTAGTGCAAGGGTTAACCTTCTGTAGAGTGTGGCAGTGAAAGGGTTAACTGTCTGTAGTGTGGCAGTGAAAGGTTAACCGTCTGTAGTGTAGTAGTGAAAGGTTAACCATCTGTAGTGTGGTAGTGAAAGGTTAACCTTCTGTAGTGTGGCAGTGAAAGGTTAACCTTCTGTAGTGTGGCAGTGAAAGGTTAACCTTCTGTAGTGTGGCAGTGAAAGGTTAACCTTCTGTAGTGTGGTAGTGAAAGGTTAACCTTCTGTAGTGTGGTAGTAAAAGGTTAACCGTCTGTAGTGTGGTAGTGCAAGAGTTAACCTTCTGTAGTGTGGTAGTGAAAGATTAACCGTCTGTAGTGTGGCAGTGAAAGGTTAACCTTCTGTAGTGTGGTAGTGAAAGGGTTAACCCTTCTGTAGTGTGGTAGTGAAAGGGTTAACCTTCTGTAGCGTGTGGTAGTGAAAGCTTAAGCATCTGTAGTGTGGGAGTGAAAGGGTTAACCTTCTGTAGCGTGTGGTAGTGAAAGGTTAAGCGTCTGTAGTGTGGGAGTGAAAGGGTTAACCTTCTGTAGTGTGGCAGTGAAAGGGTTAATCATCATCATCCACATACACATCATCCGCATGGTAAATGGACTGCATTCATAGAGCACTTTCATCCAAAGCACTTTACAATGTATGCCTCACATTCACTCACTCACTGACTGACTGATGGTGACGGTGAAGGTGACAGTGTGAGGTGCCACACCTGCTCATCGGGAGCAGTTAGGGGGTTAATGTCTTGCTGCCGGGCGGAGCGGGGATCCGTCTGATTACCAGATGACCGCTCTACCTCCTGATCCACTGTCGCCCCACCCGACACATCATCATACACATCATAAACAATATCATTATCTTCATCATCATCATCATCATTATAATACACATCACCATCACCATCAACATCATAAACAATATCATCACCATCATCATAAACATCATGGTCATAATAAACGTTGTCAACAATATGATCACAAAATCATCCAAATTATAACCATAGCCACATAGATGGCACAGTCAGTGCATGATAATTTCATATTGGTTAATTTACATTATTGCTTCATCTTGTTTGGCGTAATGGGACCGACGACGGTATTGTGCCATCACTGCACTCCGAGCCGACTAAAGCAAATGACACTCGGAGTTAACCCTTTCACCGCTGCACTACCAAAATGGTTAACCCTTTCACTGCGACAATACACAGAAGGTTAACCCTTCCACTGCCACACGACAGAAGGTTAACCCTTTCACTGCCACACGACAGAAGGTTAACCCTTTTACTATCACCGACCGTTGTGTGATAGTAAAGGGTTAACCTTCTGTCGTGTGGCAGTGAAAGGGTTAATGAAAGGTTTTTTCAATGAATGACTGAGCCAGGTTTTAAGATGATTCCTCAACAAAGCAAATAGCCTCCGGCAGTCTTTTCACTTTACCAAAACCCTTTGCAAGGACAAGATAAAGGGGGCGAATAGAACAAAAAAAAATAACAGTAGAGAAGACACGACGTAAGTGTGACGGACTTACTGAATTATGCACTATGTTTGCCAACACAGCGGTAGTGAGTGAGTGCTGTGGCTTTGGCCAAGAAGCACATAAAGGAGGATGGCTCAGGTGGCTGCCTGCAGGCGTCAACATGGAACGCTCTGATATGCTCTCCCGGATGTCAATCAAGCTCACAGCCCACAGTGGGAGAGGCTCTGACCAGTGGGGGAGCGGAGGCAAGGGAAAGAGAGAACGAGAACGAGAGCGAGAGAGAGAGAGAGAGAGAGAGAGAGAGAGAGAGAGAGAGAGAGAGAGAGAGAGAGAGAGAGAGAGAGAGAGAGAGAGAGAGTTCTCCAACTTGTGTGTGTTTAGACCGCGTCACCCTCTGTGATCTTTACTCCCCCGCAGTGATCTCCTGGTCGTTCCCCACCTTGGTTATCTACTGTAACTATTGCGATGCCGCAACTAGAAACACTGGCCTGGCCTGCTTCTAAGTTCAGTGGCCTGACTGTGGGCAAAAAAATAAATAAAATAAAAATAAATAATAATATATATATAATATAAACTCCCGATGCTCCCGATGGCCAGTTCGGGCCTGCACACGGCAGGAGTGGTAAAGTGGTTCTCGATCGCACTTGTTTTTCATTATGTGTATATAATGTAAATAACCTATAGATATTAGATATTATAACTATAGACACTGAGGAAAACAGCTGCCATGCATGTAGTGTGTGTTAGACTCTCCAGAGAGAGACAGAGGCAGTCTGGGCAGGGAGCCAATGGCTGATAGTAGCACCAAGGTTATTTGGGTCAGAGGTGCTGCCCCGTTGCTATAGTAACAGTCATCAGAGAGAGAGAGAGAGAGAGAGAGAGAGAGAGAGAGAGAGAGAGAGAGAGAGAGAGAGAGAGAGAGAGAGAGAGAGAGAGAGAGAGAGAGAGAGAGAGAGTTTGACATTGCGAGACTTGAAGACGGTAAGCTGTGAGTTCTTCTGGAAGACTAGCCAGACTAGGCAGCGAAGCTGATGCGTAGACACGTTGACAGAGAGACATCAGTAAGCTGGAGGGTGGGGGGATGGGAGGCCCTCCACCATCCGGTTGCCACGAGAGCGCTAGCTTCGGCTAACAGGGAAGGCTTTTGGCTAACCACTAAGCTGCAACCATCATCGAGCTGATAGCAGGCGAGATTGGTAGAATTAGGGAATTCAATAGACTTTTTTCAAAGACTTTCAGAACTGTTTCCATCTTGTACAGAGTCTACAGTATGTTTATGGAATAAACATAACGTTTCAAGGAAAGGTACCACGTTTCCAGTGTGTCGATTATTCTGATTACGAATGCATTAACGGGGGAGACAGAGTGTGACAGCCAGTACGAGGAGTAAGAGATAAACAACACAGCGCAAAGACTCCACGTAGCCACAGGTGACGAGTTGGTTACAGGCTGATCACACCTGTGACCTATAATCCAGAATCCAACAATGGCCTCTCGTTCCGCTTGGCTACGCTGGTCTATCTTGAACAAGATAGGACGGCTATTTCTCACCATGAACCAATCACAGGGGAGGGAGGGGTACATGCCTTCCTATACAATCTATACATTATAACAAGACTGCTATTGTGTTATCATACAGTACCTCATGGTTTAGGAGATGACTTTCAACTTGTCGCTTTTACTGTGTGTCACTTTGATACCTGTCTGTCTGTCTGTCTGTCTGTCTGTCTGTCTGTCTGTCTGTCTGTCTGTCTGTCTGTCTGTCTGTCTGTCTGTCTGTCTGTCTGTCTGTCTGTCTGTCTGTCTGTCTGTCTGTCTGTCTGTCTGTCTGTCTGTCTGTCTGTCTGTCTGTCTGTCTGTCTGTCTGTCTGTCTGTCTGTCTGTCTGTCTGTCTGTCTGTCTGTCTGTCTGTCTGTCTGTATGTCTGTCTGTCTGTCTGTTTGTCACACACACACACACACACACACACACACACACACACACACACACACACACACACACACACACACACACACACACACACACACACACACATAATGCGTTGCTTATACACACTGCCATGGAAGTCAAGCTTTCAAGAAGATTTTGAGAGCTGAGCAGGGTGCTGCTATGGAGTTTTATTTGAGAAGGAGTCATTTTAAGACCACATGGTGTCCATAGTAGGGCTGAGCCCTACTACAAACACACACACTCACAAGGACATACTTTCAACAAACACGCACACATAAGCATGCACACCCATACATACAGGTGCACACACACACACACACACACACACACACACACACATACACACACACACACACACACACACACACACACACACACACACACACACACACACACACACACACACACACACACACACACACACATTAAATCACACATTATATCAATAACCAGCAGCCGATGGCGGTAATTTAGAGGGCAATATTCAGCGTTGCGGAAAGTGTTTTTAATATCGATGTACTACAGGCTAATAGCTAGACACGAGAGACAAGGTTACGTCATTATATAACCATCAATCTACTTCTTACACTCTATCCTCCACTGACATGGATCATACTCCACTCACTGAATAGCCTGTCAAACACCGTTCTGACAAGACTTACACCTTCAGCCTGCTCTTCAGCCACCATGGTATAAATGTCAAATTGTCAAATTGTGAAATTTCCTTCGGGATAATAAAAGTATTTCTATTCTATTCTATTCTATTCTATTCTATTCTATTCTATTCTATTCTATTCTATTCTATTCTATTCTATTCTATTCTATAACACAGGTACCTACTACTATACCCACGGATTCAGTTCAAAGAGGCTTTATTGGCATGACCATAATTGATGAATGAAGACTGGTCCGGTTTTCACACCTGTAGCTTGTTTGCTTTGCTTCGAATGAGGGACTAATAAAATGATGTTGCATTTGAGTCCCTTGGATAATTTCTGCTCACATTGCTAATTGACAAACGAACAAAAAAAAAAGAATAAAAAAAAAAGCCGGTGCAGGTCAGCCTTTTATTGGACATCATTTTTAATCCTAACAGCCCAATCAGATTCATTAAAAGCGCGCAATTTGCTGGGCCTCTTGCTGCTTTTGGTCTGATTGATTTCAGACCTCAAATGAACCGCTCCAGGGTTTGAAAGAAGCGCTCCAGGGTTCAAATGAGCCACTCCAGGGTTCAAATGAAGCGCTTTAGTAGTGAGAGGGTTAATGAGAAGACTCTTTTCTTTGCTCAGCTCTTGGCTATGCAGGGCTTTGTACTGATAGTGGTGATCACTGGTTTTAAGGGTGTGTTCACATCTGAAAGTCCAGGGATAGTCCGGACTTTCTGGTGGACCAAATGTGAAAATGATACATTGTTTGCTTTTGGTCTGCGTTCACACTACCCTGTTTGGTGCGGATCTAATTTGTAAACAAAGGACATGCTGTCGCCAAGTCGTTCATCTATTGGACTAGCACTCACAAACATAACAGTTGCCGACAGCGTCTCTTGTGATAAAGCAGAGAGATACTGTCCTTACGAGCGTGGCGCAAGTCGACTAGAGAGTAGATATATATATATATATATATATATAGAGAGAGAGAGAGAGAGAGAGAGAGAGAGAGAGAGAGAGAGAGAGAGAGAGAGAGAGAGAGAGAGAGAGGACGAGAGAGACTGTCCGCGCGCGGCGCCAATCTAGAGAGACAGAGAGAGGGAGAGAGAGAGAGAGAGGCAGAGAGAGAGCGAGAGAGAGAGAGAGAGAGAGAGAGAGAGAGAGAGAGAGAGAGAGAGAGAGAGAGAGAGAGAGAGAGAGAGGACGAGAGAGACTGTCCGCGCGCCTGTCATTCATTTGAGTTGGGTCGCGCGCAAGCTGTCACTTGGCGCTGTCAAGTTGGGTCGCGCGACCGCCGCCACTAGGCACCTGTCACTCATTTGCTCTAGATTAGATACTATATAAAGTTCGTTTTGCGTTCACACCAACAGCAAACGAACCATGGTCCACTTTGAAACTAACCGAGTCCCAACTTTTCAAGAGGACCATGGTTCGGTTGTTTGGTCCTCATTATAGTTCGGTTTGCGTTCATACCTGTACAAACCAAACGGACTATCGATCTAAAGGGACCATGGTCCACTTAAAGGGACCATGGTCCACTTAAAGTGGACCAAACAGGGTAGGTGTGAACGCGCCCTAAGATGAAGGCAATATTTGATTGCTCTTTTAAATTTTCTTTGATGTATGATGATACATGGCCTAATTCAGCTCTGCATGTGTTTGTGGTATTTCTGTGCAAGATGCTTGAATGCATAGTCTAGAGTACTAAATCGTTGTCCAATTGGGCTGTAAGAAGACCCCACACCTAGGGAGGCCAAACAGTCTGCTGTAATGTAATCACAATGGGAGCTCCGACCACTCCTGTTCACAATGCAGTTTCAGCCCAAAAATGTCAGCCTATCCCCTTCACAAAAAGCCCAAATCCGGCGGCTGGGTGTCTAAGCGGTCTAAGCGCTCGTCACCAACGCGTGAGACACTGGTATCGAATCCGGCTGTCAGCGTTGCCTCCGGCTTGGCCGGCCATCAAACTGACTCAATTGGCAGAGTCAGCGGGAGGGGAGTCGATGGGTGGTAGTCTGGTCGTTGTAAACAGTGACTCCTACAGGTCGGTCAGGGCGCCTGCACAGCAAGGACAGGAGATGTCGAGGGTAGTGTGAGCCTCCTACACGTTACACCTCGCCAATGAGAGTCCGCGCTGGCAGGTGAAAAGAAGTGGCTGGCTGACTCCACATGTATCGGAGGGGACATGCGATAGATTCTTCAACCCTCCCTACGACCCACCAGTGGGGGGCACATGCGAGCAACGATCAAGACAGGGGAGGGGGGAATTGGCACGGCTAAATTGGGATGGGAGAAAAAACTGAAAAAGAAGGAGAAAAAGTGGATTTTTTTTTATTTTTTTTTAATCCCAAACCATACTTAGACTCAACCATACTCAATCGGTAGATCAAACAATGACTTAAATTGTAGCCAACCCCTGTGGGCGCATCGTGACGGTTGTCGGTTGATGATTGGTTGGAGAAATGCCTGTCAAATGGCGACTCCCCTTAGATAAGGTTTTTGCATCGAGATGTTTTTCCCCAAAGTCTCGACTACAACTGTGTGAAATCTGATTATTCTTTCCCTTTGGGACTTTTGAGTTCTTAAACAAAAAAAATGTGTGTTCCTAATGTGAAGCTATTCGTGTTTCCCTGATATCTTGCTTCAAGCTGTATGCTTGCACACACACACACACACACACACACACACACACACACACACACACACACACACACACACACACACACACACACGCACGCACGCACGCACGCACGCACGCACGCACGCACGCACGCACGCACGCACGCACACACACACACACACACACACACACACACACACACACACACACACACACACACACACACACACACACACACACACACACACACACACACACACTGCATCAGCCACTTCCCCCTGTAACCCCTGCCTAATGAGGCAAGATCCTCTTCAATTGTCATGTAGCTCACAGAGCAACCCTGAAGGCTAATGCTTCTGAAAACACCATCTTCAACCACTCTTTTCAACCTACCAATTGAAAGCTTATTATATAGTAGGGTATCATGGCCGCCTAGTTATAGTTGAAAGTGGGGGTGCAATTTTTTTTTTTATTCTTTTTTCTTTTGACATTTTTTTTTTTTTTTTTTTTTTTTTGCAATGGGTGGTTTGGAGGGGGTCCGGCACGACCCCCTCCACGGCAGGTTTTTTTTACATTTAATGAACATCTGTATGTGCAATTTCCTGCAATATAGAGCCTTCAATCTTGACCAAAATAAAGCTGCTCTTTTCACTATAAAACTCAGTTTATATTGCAGTATGATAGCTATAATAATAATAACTTCACTGCGAGGGCTCTTTTAGCTAACGCTAGCTAGACACGTATGATAGCCAATTACTATTATAATAATAATAATAATAACTTTCCCATCCTCCCAAAGCCCCTCCAGCCCCGTTCACATCCGCAGCACCAACAACAACAACAACAACTAATTGACGCTATCAATAGCCCCAGTGAGCGCGGCGGCTGAATGAATGAAAACTTTATTTTAACAGATTGCAGAATGGGTACAATACAGTACGGCTCAATACATACAATTGTTAAGGGGATGCAGACCAGAGAAAAACGTTTGTCTTGTTTACATCAGGGTCCCCTTTCGTGACTGTGCTGCACCGAGTGAATCCACAGTCACTTGCTCCTCAATGGGAAACCAACCTAGATTTACCATGAAGGACTGGTTCTGGCCGAACCGTTCGCTATACAAGTATCACAGAGACATTACAAAGGTGCTCACAGTTGCACGAGGGGTTCGTACAGAGATACGGGATGGTTTGAAAGCTCGGCGTTGCTAATAAATATTTTTAATATTTTTTTATAAACTGCTCAAAGCGGCATTATTTCCGCCGTTGGGTGATCACAGCGCCTGCGCACCATCCTGTATCTCTGGATTCACTCGGTGCACTGGGTGCAGCGCCGAGGCTCACCATACGAGAAATATTCAGTTTCAATCTGTTTGCGCATTTAGTATACAGTCACAGTGTTCGACTTACGTGATGATTTGCTCCATTTTGATGTAAACGCCGAAGAAACGCCAGATGATTTAAAAAAAAAAAAAAAGGAGAAAGAAAGAATTTACTTATTTTTTTTGCAGTCAGGCCACTGAACTTAGAAGCAGGCCAGGACAGTGTTTCTAGTTGCAGCATCGCAATAGTTAGATAACCTAGGTGGGGAACAACCAGGAGATCACTGCAACTCACACAAGTTGGAGAACTATCTCTCTCTCTCTCTCTCTCTTGCTCTCACACACACACACAAAGGGAGCCGCATGTGATTGGTGTTGGCCGGACCCTTACAAAAAACTGTTGTTGCTAATCATTGACACATGCTAGCCTGTAATAATCCCCCCCAGAAAAATCTACTTAGCATTTGATATATTGCAAATATATGCCATCACACACACATATATATATATATATATATATATATATATATATATATATATATATATATATATATATATATATATATATATATATATATATATATATTATATATATATATATATATATATATATATATATATATATATATATATATATATATATATTAGGGATGCTCGATATTGGCTTTTTTACCGATACCGATATTCCGATATTGTCCAACTCTTAATTTCCGATACCGATATCAACCGATATCAACCGATACCGATATATGCAGGGTTTCCCACCCCAAAAAACGGAATAATTTCAGGTAACTAATCATTTCACTGGATATATATATAACAAATATTGTTATTGTTTTTTTCTTTTTTTAAACCGATACCGATATTTTCCGATATCACATTTTACTGCCGATATCGGCCGATAATATCGGTCGGCCGATAATATCGGACATCCCTTATATATATATATATATATACAGATTATTTATTTTTAACCTCCTATAATAGTGAGGGTCGCGGCTCTCTGACCCTGTTATTTTTGGGTCGCGGCCTGAATATTTTGGGAACCCCAGTGATGCTTTTAGACCCCTACTGGGCTAAATACTTGCATAAACAACCAAACATACCTGTTCATACCTTACTGACTCATACTCTTTGCACATAATTGCCCAATTGCACAGCCCTGGCCTGGCCTGGCCTATTCCTATTTTATATTTATTGTAAATGATCAGATTTGATCTGCTTTGTTTCGATGACCCCCCAGGACAGAGATTAGCTTAGTTTCGATGACCCTTCAGGACAGAGATTAGTTTAGTTTCGATGACCCCCCAGGACAGAGAATATCTTAGTTTCGATGACCCCCCAGGACAGAGAATATCTTAGTTTAGATGACCCCCCAGGACAGAGAATATCTTAGTTTAGATGACCACGCAGGACGCGTGTACCACTTCCGCAACGTATTTTATTTCCGGGGTTGGCCTGATTGGCCACTAAGCCCACGTGACCCTACGCTGGCACGCCCCCCTTACCCCGCTTACGCCTGAAAGTCACACACAGCTAGCGAGCCTTGCTACGCCTAGCCGAGTGATGAATGAAGCTCTATCTGTTTCACCTAACAGCACTATTGCTCCGTGATCATAGCCATCCATCTCTAAAGCTAACCACTATTTGTAAAAGCCACAACCACGTTACCATATGTAATAATGTAAATCATTGTGTCGTTTTACATATTGTGTATACACCGTTAGAAGCTAACAGCCTTGCTACTACTAGCCGGGTGATGAATGAAGCTCTATCTGTTTCACCTAACAGCACTATTGCTCCGTGATCATAGCCATCCATCTCTAAAGCTAACCACTATTTGTAAAAGCCACAACCACGTTACCATATGTAATAATGTAAATCATTGTGTCGTTGTACATATTGTGTATACACCGTTAGAAGCTAACGCAGCTTAGCCTGGTAGCTATTGTTGTGCTAACAACATCCCGACGCGCAGCTTGTTAGCCAGCATGAATGCCCGATGTAGAAGGCATCTCCTCCTTGTATACCCTTGTCCTCACAAGTATTCTGCCAGGGTACTTATGGACATGACAATAGTATTTATAAGGTGTTTGATCATTGTGTCGTTGTACATATTGTGTATACACCGTTGCGTTAGAAGCTAACGATAGCTGCGAGCTAACTAGGCTACAAGCTCAAACACCCTACAACCCACCACTATTGTCGCGTCCACAAGCTCCCCCGGCAGAACACCTGCAAGGACAAAGGCACACAAAGAGGAGAGAACCACCCCAAATCGGGCACTCATGCCGGCCAACAAGCGACCTGCGTCTATGCCTTCTACATCGGGCATTCGCGCTGGCT
>NC_140171.1:147572442-147574942 GCF_963971535.1 Notolepis coatsorum | reverse complement strand
TTTATTCCTTCCCCTTTGGATCTATATGTTTTTTTATGATCTCTTTTTCTTACACAGTACCGTATATTTGTATGTCTTGTATGTCATAAATGTCTTGATGAATAAAAAATGGAGGACTCTTATGCAGTGATGCCAGTAACGCGTTACTAAGTAACGCGTTATTGTAATCTGATTACTTTCCCCCGAAAATAGTAATCTAACGCGTTAATCTTTAAAAGCCAGTAATCTGATTGCAGTTACTTGTCCAATTGGCAGTGCATTACTATTTCGTTACTATCTCATCATAAATTCATAATGCAGGCGGAATGCAGTATTTTATTTCGTTTTCGACAGTCAAAAATACATTTTGAGCTGTTTTTCTTTTGGGAGTGACGTGGTGTGGCAGTGAAAGGGTTAAATACAAGAATGTGTCCCGCGGCGTGACTGGTCCCTCTGTCTGAGTGACTCTGCTTTGGTCCAATCACATTCCCCATCCACAGTCTGCGAATCAGAGGCAGAGTAGGGCGGGTCTTCACAGCACGTCATGTGACATATGCGCCAATCGTGTGACAGCAGGGCTCCGTAGTCGGAGAATTCCACCCCAAAACGCTTGGCAAAATTAAAAGTGAAACCGCAAGATGACTTTTGCGGTTTCTGTTCAGAATTCCACCCCAAAACGCTCGTCTAAACGTAGCCTCAGTCACTACTTCACGGCGGAGGAAACAAAATACTGTCTACCGCTAAAAACAGCACATCCAATTGCATTGAAAGCATCTGGAATCACAACACTAGCCGACGCTTCGACTAGGTACAGGAGGGTTGATGGTGGCAGAGCAAAAGCTCTTATTTGCCAGATTTACAGTTAATTTACATGTTAAAGAGAGACTGATTGTATGTTTATAGAGAGACATTTATAAAAACAATTTAATAGTTACAGTTGATATAATTGAAATAATAGTTCAGCCTGCATTTGTTAGATGTGATACACTGGTTTTGTAAAACCACTGGCTGGCTGCTCTAATGCTGTGAGCATCATAGACTGTTGCTTTACCATACTTGATGGTACAGAAGCTGAAGCACTAGTTTAACAATTTGCGTTATGTGCAGAGAAACAAGTTAAAAACAATTTATGCACTTTCAATAAAGCGTTTAAAAAAAAACTGTTGGGGGAACGACGACGACTTCGTAACCTAGTTACTTTCAAAGTAACTAAGTTACTCTGATAATCAAGTAATCAGTAAAGTAACTTAGATTACTTTTTAAAGGAGTAATCAGTAATCAGTAATCAGATTACTTTTACAAGTAATCTGTGGCATCACTGCTCTTATGTAAACAAGACGTAAGTCTTTTTCTGGTCTTCATCCTCTTAGCAGTTGTTAGTATTGAGCTGTACTGTATTGTACCCATTCTGCATGAATGAATGAATGACGTTTTTTATTTTACGGTCTTGTTTACAGACAAATCCAAAACACCTGTGTGGACTTGCAAAACATTTTAAAAAAAAATAGTAAAATCACAAATGTACATATTCAAGGCAAGCTCACACACAAAATCCAAAATCAACGACCGGAAAAAAGGAATAGGCTGAAGCACATGCTTATTTTTGCCTATCCTTTACAAATTCTTAAAAGCTAAATATATTTTAATATAAGAAAGAAAAACTTAAAATATGCTGCAAGATATAAAAAATGTTTAAAGAAAAAGTTCTACTCAAAACTGTACTCCTGAATTATTCTGCAATCTGTTAATAACGTTTTCAATCAATCAATCAATCAATCAATCAATCAATCAATCAATCAATCAATCAATCAATCAATCAATCAATCAATCAATCAATCAATCAATCACTCCATGTCGTCACACTGCAGACCTGCCAGATAAAGGTATGGCTTCATCGGCTCGGAGTCACAGGCCAGAAACATTACATCTGGACGGATATTAATCATACATTTAAAAGCCAAAAAAACATTCAGGGGGAGGGGGCTAAATAAATGCTTAACCCTTTCACTGCCACACGACAGAAGGTTAACCCTTTACTATCACACAACCGACGGTCGCCGGTTAACCGGCTGTCGTGTGGCAGTGAAAGGGTTAACCTTCTGTGTGTTGTCGCAGTGAAAGGGTTAACTGTTTTGGTAGTGCGGCAGTGAAAGGGTTAATACCACACGGCATGTCGTCACACTCGCTTTATCATATCTCTATCCACGATCTTTCTTTCTCTCTCTCTTTTTTTCCAAAGAGACACACCAGAGGCCAATGACCTCTGGTTTCCATAGCAACCGATCGACTAAGACGAAGTTAATTGTCTATCTTAATTTTGTAATTTAGTCACCCTCCCTCTGTCACACAACATACACACACACACACACACACACACACACACACACACACACACACACACACACACACACACACACACACACACACACACACACACACACACACACACACACACACACACACACACACACACACACACACACACACACACACACACACACACGCACACACACACACACAG
>NC_140171.1:147548827-147572242 GCF_963971535.1 Notolepis coatsorum | reverse complement strand
GAAACGTTATGTTTATTCCATAAACATACTGTAGACTCTGTACAAGATGGAAACAGTTCTGAAAGTCTTTGAAAAAAGTCTATTGAATTCCCTAATTCTACCAATCTCGCCTGCTATCAGCTCGATGATGGTTGCAGCTTAGTGGTTAGCCAAAAGCCTTCCCTGTTAGCCGAAGCTAGCGCTCTCGTGGCAACCGGATGGTGGAGGGCCTCCCATCCCCCCACCCTCCAGCTTACTGATGTCTCTCTGTCAACGTGTCTACGCATCAGCTTCGCTGCCTAGTCTGGCTAGTCTTCCAGAAGAACTCACAGCTTACCGTCTTCAAGTCTCGCAATGTCAAACTCTCTCTCTCTCTCTCTCTCTCTCTCTCTCTCTCTCTCTCTCTCTCTCTCTCTCTCTCTCTCTCTCTCTCTCTCTCTCTCTCTCTCTCTCTCTCTCTCTGATGACTGTTACTATAGCAACGGGGCAGCACCTCTGACCCAAATAACCTTGGTGCTACTATCAGCCATTGGCTCCCTGCCCAGACTGCCTCTGTCTCTCTCTGGAGAGTCTAACACACACTACATGCATGGCAGCTGTTTTCCTCAGTGTCTATAGTTATAATATCTAATATCTATAGGTTATTTACATTATATACACATAATGAAAAACAAGTGCGATCGAGAACCACTTTACCACTCCTGCCGTGTGCAGGCCCGAACTGGCCATCGGGAGCATCGGGAGTTTATATTATATATATATTATTATTTATTTTTATTTTATTTATTTTTTTGCCCACAGTCAGGCCACTGAACTTAGAAGCAGGCCAGGCCAGTGTTTCTAGTTGCGGCATCGCAATAGTTACAGTAGATAACCAAGGTGGGGAACGACCAGGAGATCACTGCGGGGGAGTAAAGATCACAGAGGGTGACGCGGTCTAAACACACACAAGTTGGAGAACTCTCTCTCTCTCTCTCTCTCTCTCTCTCTCTCTCTCTCTCTCTCTCTCTCTCTCTCTCTCTCTCTCTCTCTCTCTCTCTCGCTCTCGTTCTCGTTCTCTCTTTCCCTTGCCTCCGCTCCCCCACTGGTCAGAGCCTCTCCCACTGTGGGCTGTGAGCTTGATTGACATCCGGGAGAGCATATCAGAGCGTTCCATGTTGACGCCTGCAGGCAGCCACCTGAGCCATCCTCCTTTATGTGCTTCTTGGCCAAAGCCACAGCACTCACTCACTACCGCTGTGTTGGCAAACATAGTGCATAATTCAGTAAGTCCGTCACACTTACGTCGTGTCTTCTCTACTGTTATTTTTTTTTGTTCTATTCGCCCCCTTTATCTTGTCCTTGCAAAGGGTTTTGGTAAAGTGAAAAGACTGCCGGAGGCTATTTGCTTTGTTGAGGAATCATCTTAAAACCTGGCTCAGTCATTCATTGAAAAAACCTTTCATTAACCCTTTCACTGCCACACGACAGAAGGTTAACCCTTTACTATCACACAACGGTCGGTGATAGTAAAAGGGTTAACCTTCTGTCGTGTGGCAGTGAAAGGGTTAACCTTCTGTCGTGTGGCAGTGGAAGGGTTAACCTTCTGTGTATTGTCGCAGTGAAAGGGTTAACCATTTTGGTAGTGCAGCGGTGAAAGGGTTAACTCCGAGTGTCATTTGCTTTAGTCGGCTCGGAGTGCAGTGATGGCACAATACCGTCGTCGGTCCCATTACGCCAAACAAGATGAAGCAATAATGTAAATTAACCAATATGAAATTATCATGCACTGACTGTGCCATCTATGTGGCTATGGTTATAATTTGGATGATTTTGTGATCATATTGTTGACAACGTTTATTATGACCATGATGTTTATGATGATGGTGATGATATTGTTTATGATGTTGATGGTGATGGTGATGTGTATTATAATGATGATGATGATGATGAAGATAATGATATTGTTTATGATGTGTATGATGATGTGTCGGGTGGGGCGACAGTGGATCAGGAGGTAGAGCGGTCATCTGGTAATCAGACGGATCCCCGCTCCGCCCGGCAGCAAGACATTAACCCCCTAACTGCTCCCGATGAGCAGGTGTGGCACCTCACACTGTCACCTTCACCGTCACCATCAGTCAGTCAGTGAGTGAGTGAATGTGAGGCATACATTGTAAAGTGCTTTGGATGAAAGTGCTCTATGAATGCAGTCCATTTACCATGCGGATGATGTGTATGTGGATGATGATGATTAACCCTTTCACTGCCACACTACAGAAGGTTAACCCTTTCACTCCCACACTACAGACGCTTAACCTTTCACTACCACACGCTACAGAAGGTTAACCCTTTCACTCCCACACTACAGATGCTTAAGCTTTCACTACCACACGCTACAGAAGGTTAACCCTTTCACTACCACACTACAGAAGGGTTAACCCTTTCACTACCACACTACAGAAGGTTAACCTTTCACTGCCACACTACAGACGGTTAATCTTTCACTACCACACTACAGAAGGTTAACTCTTGCACTACCACACTACAGACGGTTAACCTTTTACTACCACACTACAGAAGGTTAACCTTTCACTACCACACTACAGAAGGTTAACCTTTCACTGCCACACTACAGAAGGTTAACCTTTCACTGCCACACTACAGAAGGTTAACCTTTCACTGCCACACTACAGAAGGTTAACCTTTCACTACCACACTACAGATGGTTAACCTTTCACTACTACACTACAGACGGTTAACCTTTCACTGCCACACTACAGACAGTTAACCCTTTCACTGCCACACTCTACAGAAGGTTAACCCTTGCACTACCACACTACAATAGGTTAACCTTTCACTACCACACTACAGAAGGTTAAACCTTGCACTACCACACTACAGACGGTTAACCTTTCACTACCACACTACAGACGGTTAACCCTTTCACTACCACACTACAGGAGGTTAACCCGTTCACTACCACACCACAGACGGTTAACCCTTTAACTACCACACTACAGACGGTTAACCCGTTCACTACCACACTACAGAAGGTTAACCCTTTCACTACCACACTACAGACGGTTAACCCTTTCACAGCCACACTACAGAAGGTTAACCTTTCACTACCACACTACAGAAGGTTAATCATTTCACTACCACACTACAGAAGGTTAACCTTTCACTACCACACTACAGCCGGTTAACCCTTGCACTACCACACTACAGAAGGTTAACCCTTGCACTACCACACTACATAAGGTTAACCCTTGCACTACCACACTACGGAAGGTTAACCCTTGCACTACCACACTACAGAAGCTACCACACTACAGACGGTTAACCTTGCACTACCACACTACATAAGGTTAACCCTTGCATTACCACACTACAGAAGGTTAACCCTTGCACTACCACACTACAGGCGGTTAACTTTTCACTACCACACTACAGAAGGTTAACCTTTTCACTACCACACTACAGAAGGTTAACCTTTTCACTACCGCACTACAGAATGTTAACCCTTTCACTACCACATTACAGAAGGTTAACCTTTCACTACCACACTACATAAGGTTAACCCTTTCACTACCACACTACAGAAGGTTAACCTTTTCACTACCACACTACAGAAGGTTAACCCTTTCACTACCACACCACATAAGGTTAACCCTTTCACTACCACACTACAGAAGGTTAACCTTTTCACTACCACACTACATGAGTTTATGATGATGCTGATCTCCTTGTTGTTGGCCGTCACACAGGCTTTACATGACTCTGCCTACTCTATGCTCCTTAACTGTGTCTGTGTCCACGTGGTTCGAGCGCGTCACCATGATGGTCATCCTGCTGAACTGCGTGACGCTGGGCCTGTACCAGCCCTGTGAGAACATCGACTGCTCCTCAGAGCGCTGCCAGATCCTCCAGGTACACACACACACACACACACACACACACACACACACACACACACACACACACACACACACACACACACACACACACACACACACACACACACACACGCACGCACGCACGCACGCACGCACGCACGCACACACGCACACACACACATACACACACACACACACACACACACACACACACACGCACACACTCCCACCCTACCTTATCTTCCTCCCTCCCTCCCTTATCTCTTCCCTCCCTCCCTGTTCCTATTTAATTTTTACTTAAAATTTTACTATATTCTATTGTGCTATATTTAATTTAGTTTATATCCCATCTAATTTTATTCAACCTTTTATTTACGGTCGCACAACCATGTCCCATATTTAATTATATTATTCTATTGTGCTTATTAAATTGGCTCATATTTAATTAAATTTTACTCCACCTCTTTTGATTGTATTATCTCTCTAATGTCGCACCGATTATGTCCACAGCAAATTCCTTGTATGTGAAAACTACTTTCTGAATAAAGACCGTTCTGATTCTGATTCTGACTCTGATGGACCACACACGAAGCTAGGAGTGATTTATTGATAGTCCATTCATCTTCCTACGGCTGCAGCAAACGCTTGGGAGGAGATACGTTACCCCTGAGAGGTCTATGGACTAAGGCTGTCCCCGAAGCCTGTTTTTGGGATGTGAACTTCGTCAGGGTTTTTAATAATAATAATAATAATAATAATAATAATAATAATAATAATAATAATAATAATTATTATTATTATTATTATTATTATTATTATTATTATTATTATTATTATTATTATTATTATTATTATTATTATTATTATTATTATTATTATTATTATTATTATTATTATTATTATTATTATTATTATTATTATTATTATTATTATTATTATTATTATTATTATTATTATTATTATTATTATTATTATTATTATTATTATTATTATTATTATTATTATTATTTTTTTTTTATTTTCTTTTTTTTTTTTAATATATATCCTCCTCAAACTAAATCCTCAATTTGAATACAGTGATTCATCTGATTAAATTAGTCTTTTTTATTTTTATTATCAACTTTCCAGACCCAGACCCAGCCCAACTAAATCAATTAAATCAACTTTCTTTAATGAATATAACTCATCAGTTTATTATAATACTATAATATTAGTGTAGCCTAATCTGTATCTGCAACTGTGAAGAAAAACCAGAATGAATAGAAAAAAATATTTAAAAAAAATATATATTTTTTTAATATTAAAAATTAAACATTCGAATGTTGATTTAGAATTCGAATGCCAACGTAACGAACGAAGGTTCGAATGTTTGAACGTTTGGGTTCAGCCCTACTATGGACACCATGTGGTCTTTGATGCAGCTAAAATGACTCCTTCTCAAATAAAACTCCATAGCAGCAACCTGCTCTGCTCTCAAAGTCAAGATTCTTTGATCTTCTTGAAAGCTTGACTTCCATGGCAGCGTGTATAAGCATACAGTATGTGTGTGTGTGTGTGTGTGTGTGTGTGTGTATGTGTGTGTGTGTGTGTGTGTGTGTGTGTGTGTGTGTGTGTGTGTGTGTGGATGTGTGTGTGTGTGTGTGTGTGTGCACGCTTGTGAATCGCCTTGACTCACTTTTTCCCACACGCACGCACACACACACACACACACACACACACACACACACACACACACACACACACACACACACACACACACACACACACACACACACACACACACACACACACACACACACACACACACACACACACACACACACACACACACACACACACACACACACACACACACACACACACACACACACAGACACGCACACACTGTGGATAGATCCAGCTCCCTAGGGAGGTGTTTGGTGTACATTCTTCCCTCTCTAGAGTCTGGAGGGCCTAATAGGATTTCACCTCGTATCTATAGGCCTCATTCAATCTCACAGTGGATTTAGTCGGCTTCTCTGCCACACAGTCGATGCGCTTCTCTCAGAAAATCCATAGTTCTATCCACTCCAACACCTAGAAGTCAGCCCCACGCCGCACGTCGAACACCATGCACCCAAAGCCAGCACCATCAAGTTTCAAGTTTCTTTGTTAGTTGTCGTACAAAAATACAGAATACTTATACTGTGAAATGCTTCTTTCTGTTTTGCTCCTGAGAGTGTGCTAGATAAAAATAGATAAGTATAAAATAAGTATAAAATAGAAGTCAAAAGTATGTAAACAAAAGTGTTCAATATACATATATACAATATACAATGCAGAGTAGAAAAAGTAACTGAGTTACAATACAATATACAGTATACAATATACATCTACTGTACTGCCCTCACACCACTGAATGTGGACATAATATATACGACTGCGTGACCTTGTTTGTAGAGCTAAATCTATATTCTATATTATAGCCATGGATACAATATTATAGTCATTTGACACTGTGTTTCTTCCGGTCAAGATGCAAAAAAGAGATATTTTTTCCATGCACACATTCCCGTGTTATACCCCGTGAATATAAGTATGGTTTTACAGCGGTATGGGGTAATTCCTGAAAGGCTGCGTAATAGCCATATAGGTAAATTCTACTATTTGCGTTGGCGTTTCTTGCCTATACACGCTAGTATTCCCGAATCAAATATGTACAGTAGCTATTATGTTTCATCATGCATTAAAAAAAGGGGGGGGGGGGGTTGGGGGGGTCGTTTCTGATTATTGATTACCAGTAACGGCATTAGTATTGAATGCTAAAAACGCTGATCAGCTGGATCGGTATGAAAACCTTGCACAATCAAGCCAGAATTTACGTCAGATGATCCCTACCTTTAAACGGGAGTATTCCAAAAATAATATTCCAATTGTTTGATCGATATCTGCTCCATCCGATTTCCAATTGGCCCACGACATAACACACCACAGCATACTGTATGCATCGGATGTCCCGTAGACGTTTTGGATGCGACCGATTGAACCTCTATACCACTATATGTCCTGGCCTGAATGATTTCCCCAGTCTGGCCCTGGCCGTGTGTGATTTCTTTGTGCGTGTGTGTGTGTGTGTGTGTGTGTGTGTGTGTGTGTGTGTGTGTGTGTGTGTGTGTGTGTGTGTGTGTGTGTGTGTGTGTGTGTGTGTGTGTGTGTGTGTGTGTGTGTGTGTGTGTGTGTGTGTGTGTGTGTGTGTGTGTGTGTGTGTGTGTGTGTGTGTGTGTGTGTGTGTGTGTGTCAAGTGCGCATTCTTTGAACCTACATGCCGAGTGTCTTCCCAAGGAAGAGACAGAGTAACCGAGAGAGACAGAGACATAAAAGTGGGAGAAAAGTCAACAAATATAAAACAAATTCTGAAACTTCATCTTCCTCAGGCCGGTTAACTTTAACACTAGCCCTCGTCCGTCGTCTTCATGGAGGTCAACGTTCGCAACATTATCAGTTCTTTCCAGATTAGTATCCGGACACCCCTGGGCAGGGTGAGCTGCTGCTGGTCGACTTTGGTTGGCCAAAAACTGGTACTACCCCCCCCCCCCCCCCCCCCATCATATGGAATGATATGGAATGATAAAAAAATAAATCATTCTTTGATCATTCAATTTGGGCCGTGGGGGTGCTTAATGTCTGAAGGGGTCGACTGAAGGCTTCTGGTCCTCTGCGAAAGCATGCAATTGGTCCACTGATCGATACATCTTGATATTTGTCTACGTGTGTTCATTAGACAGGTGAAATCCTCTTTCAGTGCCTATGTGCCCGTTTTCTTAGGCAGTTAGCCTTGCTGGTATGCGCACCATTAGTGTTAGCCACGCTTCTAGGACTCTTTGCATTTGGAAAGAATGATCCAAAAAATTTGACTAAGAGGTTGGCAGTCGACTATGGCTCCTTTAGATCGGTTAGTCGACTATTCGACTAGTCGAGGTCAGCCTTAATGCATAATGCATATATGTAGGAAGCAAGCAAAGCATAGCGTACATATACAGCTGAGCAACAGCCAGGTGAGCTGAATACTGTTAACCTCTTCCACCCGTGCGGTCCATCGGCGGACCGCAAATTACATCACATCATAAATCAATCCCTCCAGACTGTTTGACAAAAGTATCGTTTTATTTTTCAAACGTATTCAAGTATAAACATCATAACCATTTCACAACAGCATTTATAATGTATATTATCATCAATACGTTAGTTTACCAATAGGTTAAAGTGTTATTAGATAGATTTTCATTTTCGTTTTGGTGTTGTATAGTTCGCGAAAGTCGGCAATTGTATTTTTTTTTAATTCTACTTTTTGCGTTGGAATTTTTCCGAACAACACTTCCCAAAAGCCTCTATGGGGTTTCAATCAAATTACTTCTGTATGAATTTTTTTAATATCTCTTATTATTCGGGATAATAAACTTAATAATAAATAAATATAATAAAGTTTTTTTTTTAAAGTGTAACGTTATTGACATATATTGAAGCACAGTTAGTTTTTCGCTTCCCTATTTTTAGCATGTAGCAACATTTAGATCTGAAATTAGTTTCAAAATGGTGGCACCCTGATAAAAATAAAAAAGCTACTGTACATACAGTACTGTAGATTTCATTATCTGTTCTTATGCATGCCTGGTGATACTAAATCCAAATTGAACTGGGGCATTTGAAATATAAGATTTGGCACACTCCATAAATGTGCGAATTGGCTATAATAAGGTAATTTATAAGCCTGCTATTCTATATATATATATTTTTGTATCTACTTTTTCTGTATTTTTCTCCCATCCCAATTTGGTCGTTATGCCAATTCTCCCCTTCCTGGTCATTGCGCGCATTTGCCCCCCACTTGCCGGTCTAGGGAGCGCTGAAGACTCACATGTCTCCTCCAATACATGCGGAGTCAGCCAGCCGCTTCTTTTCACCTGACAGCGAGGACTCTCATTGGGGGAGCGTAACACGTGGGAGGATCACACTACTTCCCCCAGATCCCTTCCTCGCTAAGCAGGCACCCCGACCGACCTGTAGGAGTCGCTGTTTACAATGACCAGGATACACACCCCGCCGGCTTCCCACCCGCTAACACTGCCAATTTGTGTTAGTATGGACGACCAACCAAGCCGGAGGTACCGCTGACAGCTGGATTCGATACCAGTGTCTCTGCGGTGGTAGGCAGACACTTAGTCCGCTTCGCTACCCAGCCGCCCTTGCTATTCTATATTCTATAATAATATTTCAAATTGCATTGGATCGGATGGGAGAATTCAGTACTGTATCTACAAAACCTTCTGTTTAATCATCTTCCTTTATTCATTTCCTTAGATTTTTGTACAATCTCAAGAAGGTATGAAACAAGATCAGTGGCAGTTGTTCATGTCTGGTCCTTATTAGCAGCGGTGCAGTGCTGGTCAACCGCGGTAAAACGGTCACTCGGTCACTGAGGCTGAAGTACGCGCAATCGCGCACGGATATGTTCCCGCGTGTACGCGCAGTCACGCACACAAAAACGTTACACGCTACTTTCGGGAGAAAGAGTCTAGACTAGAAGATCTGCGAGGAGAAAAAAAAACTCCCCGTAAAAAACCCACTATGATTGGTTGGTTTGTTTAGATATGAGTGACGACTCACGATTGGGTATGGTAGGCCAAAACTTTACGGGTAGGCCAATCAGAGGCAGGATAGGGCGGGACTCCAGGCCGCAAACCAGGACGTGAAAATCGAAACGCAGACCACTGAATGAGAATGAATGGATCATGCAATTTACAATAACAGAACCAGTCAGCGCGAAATAATGGCAGAGGGATTTGATGTTTCCACTGATGGCATTGATGAAGATGATGTCAACAACAATAACAACACTGCATCTCCATGGCCCTACCTGGACACGTTTATGAGTTTGACTGAAAAAACGCCTAAAACATATGTGTTTAGGTGTTTATTGTGTCAACCAAAAACGAAGCTGCTCTCGACGTCCCACACGTCCAATACTAACTTGAGAACACATATTCAGGTGAGCTGATGAAAACCCTTACTGTCTTTACATAAACATTGTCAACTGTTCCCAAACAGCACACAAGTCAGTGCACTTTTTATCAACAGCTTTAACTAACAGTCTGAGATAGGCTAGCTGCTATGAACAATATTATTGATTGATTGATTGAAAAGTGTATTAACAGATTGCAGAATGGGTACAGTACAGTACAGCTCAATACATACAATTGTTAAGGGGATGCAGACCAGAGAAAGACTTTCGTCTTGTTTACATCAGGGTCCCCCATTTTCAATTCATCATAACATATATATGACATACATGACATACAGATAGACAGTACTGCTACATCTATACATTTATGACATATCAGATTTGCAAATACAGTACTGTTTGTGATACAAAAAGTGTCCAGAAAAAGAGTGTATATACATTTGACGTAGAAACTGTACATTGGAGGAGGTTGGGTGGGTGGGGGGCTGTACATTGGGGGGGGGGGGGCACACTGTACATTGGAATACTGACAAAGCCATACTTGGTCATTTATTGTACAACTGGGTTTTGAGTGTTTTTGAATAGTGATTCACATTCCTTTACAGCTTTGGGTAGGGCGTTTCACATTGAATCCCTGCCCCTCATCAGGTTTGGTGTGAACGATGGGCTGTGTCTGTCATTGCCATGGAATGTTAACTTGCATTGATGGATTTAGGGACTTTATTGAGAGCAATGGAGAAATGATACCCGATGAGCTTAGGCCTTTATTGAATTGCACAAAAGTAATTCCATGTAGCACTGCAGAATGTGAAAGGGGATTCAGTGCCATGAATCAAATTATCACCCCAACACGCACACGGTTAATGAATTCACTGGTAGCATCTTTGATGTTCATTAAGATCAACGGGCCACCTCCAGAGTTCTGGGATTCAACAACATATGTTGCAACTTGGCTGAGAGGCCATCGCTCAGCTGAGGACAAGAGAACGAGGATAGCAAAACCAAATCATAGGCCCAGGACCACTTGGTGGGGGCTTGCTTGACTGATTGTATGGTAACTCAGTTACTTCTAGTCTGCATCGAACATTGTACATATGTCTATACTGAACACTGGGACCTCTATTTTTACTTCTTTTTACATGGTACTTTATTTTATTTCATACTTATCTTGTCTAGCACAGTCTCTGGAGCGTAACAGTAAGAAGCATTTTGTATAAAAGTATTATGTACTTCTGTATGACAACTATTAAAGAAACTTGAAACTGTTTTGAAACCACTGTTGTGAAACAAATTACATTGAAAAAATTTAAGTGATGTGTACTTTTTCCCCTTCTCAAAATAAAGAACCAAGTAAACACAAGTTGTCTGATTATTTTAAGTTTGCTTTTGTGTTTGTGTGTAAAACAATTTCTTTAATTGAATTAACTTAAACTAAAAGTAAATACAAACTAAATTAACAATGTAACTTACATTGTTAATTTAGTTTGTATTTACTTTTCTAGTTTAAGTTGATTCAATTAAAGAAATTGTATCAATACATTTAAAACATTGTTTGTTTTTCAACCATATCTGTTGACAATATAGGCAACATCCTGCTACCTTTTTCAGCTTCTCTATTTCAAGGGAGAAAAAAAATAATAATAAAAAATCTGTGCCAAAAAAAAATGTGCACGCGCGTGGAGCGTTTGACCTACTGTCAATTTGCCACTGCACCACTGCTTATTAGCATGGTGTTATTCACTGTCAAAGATGCAATATTTCTGACACTGGAAATACATTCACTGAGGTCCATAGATGTCCCTAGATACCAATAATATGCAAATGGTAGTTAGAACAGCCATGAGTCAGTGAGCTGAATACTGTGTTAACAGGATGACTGTAGTTAGAACAGCCATGAGTCAGTGAGCTGAATACTGTGTTAACAGGATGACTGTAGTTAGAACAGCCATGAGTCAGTGAGCTGAATACTGTTAACAGGACGACTGTAGTTAGAACAGCCATGAGTCAGTGAGCTGAATACTGTTAACAGGACGACTGTAGTTAGAACAGCCATGAGTCAGTGAGCTGAATACTGTTAACAAGATGACTGTAGTTAGAACAGCCATGAGTCAGTGAGCTGGATACTGTTGTAAGATTCTGATCAAACTGGCCAGTATCACGTCTTCGTCTGTTTGGCTCTCCATCCAATTCCTCTGCGTTGTGTACTTTTAATGGTCCTGACGTCTCCGATACTGGTAGATAAGATCCTTATCTTCCCCCATTAGTGCAATCCATAAACCATAATACTCCTCCACTTCCGTAAGAATTCGACACTTCGACAACGTGAGATACCTTATGAGGAAAAGCGTTGTTTTATTTCTCTAAACAGAAACCTCATAATCAGATGTTATCAGATGTTATCAAATTGTATCGTCCTTGAAGAGTCTATTCTAATGATCTTTCGGTGTGTTCAGATTGTCCTTTTGTGATTCAGTCCAATAGTGTTCAGGCCTGTTCGTTAGCCTAAGACCATCCTCGTGGTAGCCGAAGCTACTGATGTCGTGGCATTCTTCCTCCCCCCCCCCCCCCCCCCCCCCTCTCTCGTGATGAGAGGAGAGAAGGTCCTCTGTGTGATCTCAGTCCTACTCGCTCTCGGTCAGATTCTAGTCTGCCTTACACCCGGAAACACCGTCCGACTTATAGATGTTCGTCGTCGCAACGACGGCCCCGCCTTCTGGTTGTCATGCGACGTGTTGTCATGACAACTGAATAACCTTTAACACTAATAAACTCACGTTTCATTAAGATGAACCTCTCTCCCTCCTGTCCTGGGAGACAGTACACTCTAATCTCAGATGTTCCTCTAAGGAATTCATAACAAAACCCTCGCTGACGCGGCCTGTGCCTGTGAAACCACTGGTTCCACCACCGTTCTATCACCGTCTCCTGCTTCCATGCACATTTCGTTGTTTTACCATTTTAGCTGTCATCTCTCCCCAATCTATACATCACATACATTGAAAAACCACCATTTTCTCTCAATCCCCCCTTGATTCTTATCACCCCTTCAGAATCATAAATCATTATTTGGTTTTTTAATTAATTATGCCAAAAATAGCCTGTGGTTGAAGCAAACCAACCTCGTCTCTCGTGCACAAGAAACGAAGACGGCCCACGGTCAACCCAGTGATCCTGCTGCCTGATGTCTGTTTGCGCCCCCCTTCGTGCACAAAGGGAACCGAAACCGACCACCAAAACCAACAACATCCAACGACTCATAACCATTGGAGCCCCCCTGTCTGCTCCCAATAATTATATCCTGTTGTTCTACTGTTCTCCCTCTTATCTACCTTCTATATATATATATCCTTCTATACATATATCTTATATATGAATCCTCCATTTATATCTCATACTCCTAATCAATGAACACAGGACTTCTCGCTGTTGTCTCGTCTCTCGATCTCCTGATTGACTCTGAAAGGAAGTCCCTGTTTGTTCATGATTCACCGCCCGTGCTCTGTTGTTTCAAAACGCTCTCTAAACAGCGTCTCCGCAGGGAAACCCCCTCCGATGTCTGCCTCGTTCTCCCCTGGGCAAACACCGCCTGCGACCGCTGGACTCCGCCTCGTCGGCCGTCTCCGCCCCGTCGGTCATCTCCGCCCCGTCGGTCATCTCCGCCCTGTCGGTCATCTTGGTTGAGGCTCATCTCCACCGCCGTCGGCCCTCTTTCTCGTCGTGGACGATCTGTGTACCAGGCTGCCGTGCCTGGCCCCTGCGGCTTCCTCCTCCTCCAGTCTGTCTCCTGGCCATCTCCATCGCTGTCGGTGTCATTCCCCCCTTGAAAGCAGAAACACAACACCGGCAGTCTTTCTGTACACTCGACCCTGTGTTTTCTATTAGTCTACCGTGGCTTTGGGCCTGCAGCTCGTTCTCTATATATTTTTTTTTCCTCTGCAAGCCCCTGCCATGGCCACGCCCTTTCAGACTGTTGGACGGTGTGAGTGTCCTACAGCCCATGGCGCTATTTGTTCTCTATTAGTCCCCCACCTTCTCAACACCCATATCTAATCCTACAGGGCTGTTCCCTGTTTTGTTGTCTTCTGGCGTGACACCAGCAGCTAAACGATACCCACTCGGCGCTCTACGTTTGTCCCACGGTTGACCCCCAGCGCGTGCCAGTTCTTTCTGGTGACGTGTCCCCTCAAGACTCTGCCTATTTATTAGGTGTGAGAAGGCCCCACTGGAGATCGAACTCCCTCTTATTTCATAATTAAACTTATTTAATTAACCTGTATATCGATCTTATTATTATGATAATAACATACAACCGAGCACACAACATAAGCCCTGTCCCCCTATCTTTTGGCATCCCACGCACTTGGTATCCTCACGCACGGACCCTCTTCCCGCCTCTTTGTGATAACCCAAAAACAGTGCAACAACCAAAAAACCCAGAATCAGTGCCTAAAACTATTTGCATCGCTCTAACATACAACAGAGCAGGTTGGTTCCCTGCTCCTAACTCACATACGTACTCGTACTATCATCTAACATACAACAGAGCTGTCCGTCGCCCTATACCCTACGGGGCTGTCTACCGTCGCCCTGGAGCTGTCACCGTTGCTCTATACCCTACGGGGCTGTCTACCGTCGCCCTGGAGCTGTCACCGTCGCTCTATACCCTACGGGGCTGTCTACCATCGCCCTGGAGCTGTCACCGTCGCTCTATACCCTACGGGGCTGTCTACCGTCGCCCTGGAGCTGTCACGTCGCTCTATATACCCTACGGGGCTGTCTACCGTCGCCCTGGAGCTGTCCCGTCGCTCTATATACCACACTTTGAGTTCCTTTACAAAGTTCTCACATACACCACCGTGTATACACACAAGCAGTTGGTAATTTTGAAAAAATTCAACTCCTTAATTAACTTAAACTCTACATATTCGCCTATGGGTAATGGAAACTGTCCAGCACTACCCCCCCCCCCTCCGCAATTAAACTCCTTAATTGAATTAAACTCTAAATATTCCCCTATGGGTAATGGAAACTCCCCAGCACTACCCCCCCCCCGCCACTAGGTGGCGACCTCCTTAATTGAATTAAACTCTAAATATTCCCCTATGGGTAATGGAAACTCCCCAGCACTACCCCCCCCCCCCCTCCGCAATTAAACTCCTTAATTGAATTAAACTCTAAATATTCCCCTATGGGTAATGGAAACTCCCCAGCACTACCCCCCCTCCGCCACTAGGTGGCGACCTACTCCTCCTCCATGGTGTTTTAGTTGACGTGTCACTTCCTGGTTCTTTATCTGTTGTTATCTCCTCGTGGTGCTCACGGCCATTTTGACTCGCTCATAATGGCTACTCTCTCAAACAAACAAACGCTGCCCTTTCCTTCCACGGCCTAAAAAACACAGCTGTTTTTCCTCTCTTTCCTATCCATTATCAGGGGACGCTTTCTCAGACTAATACTCTTGCCTGATCGGACATAATACACACTGGTACAATCTCCTTTCGACTTTCCTTCTGTTATGAAAACAGTCCCGCCATAACAATTTTTCGATCTGATTCAAGCGCCCCCCCCCCCCTTTCCTCATCTCGCATTTACCCTCCTTAAACCAAAACTGTGCAGCCTGCCTCGTTTGCTTTTCATTCTCTGTAGATAACACCCTCGATTTTCACCATGGCTCTCTGTTCATATTATCACAGCTGGCATTCTCTCTGTCGAACTAGAAATGTTTACGTTTACGGATTCACTATCTGTTCGTTTTTATTTGGCTTAAGAGATCAAAACAACCGTGTGCACAGTGAACTCACATTTTTGATCGGAGCGCTGTTTCCCCTACAGCGCTGGTTCGCCTCCTCACCGCTCGACTCGCCGCTCTCTCCCAGGGCTGACCGGCCTTGCTTCGATCATGATTCTCCCACACATTGATGACTGTTGTCCACTGTCGCCCCCATTATTGAAAAAGTCTTTATCCGTTGTTCTTATCTCTTGCTTTCTGGCTGTCATCAACAACCAACTGTTCCCGTTGTTTTAATCTCTTGCAAATCCGGGTCCCAACGGCATCAACTGTAAGATTCTGATCAAACTGGCCAGTATCACGTCTTCGTCTGTTTGGCTCTCCATCCAATTCCTCTGCGTTGTGTACTTTTAATGGTCCTGACGTCTCCGATACTGGTAGATAAGATCCTTATCTTCCCCCATTAGTGCAATCCATAAACCATAATACTCCTCCACTTCCGTAAGAATTCGACACTTCGACAACGTGAGATACCTTATGAGGAAAAGCGTTGTTTTATTTCTCTAAACAGAAACCTCATAATCAGATGTTATCAGATGTTATCAAATTGTATCGTCCTTGAAGAGTCTATTCTAATGATCTTTCGGTGTGTTCAGATTGTCCTTTTGTGATTCAGTCCAATAGTGTTCAGGCCTGTTCGTTAGCCTAAGACCATCCTCGTGGTAGCCGAAGCTACTGATGTCGTGGCATTCTTCCTCCCCCCCCCCCCCCCCCCCCTCTCTCTCGTGATGAGAGGAGAGAAGGTCCTCTGTGTGATCTCAGTCCTACTCGCGCTCTCGGTCAGATTCTAGTCTGCCTTACACCCGGAAACACCGTCCGACTTATAGATGTTCGTCGTCGCAACGACGGCCCCGCCTTCTGGTTGTCATGCGACGTGTTGTCATGACAACTGAATAACCTTTAACACTAATAAACTCACGTTTCATTAAGATGAACCTCTCTCTCCCTCCTGTCCTGGGAGACAGTACACTCTAATCTCAGATGTTCCTCTAAGGAATTCATAACAAAACCCTCGCTGACGCGGCCTGTGCCTGTGAAACCACTGGTTCCACCACCGTTCTATCACCGTCTCCTGCTTCCATGCACATTTCGTTGTTTTACCATTTTAGCTGTCATCTCTCCCCAATCTATACATCACATACATTGAAAAACCACCATTTTCTCTCACTGTTAACAGGATGACTGTAGTTAGAACAGCCATGAGTCAGTGAGCTGAATACTGTTAACAGGATGACTGTAGTTAGAACAGCCATGAGTCAGTGAGCTGAATACTGTTAACAGGATGACTGTAGTTAGAACAGCCATGAGTCAGTGAGCTGAATACTGTTAACAGGATGACTGTAGTTAGAACAGCCATGAGTCAGTGAGCTGAATACTGTTAACAAGATGACTGTAGTGAGGCGCTGTGTCCACAGAAAGCGGTTTTTTCAAGGCGGAACGCTTTGGATATCAAAAATATGAATGCCCAGAGCGCTTCCAAAGCGCAGGGAGCAGTGGCGTAGGGGGGCCTCTGCACCCCCCTCGGTGCGGGGGAGCCCCGGAGTTTAGGGGGCCCCGCCCCCACTGTAGGCTATCCTCTTAGATTTCGTATTGCGGGAACAGGGGGGCGCAGAGGGCAGGCCCCCCCCCCCCCCCCCCCCCCCCTCCCTGCTATGTTGTAATTATTTGCTCACCTGCGATAGGGCTAGCCGGCTGATAACTAATGTTCATTGGCAGGCTGGGCAGCGTTCAAAACACAGCGGGAAGCGCCGGTAAAAATTAAGCGCATAACCAGTATGAGTAGCCTACAGGTTACATTGGAACTGGAATCGAATCCGTAAATTTTTTAGTACATGGTTTAAATTGTGCGCATATCGCGCCATAAGTTCTATGGTAGATAAGAAATTACCATTATCTATATCACCTATTTTCTCTCACTGACTCCGGAAAGCAGAGTTGCGAGATGCCAGTGTTAGTGTAGTTATTCTGGTTAGGACCTCGGTCCAAAACCACAAATCAGATGCTATTTGTGCGCCAATGGTCATTATCAGTGATGCAGTGGTGGTACCACTCTGTACCACGCCGTCCTAGCAGTTCGCTGAGCAGAAGTGCGCGCAATCGTGCACGCGCGCGCACACAAAAATGCGTTCACAATTTTCACTGGACTTGTTGTGCCGTGCGCCAAGTACCCGGCACTTATCACCTAGACTTGAGAAGAATGAGAAGAGCCAAACCAAAATACAAGCCTTGTACCAGTTGGTGGGGGTTTGCTTGATCTGTGGAACCTCTCACTATGTGACAAATGGTCCCGACTGGAAGGATGAGACATTAAGTTGTGCTTCAGAAGGAAACTGTCCTTCTGTAAACTAAGTTACATTGTTAATCTAGTTTGTATTTACTTTTCTAGTTTAAGTTAATTCAATTAAAGAAATTGTAACTACAATTACATTTAAAACATTGTTTGTTTTTCAACCATATCTGTTGACAATATCATTTCTTTATATATTGAAGGCTACATCCTGCTACCTTTTTCAGCTTCTCTATTTCAAGGCAATATTTACAAAAACTAAACTAAAACTAGTAATTTCCTATACAAACATGTTTCCTACTATTTATGCATAATAATCATCTGTTCTGTGCGACCGCGAGGGAACATGTATGCGCGTGCGCGGGAGCGCGCGTGCACATGGCGTCCAGGCAGTTCTGATATTACGACTGCACCACTGCAGATTATGTTTCCTCGTATCATAAACGACACATGCTGCCAAATGAGAGCGAGATAATTTGTGTTCTTTAATCTTTTTAGAGAGACCCTGCCAATCATTTATTCCTATTCTCCACGCTTGGTGGACGGTCTGTCACCGAACAGCCAGCACAAAATGATGTTGTGTCTTTCCACGTTTGTTACTTTTGTTATTTTCCCCCCTATGTAAAGCGACCTTGGGTCTTTTGAAAGGGGCTATATAAAATGAAGCTATTATTATTATTATTATTATTATTATTATTATTATTATTATTATTATTATTATTATTATTATTATTATTATTATTATTATTATTATTATTATTATTATTATTATTATTATTATTATTATTATTATTATTATTATTATTATTATTATTATTATTATTATTATTATTATTATTATTATTATTATTATTATTATTATTATTATTATTTATTATTATTATTATTATTATTATTATTATTATTATTATTATTATTATTATTATTATTATTATTATTATTATTATTATTATTATTATTATTATTATTATTATTATTATTATTATTATTATTATTATTATTATTATTATTATTATTATTATTATTATTATTAACGTTTCTAGTATTGAGAGCCGACGCACGCACGGTCTATATTTAAAGAGTGTTCTACAGGACTTTGCGCAGAAGAATGCCAGGGAGACGTGCTCGTATAAAATAATAGGGCCCTACTACAATAGAAAAGCAGCTCCTGACTGCATCCTCTACTATGTAGCATATAGGATGTTTTAAAAAAAAAAATTGTAGGCTATACTTTTCTTTTATACAGAATTATGTTATGTGAACTGTTCCGTTGTGTGAACTCAAATTATGATATGGCTATAACGTTCTACAATACTTTCATGTTACAACAAATACAAAGCCACTTGTTTTTGTCAATGAATGATGCCTGAAAAAATAAACGTAAAAAGAAAAAAAAAGCTTTAAGTGGCCGCCCATGTCTATCCCATCTCACTTTATTATTGATTTAGGGGAGTGGGGCGGGGCCCCATGGTCCGACCTGCAGGGGAGCCCCGACATATTGCACAACGCCACTGGCAGGGAGCGGTTATTGTTGCGTCATCTGCGTTATAGGTCGTATATACCTTAGGTCGTATATTACTTGGGTTGTCAGACACCGCAAGAATCAGCCCCTCCTCTGCCATGTTTGTTGATCTTTTTAGTCCCGCCACTTCCTCGATTTTGATTGGTCGGTCGGAAAAAGTGACATTGATGAGCGGCGCTCCTCTCCAAATGTTGAACAGTTTTCCACTCGAGGCGCCCAGAGCGCTCCGCCAAAAAGACGCTAGCCGCCGAGAGCGCTGAAAACGCGAGGTGCGGCGCTGGGAAGAGGAGCGCTCCTGGTGCGTCTTTACCGTAGAAATCAGGAACGTGCACAGATAGAGCCCAAGGGGGTGCTTGAGCACCTGCCTTTTTGAGCCTCATAATTCTTTTAAATAATTTAATAAAAAAAAAAAATTTAATTAAAAGATTTTATAATTTTTAAATGTTTTGCCGTTACGCATATAGACTGCCCTTCCAACTGAGAAATGTCAGGATAGAATAAAAATATTAGGTAAAGAGAGAGAGATGCCCCATATTCTATTGCAGTTTGCACGGCCTCCTCAGCGTGCCTCTCCGCGGACCTATATATTTTATGCATAGCGTGGGTGGTGATGATGATGATGATAGAAACCGCTGTGGCGCATACAGTTGAATGCTGGTATTACACGCATTGAGGGACACAAAGAAGTCAAGTCCGATGGGATTTGGGAATCTCAAATACAAATCAAGATTGGAATAAAAAATGCATTTATATTAAACAATACAGAATATACAGCACTTCTTGGGGTCTGGTAGGGTAAGCACTTATTCCCTCCCCCCTGAACATTTATGGAGATGTATGGGCCTTTTAAGTCAGTGATAAGAGTGTCTTTCAAGGATAAGTGAGCTCCTGCACTGATTATTATAGTTCAATATTCAATATTTTATCACCAAAACCCCCCAAAAAGCATAAAAAGGGCCCCCTCCCCGCCCCCCGCCCGAAAAGGGCCCTTAAAAATCTGGCTCGCACAGTGTTAAAACACACACAGGTATAGTGCCCTTTTCAGCCTTTGAGCACCTGCCCCTCTAAAGTCCTGTGCACGTCCCTGATAGGAATTAATGGCAGAAAGGCTCTGGCAGCTCAAAAAACGCTTTCTGTGGACATAGGCTCCTTAGACAGCCATGAGTCAGTTCCCTTTCAGATCATGTCGCCTTTTTGTTGTGAAATTTAATTACAGGCAACATTGATCAACGGCATGGCTTGTTTTCTAATCTGTGCTTACAGTACACACAGGAACACAACATGCTGAATGCTGAGCACGAGGTGAATCGGGGGGGGGGCTTCCACAGAGCGACGACAATCCCAGCGAACGTGACAGTGGGGGGAGGGAGGGGGGGGGAGGTTCAGAAATCTTTGATTTATTTGGCTTTTTCTTTTTAATTAGATGGATGATTAAAGCTGGAGGGGCTTTGACGTGGAGCGTATCTCTGTTTACTGTTCAAACTAATAATTTCCCATTAGACGCTGTTTAGATAAACTACTCGTCTGGGGAGGGAGGGAGGGAGAGAAAGAGAGGGAGGGAGCAAGAGAAGGAAGAGGGGAGAGAGGAAGAGAGGGAGAGAGGAAGATAGGGAGGAAGAGAGAGGAAGAGAAGGAGGAAGAAAGGTAAAAAGAGAGAGGGAGAGGAAAAGGAAGAAAGGGAGAGAGGGAGTTGAGGAAGAAGAAAGGGAGAATCCGAGAGGGAGAGGAGGACGAGAAGGAAGAAGAGAGAGGAAGAGAGAGGGAGGAAGGGAGAGGGGAACATAGGGAGAAAGAGAGAAGAAGAGAAGGAGGAAGAAAGGCAGAAAGAGAGAGGGAGGAGGGAGGAGGAAGAAAGGGAGAAATAGAGAGGGGGAGAAGGAGGAAGAAAGGGAGAAAGAGAGATGCAGAGGAGGAAGAAAGGGAGAAAGAGAGAGAGAGGAGGAGGAAGAAAGGGAGAAAGAGAGAGAGAGAGAAGGAGGAAGAACGGGAGAAAGATAAATGGAGAGGAGGAGGAATAAAGGGAGAAAGAGAGAGAGGGAGAGAAGAAGGAAGAAAGGGAGAAAGAGAGATGCAGAGAAGGAGGAAGAACGGGAGAAAGATAAATGGAGAGGAGGAGGAATAAAGGGAGAAAGAGAGAGGGAGAGAAGGAGGAAGAAAGGGAGAAAGATAAATGGAGAGGAGGAGGAATAAAGCGAGAATGCGAAAGGGAGAGGAGGATAAAGAAATGGATAATGAGAAAGGGAGAGGATGAGGAAGACAGGGAGAATGAGAGAGGAGAGAAGGAGGAAGAAAGGAAGAAAGAGAGAGGGAGAGGAGGAGGAAGAAAGGGAGAATGCGAGAGGGAGAGGAGGAGGAAGAAAGGGAGGAAGAGAGAAGGAGAGGATGAGGAAGACAGGGAGAATGAGAGAGGGAGAGGAGGAGGAGGAAAGGGAGGAAGAGAGAAGGAGAGGATGAGGAAGACAGGGAGAATGAGAGAGGGAGAGGAGGAGGAGGAAAGGGAGAAAGAGAGAAGGAGAGGAGGAGGAAGACAGGGAGAGAGGGAAAGGGAGAGAAGGAGGAAGAAAGGGAGAGAGGGAGAGGAGGAAGAAAGGGAGAAAGAGAGAGGGAGAGGAGGAGGAAGAAAGGGAGAATAAGAGAGGGAGAGGCTGAGGAAGAAAGGGAGAAAGAGAGAGGGAGAGGAGGAGGAGGAAAGGGAGAATAAGAGAGGGAGAGGCTGAGGAAGAAAGGGAGAAAGAGAGAGGGAGAGGAGGAGGAGGAAAGGAGAAAGAGAGAGGGAGAGGAGGAGGAGAGGAAAGGGAGAAAGAGAGAGGGAGAGGAGGAGGAAGAAAGGGAGAATAAGAGAGGGAGAGGCTGAGGAAGAAAGGGAGAAAGAGAGAGGGGAGAGGAGGAGGAGGAAAGGGAGAAAGAGAGAGGGAGAGGAGGAAGAAAGGGAGAAAAAGAGAGGGAGAGGAGGAGGAAGAAAGGGAGAATAAGAGAGGGAGAGGAGGAGGAAGAAAGGGAGAATAAGAGAGGGAGAGGAGGAGGAAGAAAGGGAGAAAGAGAGAGGGAGAGGAGGAGGAAGAAACGGAGAGAGGGAGAGGAGGAGGAAGAAACAGAGAGAGGGAGAGGGAGAGAAGGAGGAAGAAAGGGAGAAAGAGAGAGTGAGAGGATGAAGGGAGGAGAAGACATGCTTAAAGTCTGAGTTTGGCTTTACTCCATTTCCTTTTAAATTCCGTTTTCTTCTTCATCTCAGTAGCTGTGTTTCCATCATTTTCTTTGAAGTATCGCATTAGAAAATCTTGATCGAAATTCGAAAAAAAAAACTCCTCAATTGCACAAAGAAAAGTTTAAGCTCACTTGAAATGTTGAAAAAGAGGCGATGGAAACACATCTGTGGAATAAATTATGATGTAGAGGATAAAGGATTCCATCGTGTCCATGGCTGCTCAGCTGTTTGGTCTGATTTCACTGCACAAAAACTCAACTGGGTTTACACTTTCTGAAATTATGCAGCAAAAGTCATCATCACAACTCAAGTCAAATCACAACTTTCCCAGAACTGTCAAATGTGCATCTGCTATTGTAACACATAATGGAGCAAATGTAATATGTTCATTATAATATTGTTATAGCCATATAAACCACAGGCATGTAACATATCATGCCTATCCCACATCTTATGGCATAATAGCTTTAGGTATGCATATCACATCACCTCTGTTACCATTGCTCCCATACCCCTTATGAAACACAGGTTGGTTCATGCAATAGAGCTTTGTTTTTTCAATTGATGTTTTTTCTGAAATGGCTACGCTCCATGTTAAGGTGTAACGTTTATTTACATTCTATTCTTTGCAGCATTTCAAAGGTTTGCTTTGCTTTATGGCTAATGATATATCTAATAAATGTCTCTCTCTCTCTCTCTCTCTCTCTCTCTCTCTCTCTCTCTCTCTCTCTCTCTCTCTCTCCCCCTCTCTCTATCTC
>NC_140171.1:147545199-147548627 GCF_963971535.1 Notolepis coatsorum | reverse complement strand
CTAAGTGGCGAGCTAGTCTTCCTGGGGTCCACACAGAAAGACAACACAAAACACAAAAACATAGCAATACATGAGATACATATGACAATCACAATTCACTTAATTAACAATGATAATCTAAAAACAGTCAAACATTGTAGACATCATTATAAACATCAGAATATTTTGCTCACATATTGAAGTAGTGCATTCTCAGGTGGTATTGAAAGACACGTTGCTATTCAATTTACTTATGTTCAGTGGGCAGTTATTCCAATGATTGATGGCACGATAAACAACCGTCCTCTTTAGAGCATTTGATTTTGGATGTGGTAACATAATCTGTCCATCTTCGGCCGATCTAGTAAAATAAGAATGAACCTGACTGCATCTGACAATTTGTTTGTATAAGAAAACAGGTTGAGACGAAATTGACAGTGTTCCTGAAAAATGTAACCGTGTTGAAAACAAACCAGAAAACTGGTCGCTGTTCTCTCTGTGTTGTATACTTCACACCTACTGCTCCTGAGTGGGCATCTGTATCACTTAGAAACACACAAGCAAGCCATCAACCTTCCATTAATAATAATAATAATAATAATAATAATAATAATAATAATAATAATAATAATAATAATAATAATAATAATAATAATAATAATAATAATAATAATAATAATAATAATAATAATAATAATAATAATAATAATAATAATAATAATAATAATAATAATAATAATAATAATAATAATAATAATAATAATAATAATAATTCATTACATTTATATAGCGCTTCTTTCAGACTCAAAACGCTTTACAACGTAGGTTTAGGGAAATTGCCTCCTTCACCACCACTGGTAGCAGCTAACCTTGGGTTATGCTCACTGGCACCAGTCACACATCACACTACACAATGACTACCATACACTGGCACCAGGCACACGTCACACTACACAATGACTACCATACACTGGCACCAGGCACACATCACACTACACAATGACTACCATACACTGGCACCAGGCACACGTCACACTACACAATGACTACCATACACTGGCACCAGGCACACGTCACACTACACAATGACTACCATACACTGGCACCAGGCAAACATCACACTACACAATGACTACCATACACTGGCACCAGGCACACGTCACACTACACAATGACTACCATACACTGGCACCAGGCACACATCACACTACACAATGGCTGAACAGCTCAGGAGACAGGGATTAATATCAGCCAATTAAGGGGAGGAGGGATGATTAGGTGGCCTTGATGTCAGAGACCTGATTGAACATTTTGTGAACTAAAGTCTTGTGTGAAGTTCTGAATAGTTGTAATCATTTGAAGTGTTGTTCATGAGACCAATGGTGTCTGGGACGCGTGTATCGCTTCCGCAACGGAATTCGGTTTCCGGGTTCCCCTGATTGGCCGCGACGGCCACGTGACGCGCGCCGCTATTCCGCCCCTCTGCCTCTGCCGCTGCCTGTGTGTTGACACGCGCACGGCATGGACTTCACTGCCGCTTTCCCACTTCAACGCCAGAGCGATAGTCATCTTGAGTCAAGAATCACTTTTCCCACTTCAATGACAGAGCTGCTGTTTAATGCTATTGTCGCTTTTCACATAGTCATCTTGAGTCAAGAATCACTTTTCCACTTCAATGACAGAGCTCGCTTGTTTAATAATATTGTCGGGCCATCTTCTGAGTGCAGAAACGCTGCTGTAGTTAAAGACGGTAGAGGTTGGCGTCAGTGTAAGTTAGTGTTGTGTTCATTCATAGTTAAAGACAGTAGAGGTTGGCGTCAGTGTAAGTTAGTGTTGTGTTCATTCATAGTTAAAGACAGTAGAGGTACACCTTACTGTAAATTGTACTTCATCCCATTTCTGCTCTGCACTATAGCGTATTGTATATTAGTACATTATATAACTAACCTACACTGTAACACGCAACACTTTGATGAACATTGTTACTCAGCTGATAGAGTTATACCCTTCTTGCTGTCTTGTCGCACAGAACTTGTAAGTCGCTTTGGATAAAAGCGTCAGCTAAATGACTAAATGTAAATGTAAATGTACATTGCATAGTATATTGTATATTGTATGGTAACAGTCTCTGGAGCGCGCCAGTAAGAAGCATTTGCACTGCAACTCGTACACCTTACTGTAAATTGTACCTCATCCCATTTCTGCTCTGCACTATATAGTATTGTATATTAGCACATTGCATAGTATATTGTATATTGTATGGTAACTCAGTTACTTCTATTCTGCATCGAACATTGTACATGTCTATACTGAACACTGTGACCTCTATTTTTACTTATATTTTACATGCTATACTATTTTATTTCATACTTATCTTGTCTAGCACAGTCTCTGGAGCGTAACAGTAAGAAGCATTTTGGATAAAAGTATTCTGTACTTCTGTATGACAACAATGTATGTCTTTCAAATGTTAAATGATAAATGATTAAATGATTAAATGATACAGACTGAAATCTACGCTCTCTCATCCTGCTTTCCACAACGCGACAATATTATTAAACAAGAAGCGACAATAGCATTAAACAGCAGCGTTTCTGCACTCAGAAGATGGCGCGACAATATTATTAAACAAGCGAGCTCTGTCATTGAAGTGGGAAAAGTGATTCTTGACTCAAGATGACTATGTGAAAAGCGACAATAGCATTAAACAGCAGCTCTGTCATTGAAGTGGGAAAAGTGATTCTTGACTCAAGATGACTATCGCTCTGGCGTTGAAGTGGGAATGCGGCAGTGAAGTCCATGCCGTGCGCATGTCAACACACAGGCAGCGGCAGAGGCAGAGGGGCGGATAGCGGCGTGCGTCACGTGGCCGTCGTGGCCAATCAGGGGAACCCGGAAACCGAATTCCGTTGCGGAAGCGATACACACGTCTGGGACAGGGAATCTTTACCTGCAAGGTGACGTTAGCATCCAGAACAACCCAAACATGTATTTATACAGCTGAAAGGATGTGATTGATTGATTGATTGATTGATTGAACATTTTATTGCAGAATGGGTATAGTACAGTACAGCTCAATACACACAATTGTTAAGGGGATGCAGACCAGAGAAAGACTTTCGTCTTGTTTAGATCAGGGTCGCCCATTTTCAATTCATAATGACATTTTTGACATACACAACATACAGATATACAGATATAATAATCTAATCTAATCATCTAATCTAATCTAATCATGCAAATATACAGTACTGTTAAACAGATCCTAACAGTATAGGCTATATACAAGGGGAGGGAAATGTACATTAGGAGGGGGTGGGTGGGTGGGAGGGTGTTCGGACATTTACAGAGATCCTAACAGAACATACGAGGGGGAGGAGACTGTACATTGGGAGGGGGTGGTGGGGGGGAGGGGGGTGCAAGGTGCAAGCATAGGGAGGGGGGGTTTG
>NC_140171.1:147532699-147537699 GCF_963971535.1 Notolepis coatsorum | reverse complement strand
ATTACTAGGCTTGCTTAAATTGTGATGAAACAAAGTAGAATATGAATTATGATTTATTTTTTGCATATTTGACAGTGAATAACACCATGCTAAAAAGGACCAGACATGAAAAACAAGACATGAAAAAAAAAATAAGGAAATGAATAAAGGGAAGATGATTAAACAGAAGGTTTTGGAGATACAGTACTGAATTGTCCCATCCGGACCAATGCTATTTGAAATATTATTATAGAATAGCAGGCTTATAAATTACCTTATTATAGCCAATTCGCACATTTATGGATTGTGCCAAATCTTATATTTCTAATAGCTTTAAAAATGTTGCCAGGGTGGCACCATTTTGAAACTAATTTCAAATCTAATTGTTGCTACATGCTAAAAATAGGGAAGAGAAACTAACTAAGTTTTGTGGTTTATTATCCCGAGTAATAAGAGATATAAAAAAAATGCATACAGAAGTAATTTGCTTGAAACCCCATAGAGGCCTTTGGACATATGTTTTTTATTTTCCCTTTTTTTACATGAAACAAGACAAACAATACAATAACAGTAATAATCAACGATAAATCACAGGACAATAGAGGCCTTTGGGAAGTGTAGTTTGAAAAAATGCCAACGCTCATCGGAAGCTCTCTGTGTCCTCTACAAAATGGCTGCAAAAAAACTACAATTCCCGACGTTAAAAAATGGTCGACTTTCACAAACTAAACAACACCAAAACGAAAATGAAAATCTATCTAATAACACTGTAACCTATTGGTAAACTAACGTATTGATGATAATATACATTATAACTGATGTTGTGACATGGTTATGATGTTTATACTTGAATTTTGTAGTTTGAAAAATAAAACAATACTTTTGTCAAACAGTCTGGAGAGATTGATTTATGACGTGATGTCATTTGTGGTCCGCCGATGGACCGCACGGTTGGAAGAGGTTAAGGCACGACCAGTGATCAGAAATGTAACCGCTGTAGTAGGAGGTTCTCTAAATACATCATTATAAAACGAGTTGTGATAACGGTCGGCTGTGTTGCTCCGTAGTCTCTGTGACCTCCTTTTCTGTCGACACATTACATTATTAACACTATAGTTACCTGTGTACCCGAAACCTACTGGCCCAGATAAAGGCACCTGGTGCATCACAGGTTTGTCTTGGCACTTTGTTCCCCCCTCCGTGTTTTCCATTAGAATCTTTCATCACAGACAGACAGTGGTGGTGTGCCTCCCTTATAACCCAATCCTTTTTCTAGTATGAGTGTGAGGGCTGTGTGTGTGTGTGTGGGTCATGAGCAGATAACAGGGACTCTTAAAGTTATCCGTGAAACGGACAATTACTAGACTGCTTACGCAGATATTTTAGTAGAGGGGAAAAATTAAACAACAGAAAACAACCTTTACAGGTGGAAATCTCAAAGTGAGTAATTAAGAAAATAAATCAAGTCCCAAAAAACAGGACTACTCTCAATAAAGAGGTATAGTATAAAAGTAAATAAGCCACAAGGACACCTCCTAATAAAGGAGTTTATATTGGAAAAAGTTAAACAATAAACCTCCACTAAGGGAGTTTATGTGTAGAATCACGTGAGTGATAAGAATGACTACCATAAAGCTCAATTCTGAATCAGAGATCAGACTACACTTCAATATAATGAGCGTGACCAAAAGGACAGCCAACACTAGGAAATGAAAAAGCAGTTGACACTGCGATCTCCAAACTTAAATAGACTCCACATGGCCATAGGCACAGCTGCACTGCATCAGGTGCAATCAAGCCCACACACCTGCCAACCCATGAGGCAATTAACCACAGGGATTGACAGCTATCCCTCACAGAGAGGTGAAATAAAGCAAAAATAGACAGCTGTCTCTCACAGAAAGGTGAAATAAGGCAAAAACCATGACAATGAGTATAGTAAGTATGAGTATAGTAAGTATGAGTATAGTAGAGTATAGTACTATAGTATATAGCAGCGTAACATAGAATAATAATACATTGAAATATTGTATAATACTTTATACTGTATACATGGTGTAGTATAAATAGTATGATTTAGTTATATTATAATAATATAAAAATTATAAAATGATATAGTATATAGAAGTATAATATAGAATAATACATTATATAAATGTATAGTGTGTGTGTGTGTGTGTATAAATGAATGAACCTAAATATGTAGTTTGACTGATAGATACACAAAATGGGTTTATTTATGTTGATTTAATTTGTTGTGTTGATGTTTCCATTTTTGCAAAATGAGTATATTCTGTTTGGTTGTACGCAATAAGTCTATCGGTGTGCTGTATGTGTGTAGGGGCAGATACATATAAAAATGTTTCTTCTTCCTGTTCCTTTTGGACATGGGATTTGGAGGATTATATTAATATGTACTGTTGGACTGTGGTAATTCCATGTATGAATAAATAAATGATGATGATGATGATGATGATGATGATGATGATGATGATGATAAGTACCCAATCCTTTTTCAAACTAATGTAAATACATTTAGTAAATTAATTTACGAGACTGTTAATATTCGATATAGGCACACATATCGGCACACATATCGCACATATGTGGTCCTACATCAGATACAGGTCAGATATTTTGCAATACGACCGTCTCAGTATGAAAACCTGAGTCATATAGAAATTCATGTTACTTTTACATCACTTTAGATCGACATCAAATCAAATCAAATGTATTTGTAAGGCCCGACAACACGTTAATGTCCCCATGGGCCGGACACGTCTTCTTTAAACAAGTCAAGAAGAAACATCACAATAAATCAAGAACAAAACAGAAACATCATGAAGTCCAAACAATTTTAAATAAATAAAATAAATGAATGCAACACTCCCAGACATACCCCACGCAAAGGTAAGGAAAAACTCACTAAAACCTAGCAATAGGAAAAAATGCACCACAGGCAATGTTGAGGAGAGAAACCCTAGAAGGGCCGTTCAAGGGGGGATCTCCCTTCTTAGATGTCGGTGTGGTGATAGTAGTGTTGCAATAAAACAGGCAAAACAGTTGGTAAGTATGCACACATATGTCTAATGAAACACAGATAAATGCATGCAATAGCTAAATAGAGCTGATGGCGGATCTATTTGAGGCAAGGGGGCGGCGCAGAGAGGGTCGCATCCTCCCGGTCATCACCACGGGACAGCCACTCACAGGGAGACGGGACATCACAATCTTATTTTGGTGACACTTCTGTAGGAGCACAACCCGAGAGGACGTATCATAATTGATCTGTTTGAAAGCATATTGAAAGAAGACCTTTTTTTCTCTTTCACCTCCTCCCTAGGGGTGTAACGATGCGACCTCACAACGATTCGATTCGATTACGATTATTCAGGCAACGATTCAATACATCATGAAATCCCGCCATTTGACCACGATTTGATTCAATTCGATTCGATTAATTTTCTATACATTTTCTATCAGTTAATTCCCCAAAACATTTTGAATACACAAATGTGGCTGGGGGAACTCATTCACTCAGCATTAATGGACTATAGCCTATAGGTCAATAAAAACAATACACAAACAAATTTAAAACACAAAATAATTTTTTTTTTAAATATCTTTTTAATTTAGATTAATTTCGATTATAATCGATTCTAACATATTCAAATCGATGCATCGATTCTAACACATTATAATCGATGCATTTCGATTAATCGATGCATCGTTACACCCCTACTCCGCCCCCATTATCATGTGCTCACAAAATTAGCCGGCCTCCGCTGCACATCAACGTATATCACTTGTGACTTCAGTGTCGGCCATGTTTACTTCAATCTTTGTTAATGTTCATTTTGCGCATTGCGGGTGAGTTCCAGGAGCGTGACCGGTTCACACTGGAATCTGATAACAGCCAGACAAAACAAATGGGATCTGAGCAATAAATCTCAATTGAGCACTAAGGCCTGTGAATGTTTTAACCCTTTCACGACCACACTACAGATGGTTAAATGTCCCAAATCCACACCTCCATCAACAGGACAATGTGACTTTTTTACTGTGACTGTAATTTTGGCAGCTATTTTCATTTTAGTTTTAGTCATGTGTCAAATGCTCCTTTTTCGATTTCATCATATTTAGTCATCTTCATTTATTTTAGTCTTGATTTAGTCTTAAAATGTCTTTAATTATTATTATTATAATTTTTTATAATTTTTTTTTTAGTCTCGCCATTCAGCTACAGCCTCATAAGTTGGCGTGAGTTTTTTCTAAACAAAAAAAGCTAACGTTAGTGCTAGCTGGTTAGACTTATTGATTGATTGAAAACCTTTATGTATCCCCTAGGGGAGATTCAGGTGTCCATCACAGCATCAACACAGCCATCTAAAAACAGTTAATACATAACATACAATTATTTAGTACTTTGTTAAAAAACAAAGTGTGTGAAGTTTGTCAGGGTCCTGGTTATTTTGACATGATTAAAATCCCTGTTGAGGAGTATGAATGCGTTGGGATGTGTTGTCTGTATCCCAGACTAGCAACTGTAGAATGGATGACGTCACACGCTTGGTGGAATGTAAACACGGCGACTGCATCTGCATGTGAGAATTCTCTCGGGAGGTAATACGGTCTCAGTTCTACCACCAATAGTTCTATGTCTGGGGTACATATATATATATATATGTTCCTTGACCGTAACATGTCGGGGATTACACTGTTATGGTGATGTTATGGTGATGGTATTACTCCTCAGGCTGGTAATATCCAGTAACTGTTACCTCGGAGGACTAGCGGATGTCACTCTTCTTCTACGGTGTTGGATTGTAAACAAGCTCGGCACGAGCTAGAACGCTACAGCAGCATATGTGATACCTACGTTCAATAAAGTAACCAACTAGGCGGCTAAGTGGCGCAGTGGGCAAGGCGCTCGCCACTAACGCAGGAGATGCTGGGTTCGAGCCCAGCTCTCGGCGTTGCAACTGGCTTGGCTGGTCGTTCATACTAACACAATTGGCAGT
>NC_140171.1:147482699-147527699 GCF_963971535.1 Notolepis coatsorum | reverse complement strand
TGTTTATATTAAAGAAAGGAAAGTCTAGTGCTGGCTGAGCATATTGTTTGTTTGCACTAAGTTAATACTACAAATGTAGCCTATATTTTTCAGTCAGTTCGGTCTTTGTGTGCCAAACATTATTTAAGGCTGTAAACACTGTAACAATGTAAACTTTTTTATTTATTTTTTTAGATATGTTTAGATTTGAGTGTTACATTTTTTTTTATAAAAATGTACGTATATCGAACCGAACTGAAAACCGTGACCCCAAAACCGTGATACGAACCGAACCGTCCATTTTGTGAACCGTCCCACCCCTACCGTTTATCATAAAAATTCAGTGCCCCCGAAATACAAAAAAAGCCCCCGAAAATCAATTAAGGGGGGGCAAAAAAAGCCCTTGAATTTTTTTTTATTATTTCTAACCCTGGGTGAAAGTGCAGTGTGGTACAGTGTTGGGTTGTCGATTCAAGACGCCTAGAAAATACGAGCTGACGCTGAAATGTTTGAAAACAAACGCCAAAGTAATGGATGTCTTGAAGATCAGTAATAGTCGAATAATGGCAAGAGAGCTGTCAACTGATGAAATGGTTGTTTCATTCATGAACTTGCCAGTGTACATAACTGACGATGATATTTTGGAGAAACTGCAGCAGTGGGGTGTCAGCGTGATGTCGCCGATAAAAAGGAGAATATGGACAGGCACAGATGTCGCGGATGGGACGAGGTACGTAAAAGTAAAGTTCACGGAACTGGTAACATCATTGCCGTATTCAACACGGTTTGATACCTTGCAAGGAGTAGAACATTTCACAGTTTTGCATGACAAGCAAATTCGAGTGTGTAGACTTTGCATTAAACCGGGACATGTACTCAGAGATTGTCCTGAGTTTAAATGCCATGAGTGCAAGAAGCAAGGACATTACGCGCGTGAGTGCAAGCAGAGAGAGAAGTGCCCGGGATGCGGGGACAATTACACGCAATGTACGTGTGCGGCGGCGAACGGAGGGAGAGACGAGGGACGAGAGTCTGGTGAGAGCGGAGCGACAGGTGCGAGGGATGGAGCTGAGTCGACTGACAGAGGAGAGACGGTTGAGAGCCAGGGCACGGATGGAGGAGAGGAGGACGAGGAAGAGGAGAAGGAGGAGGAGGATGCCGAATCAAGAGAGGCATCTGAAGAGGAAGAGGAGGAAGGAGGTGACGATGATGATGGTGATGAGGAGGAGGAGGAGGAGGTGATGCAGACAGCAACGGAGGAGGACGGAGAAGGAGGCTGCACAGCGGCGGGAGCAGCTGGTTCAACGCACAGGGGGGCGGCGCACCAGCGCCCTCTGTCGGCCGGACGCTGCTGTTTCCAGTTTACAGGACAGTGGAGAAAGTCGGGAGATGACAGCTGGGCAGCAGAAGGAGAAAGGTGAGAGTGCTTCCAGCTTACATGACACTGATGACAGTGGAGAAAGTCAGGACATGACAGCCGGGAAGAAAGAGCTGAAAACGAGGGTGAGCAGAGTGAAGGGAGCAAGTCAGGGGGATACCCCGGAGCTTCAAGGAGATCTGAAAGGAGGTGAGAATGTACTCACAGAGAGGAGGTTCACGTGCGCAGGGAGCGCTGAGGAGAGGGAGAGGGTGAAAGAGGCAGAGGGGGGCAGCTCTATTTCACTCTCAGATACTACTGATGGGGAGCGAGAACTGTCTGATGAAATAGAGATGGATTTGAGTGTGTCAAATATAAACAGGCTAAAGAGATCTCATCCGAGGACACGTGGTGGGCGCGGGCGAGAAAAGACGAGAAAAGGACGAAATAAATGAATGTGATAATTCTTATTACATTTTCTGTCATGTGTGCTACACTAAATATTGTTTCACTAAATGCAAATGGTTTGAGAAGAGTAGGGAAAATGGAGGAACTTTTTATGACAGAAATAAACCTTCTGTATTGTCGCAGTGAAAGGGTTAACCAATTGGTAGTGTGGTAGTTAAAACCTCTTAGGATGCAACGTCCCATATGGGACGTTTTTTGGACTTTTTGCAACCGACACTTTGACGACCCCTAGTGGCTCAGTGTGTATATAATACAATATATATATATATATATATATATCGAATTGAAGGCTTGTTTTGACAAAATCCATTCAGCGGTTCTCGAGTTACATGCCGGTATTTGAGGCTTGTGCAAAGTACATGGTATTGCGCAAAATACCACTCCCGACTCAGGCTGCAGTAGTTCCGTCAATCTAGATCGGATCTAGAAGATTATTGTGGATCGTTGTAGCCCATGACTGTGGCTTTCCAATGATATCCTACATGCATGTATGAATCAAAAAAAAAAAAAAAAACTAAAACACGAAAACAGGAAGAGTAAAACAGCCAAATTAATTGAAGTCTATGAGAAAACTGAGTGTTTCTTTGTACACAGTTTACCAAAATCACTCCTAATCCCTCATTTCTGAATGGATCTTTATGAAATGTGGATATGTACTACATAAGGCTTCAGGCTATGGCTCCGTCTGGAAGTGTAAGCCATGCCACCTTCTGGGAAATACTACCTCTGGACTACTAACTACTACCGAAAAACTTGAGTAACAAGTTTTTCTACAACTCAAGTTCAGACCTATGTTACTCTATTACGTTAGCACTAAAAGTGAGTATTTTTTCTGGAATCAGAAACTTCAGAATGCCATCTTTCAAAAGAGACCAGGCTCATGCATGTGCTATAAGTATAAAGTATGTTGTTTTGGTTTGCAAAAAAAGTATGCAGTCCTCAAATTGAAGTTCAAAAATTGCCACTTTTCTGCCCGCTTGATAAGCAGTTAAAGGGGAACTATTTTACTATTTCTTTCACAATTTGGGCACTTTTACACAATTCCTGTGAGTCTATGGAACACCTCTGTATATGTTTTTTTTTTTAATGCATTGTTTTGTATTTCTAATCAACTACTCAAAAACAGCATTTCTCTACCTCAAGATCTTAAGCCGTTTTGGGCTCCAACCACTGTGTGGCCTGGTGCCAACTGCCACACCAACTGCCACATTATTATGCAGCTGAGAAATCTCTGACATCACAGATATGCACATTTTCAGATTACTCAGTTCAGTGAGGGTGAATATTGTAAGAGGAGAATTGGAAGAATGCGCCAATAATAGAATTAGAGACATAATCCTATTAATATAAGTCCACATAGCTAGGAAACAATGCTAAACACTGAAAAGGGCCATTGATAAGATAGTTCCCCTTTAAGCGATGATAACATTCACCCTACACCTCATTGCATAGTCAAAGACAAGCGACTCATATCTCTACTTGCTCTCTAGAAACTTGTCTTGTAGCACTTTCCTTTTTATTCCTTTTATTCAGATAGATTGCTGGACTCAATAGATCTGAGGGTCACCAAATCTAGATGACATCAGGAGTAGAATACAGCTTGATTGATTGATTGAAAATGTTATTAACAGATTGCAGAATGGGTACAATACAGTACAGCTCAATACACACAATTGTTAAGGGGATGCAGACCAGAGAAAGACTTTCGTCTTGTTTACATCAGGGTCCCCCATTTTCAATTCATCGTAACATACAGTATATGACATACATGACATACAGATAGACAGTACTGTTACATCTAGACATTTATGACATACCAGATCTACAAATACAGTACTGTTTGTGATACAAAACAAATTCTAAATAAGAGAGTATATACATTGAGGGGGAAGAAACTGTACATTGGAGGAGGTTGACTAGGTGGGGTGGGGTTGGGTAGGTGGGGGGGGGGGGGGACTGTACATTAGAGGGGGTTGGGTTTAGACATTTACAGGGGCCAGTTTCGAATTGCAGTCTCCCGTAGGTGCTCTTTGGGAGTGGTTTTGAAAGTGGGTAGTGATTCACATTCCTTTACAGCTGTGGGTAGGGCGTTCAGCTCAACTCTCTTCATATACAGCTCCAGTAAATGACATCGGGAGTAGAATACAGCTCAACTCTCTCCATATACAGCTACAGTAAATTACATCGGGAATAGAATACAGCTCAACTCTCTCCATATACAGCTACAGTAAATGACATCGGGAATAGAATACAGCTCAACTCTCTCCATATACAGCTACAGTAAATGACATCGGGAGTAGAATACAGCTCAACTCTCTCCATATACAGCTACAGTAAATGACATTGGGAGTAGAATACAGCTCAACTCTCTCCATATACAGCTACAGTAAATGACATCGGGAGTAGAATACAGCTCAACTCTCTCCATATACAGCTACAGTAAATGACATCGGGAGTAGAATACTGTTAGGGTTTGTAACCGACCCCAAGCGCAACGGCACAGAGAGAGTTGTTTCAGAGTTAGCCAAAAACAAGGGCGTGTTTATTCACAGAGTCACAAGATTGAATTAGGTGGAGAACAGAACAAACGGGGAATCTGGCATGTGAAGAATGTTTGCGGCTCTGCAGATTCTCCCAGAAGGTGATGGTGAGGAATTTGCCTGTGAAGTCTGAGCCGCTCTGCAGATCCCCCCAGCATACACTCCAGGTGGAAGTGGAGAGAGAGAGAGAAATCCCAGTTAGCTCAGCGCACAATAAAAACAGAGAGGTGACTGATCCAAACAATATATCCAAGTGACTTGATCTTCGGTGTGATACACACAGTTAGCAGTGTCCAGAGAAAAAACAATACGTAATCCAACGTGTAAATCCAACAACAAAAAATAGGTGAGAACAGTATAACAAAAACGGGATCTCTTCGGTGTTTCACAAACACACAAAAACGATTGATCCAAAAAGGACTGTTTCCAAAAACTCACCAGAGCGCAACGCGTAAAGCGGGCAGATAAACGAGGCGTAGCTTCGTACGGGGAATCAGGTTCTCCAACAGGGATACTTCACGAGAGTCCTGGGGAGCAACAGAACAGCGACGGGAAAGAAAGGCAGATGCAGGGAATATTCAAAACGATCCAACATCGATATTAGGGAGATCAGGGTATATAAAGCCACGGGGCGCTAATGACAAGCTGCGACAGCTGCGGGATGAAATTGATCATTGCTCCAGAAGCGTGTGGTGGGGAGAGCACCAATCAACACGGCATCTTACAGGAAAGAAGCGTGTGGGTGAGGAGCGGACCAATCATCACAGTACTTTAGGAAGCCTGTGGTGGGGAAAGAACCAATCCTCACAGAATACAGCTCAACTCTCTCCATATACAGCTACAGTAAATGACATCAGGAGTAGAATACAGCTCAACTCTCTCCATATACAGCTACAGTAAATGACATCGGGAGTAGAATACAGCTCAATTCTCTCCATATACAGCTACAGTAAATGACATCGGGAGTAGAATACAGCTCAACTCTCTCCATATACAGCTACAGTAAATTACATCGGGAGTAGAATACAGCTCAACTCTCTCCATATACAGCTACAGTAAATGACATCGGGAGTAGAATACAGCTCAACTCTCTCCATATACAGCTACAGTAAATGACATCGGGAATAGAATCCAGCTCAACTCTCTCCATATTCATAATGTATAGTTCTTCAAATCATAAATATGCAGCTCATGGGCTTCTGCAGTAAGCTAATGTTTGAGTCACAGTCATTTAACCTGTTAAGCCCTATTTTCAGAAAATGCCTAAAAATACATACCTAAGTAAATAGAAGATTGCTCCATTTCTACAAGGTCCATTTGCATGTTCTTGTATCCCTGTGTCAGAAATATTGTGTCTGTTACTAGGCTTGAGTAAATTGTGATGAAACAAAGGAGAATATAGATTATGATTTTTCTTTGCATCTTTGACAGTGAATAACACCATGCTAAAAATGACCAGACATGAAAAAAACTGCCACTGAGCTCGTTCAGCCCCTTCTTGAGATCACGTCTACAAAAAATCTAAGCAAATGACTAAAGGGAGGATGATTAAACAGAAGGTTTTGTAGATACAGTAATGAATTCTGCCATCCGGACACATGCTATTTGAAATATTATTATAGAATATAGAATATCAGGCCTTTATTACATGGCTTTTTCACATTCGCCGAAATGCTTGCTTGTGATTGGTCAATAGCCCCCCGACTGCGGTCATTATTTTTCAATAATGACCGCAGATTTTTCAATAATGACCGCAGAGCGCAGCTGTTCGCAATCAAGCCCACTGACACACTGTTTCAGTGCAATTAGACACTGCCGTGCCGGCGATGACAGGGGGCGGAGCGACGAGCGGAACCAGAACACAGCGGAGCCAGAACACAGAGGCTGCCCGCGATAATAATAATCACTTTAGTTGGGCTGACAGAGCCACAGAACAACTGCGATTTGTCAAATGAATTAGGTATATTGTTAGTAAGTTAGCCATGTAATAAGCGGGATAATGTATAGCGCTGCACTGACAGCGGAGCCAGAGGCTGCCCGCGATAATAATAATCACTTTATTTGGGCTGACAGAGCCACAGAACAACTGCGATTTGTCAAATGAATTAGGTATATTGTTAGTAAGTTAGCCATGTAATAAGCGGGATAATGTATAGCCTACTCGGTCATTGTCGCAAAATAATTGACCTTCACTACGTTTAAAACACCTCGGCGCGGCGCCTCGGTATTTTAAACTCTGTGTCGGTCAATTATTTTGCGACAATGACCTCGTAGCCATACATTATCCCTTACATAAATGACCTTATTATAGCCAAGTTGCACATCTATGGATTGGGCCAAATCTCCTCTTTCCAATGGCAGAGTTCAATTTGGATTTAGTATCACCAAGCGTGCAGCAGGAACCGAGAATGACATCTACTGTAAATACAGTTACTTTTTATTATGCAAACTGGTGCGCCATTTTTTATCGAATTGCAACACGGATTTTTGCTAAACGTTCACAGAAAGGTAGATAAACTAACTGCGTTCTAATTTATGCCAATAACCTTCAGTTTTGGGTTAGATAATCCCGGAAAATAAGAGAAATAAACAAATGTCATCCACAAGTCAGTTGATTGACAGAAGCTGGGTAGTGTCGTTTTTCGAAATTCCGATGCTCATTGAAAGCCTTGAGTGTCCTTCATCATAATGACTACAAACAAAATGGTGGCTCACATTTATTTCCGTAGATATTCGCTAGCTTATGAATAGAAGTCCTGAACTGATATTTCACTAATAACACTTGAACGTATTGGTAAACAAACATACTGTTGAAAATATACACTATTGCTGCGTCCCAATTCTCCCCTTCGCGCTATGGCTTGGCCCTACGGCTCCGTTTTGCATATTCCCGCGAAGTGTAGGGCTGTCCCATTTCTCTTTGGATCAAGGGGTAGTGAATGGCAGAGCGGTACCAGTAATTTAGACAAATGGAAGTATTGATTTCTAACGTAACAAATCCGTAAAAAAATATACAGTCAACTGGAATATGTTAGTTTCTTACACATATGTTGGATTATGTAACCAATAAAAAATCGCAAATTTGTAGTTATCCTATAATCCTAGTTATAGGGTTATAAGCGTCTCGCTTCGCCTATGGGATTGATTGATTGGACATTTTATTAACAGATTGCAGAATGGGTACAATACAGTACGGCTCAATACACACAATAGACCTATCTCAAACCCTGCCCTCTTTTCTTGATCCTCCACTGTTTAAGAGACAGAGTTTCTAAAAGACAGTATATACATTTGAGGGGGAGGAAAACAGATCGCTTCTTGGCCCTGTTTCAACCCACGGTTGACAAAATGCCAGAACAATATTGTGGGTACTGTATTGGGGGGTGGGGGTAGTGGATTTGTATTATCTTTACATATACATGTGAATTACTAGAATTTATATCAAGACCCTGCAGGTCCTATACAACAAGAGGTGCAAATCCAGAGCCTGCAGGATAATGAAAGACCCTCACCACCCCAACAACAGCCTGTTCATGCTGCTGCGGTCAGGCAAACGCCTGCGAGCATCAGTAATGAGGACAGAGAGATTTAGGCTCAGCTTCTTCCCACAGGCCATCAGAGCCTTGAACACTGAACTCTCCACGCACAAGCACACATGAGCACACACACAACACACACACTGTACACGCTCACACACTAGCAGCCACTTTAACATGAGCACACACACACTCATGCTGCACACGCTCACACAACGGAGACTTTACAGAAGGAAAGATCACTTTAAGAATAGTATAGCTTGAGATTGTATAATAGAGCATTGTATAGCAGTGTACATAAAGACCCAATGCCTCATCCGTAGCTAACAGTGTACTGCACTGCCACAGGACCTGTGGCATGCTCTGTAAATAGCTCATGTACAGATACCGATATGCCTACTTTGTTTACTTGTTTGTGTCGCTCTATTGGTTGGACTCTTATATTATATTATTACTTGTATTATGCACATCGTTGCGGGCGAGACCCGCCGCATTTCACTGTATACCTGTATGCCGTGACAAATAAAACTCTTGTATCTTGTATCGTGTCGATTGTCCATGCGGATGGCCATGGTGATGATCTCATCCAAGTGCTCCGGCAACTCACGTACGGAGAGCTCGTCTCTCATCCGTACGGAGAGCCCCTGAACAAACAAGACACAACTGGCCAAGCTGCCTCCCGAGCCACGATCCTGAATTCAATGGCGTAATCTGCAACATTGTGAAGGAAGTATCGAATACTCTTCTCAACTCCCCGGTAAAGTTGTCCACATTGCTGCAGATTACTGACCCATTCTCCCATTCGGCTGTAGCCCAGGAAAGCGCTCGGCCAGAGAGGAGGGTGATGATGTATGCGACCTGGGAAATAGCAGAGGGGAATGAGTGTGACTGCAATTGGAACACGAGTGAACACTGGGTGATGAACTCTCTGCATCCCTCCGGTGCTCCTGAGTAGCGGCCCGGCGGTGATAGCCGTGGCTCCCGGATTCTTCCTGGATCCTGTGAGCGGCACAATCTCTCCTGCCGCCGACTGCCGCTCCCTCCGGTGACGCCTCAGCTGCCACCGTCCTCACCTCAGCCACCTCGGTACTGGCTCTCTGGGCCGCGGCCAACGCCGAACTCGCCGTCTCCTGGGAGGAAATGGCGAGTCCTCCCAGTCGAACCAGCTCGGCGCTGACCTGTTGTTGTCGCTCGGATACTTGCCCCAGAACGATCTCCAGTTTCCGGTGCATCTCTGCGTACGACTCCATGGAACCTTTGATGGTCGGATCTTCTGTTACGACGGAGACAGCTAGGTTCCAGTTGTGGAGTAATAAGTAGAGGCAGAGAGGGTGTTTACTCGTTAACGGTGGTTCTCTTTATTTGTAGAACGGTACACCTAGAGTAATAGCAACATATAGTAACACTGACGCAGGGCGTCTAGGAGAGAAGATAATAATGATAACAATAAAGACAGCAACGTCCAGTGTCTGCAGTACCGCCGTGTACTCTGCAGGTGAATGAGAAGATCCGACAACTGGAAGTAGAAATACAGGGGTTTATGTAAGACCACATTCCAGACATACCAAGCGCACCAACGTGACAACCAATCAGGAGACCCAAACAATAAGTGACAAGTGACAGGGAGACAAGTGACAGGGAAGCCAAGTGACAGGTGTCAGAATGGTGGGTGGTTCTCAGGTGGGGCCAGAGAACCCAAGCGTTACACATGTGGGTGTGTTGCGTCATTACGCTGTCGGCAACTGAGTGCTTAGTGCTGTCCCATTTCGTAGTGCAATTCATCCCTTGTGGCTCCGCTCTGAAGGGTGACTCCCATCAAGGGCACTCCAAGACGAGGGGTAGGGCCAAGCCGTAGGGCCAAGCCGCAGGGCCAAGCCATAGGGCCAAGCCATAGGGCCAAGCCTTAGGGCCAAGCCATAGGGCCACGCCTTAGGGCCAATCCATAGGGCCAAGTCGTAGGGCCAAGGGGAGAATTGGGATGCAGCGTATGACTGCTGTTTTGACAGGATTATGGTCTTTACTCTTGGTTACATTTGAATGCTATGTTTCCAATAGTGATTCACTATAGTATGTCTCTAGTAATTGGTGCAGTTATAGCATGTTATAGATACTGTAGCACAACGTATTGCCCCAGCGGTGCACAGGTCACAATATTTGGTTTCAATTACCAGTAAGGTGGGATTCAAGAGGAGACTACGAGTGGCTGTAATGCAGAAAGAGATTGATTTTGGTTGGGTCTAATCTGTGTCTAATGAATGGGTTCTTGTGTTGGGTTATGTGTTGTTTTGGAATGTGTTTGTCTAGTCAAGTGGTTATGAGGAGTATTAGAGTATGAGTGTATGGAATGTTGTGCTGTTTTTTAGCACATCTTAGTTTTCTCTGAGATGTCTTTGTTTGTTGTTTTATTGATATTTGTTGTTTTATTGATATTTGTTATTGTTCTATATTAGAAGATTTGTCATACATATTTGTTTGTATGTCTGATTTTGATTGGTTTAATGTTCTATAATTGTTTGTATATTTTATTGGTGTTTTATTGATATTTGTTTTGTTTTTATGTTGTTTTATTGATTATTCTTGTCTAATTTTATATGTTTGGATCCAGACCCCAGGAAGAATAGTCGCTGCTGAGGCAGTGACTAATGGGGATCTGAAATAAAGAATAAAGAATAAAGGTCGATGACACATCGTGCCAACACCTCTCTGAGAAGCAGCTGTGCAACCCTTCTAGATAGGTGTGCGACAGGCTCACAGGCGTGTCAGTTCAGTTCAGACTTTATTGTCCCTCAAGGGGAAATTTGCTTTGCAGCAGTGGTAGAGACAACAACAACAACAACAACAACAACAACAACAACAACAACAACAAAAACAACAACAACAACAACAACAACAACAACAACAACAACAACAACAACAACAAATAACACAACACAAGAAAATTTAGTGCCCTGGGGATGTACAGACATTTTTGTCTGTTGCTCTTTAGCCTGGGGAGCCTATTATTATTATTATTATTATTATTATTATTATTATTATTATTATTATTATTATTATTATTATTATTATTATTATTATTATTATTATTATTATTATTATTATTATTATTATTATTATTATTATTATTATTATTATTATTATTATTATTATTATTATTATTATTATTATTATTATTATTATTATTATTATTATTATTATTATTATTATTATTATTATTATTATTATTATTATTATTATTATTATTATTATTATTATTATTATTATTATTATTATTATTATTATTATTATTATTATTATTATTATTATTATTATTATTATTATTATTATCATTATTATTATATATCTCCTGCCAGAGGGGAGGGGGACAAACTCCTCCAAGAGAGAATGGCCGGAGCTGTCTAAGATCGTGTAGGGCCACCCCCCGCTGTGCACTATAATTGCCTACATAGTTAGACGTCTGATTTTGTAATGAAGCGCCGGTGGGTTTTGATGTGTTGTGTGTGAGAACACGACGAGGAGAGATGAGGAAGATGTTTTCAGTTGACACGGACAGCTGGTGCTAAGTTCTGCCACCACACACACACACACACACACACACACACACACACACACACACACACACACACACACACACACACACACACACACACACACAAGCAGGGGCACCGGTATGAACATCTGCCCACGGTAGGAGGTGTAACAGTAGTTTAATTAATGTCAGTCTCACACCAGTCTCACACACTGCAGCATGGGAACGAGAGAGAGAGGAGTGATGGACACAAATCTCGCAGGTCCAACTATTTTAATTAGTATATTAGTTTCTCTGGCCGAACTAACGTTAATGTTATTAATCCTGCAGCCGCAATTTATTTAAAAACAGCCAATCAAATCCCCATCAATGGAAAATGAACCCGCCCATACCCATGCTGATTGGTCCTTGTGCAAGACTAGAAAGCGGGGATCTTTGATTAAACACCTGCTATCAGAAGAATAGACGGTCAGAAAAAAGGTTTTTACTTATACTTTTTAGTACATTTAAAAGTAGAAACTTTTTTACTTTTACTCAAGTGTGTTTTTAGCCAAATACTCTGACTTGAGTAAGATTTTGAGACGGTACCCATACTTTCACTTAAGTATAATTTCTGGGTACTTTTTACACCCCTGGAGCTGGGCTTGTAGAGTAATAGTTGTCCCGTCTGAGTATGTGTGTCCTAACATAGCTCCTCTCAGATTTGCCCCCCCCCTGCCTGGCAGAGTGTAGGAGGAGCAGGTGTGACAGATGGTTGGGGTCAGACTTCAAGGCTCCAGACACACAGACCACATGGTGGTAATGAAGCTCTGATAACAAGCTCTGCAGAACAACCACCTGGCCTTAAGCTACAGGCTGGGCCGGCTACATGGACACTGAGAGTATTATTTTTGTTTTTATCGTTAGACCTTTGCCCAGTTCTTTTTTCAAAGTGTATTTTGGAGATTGAGGATAGATGATAGAGAAAGAAGCAATGGATTGCGAAATAGGTTGACGGGCAGGGACTCAAACCCATGGCATCGTGATGGGCAGGGACTCAAACCCATGGCATCAGGATGGGCAGGGACTCCAACCCATGGCATCATGATGGGCAGGGCCTCAAACCCATGGCATCACGATGGGCAGGGACTCAAACCCATGGCATCACGGTGGGCAGGGACTCAAACCCATGGCATCATGGTGGGCAGGGACTCAAACCCATGGCATCATGAGTAAATGAGTAAATTATGAGTTACGATTTAGGAGCTTTATGATTTATAAGTAACTAATATAGGGGATTTGTGACATCGAAGCATGAGGGGGGGAGGTGCAAACCCATGAGCTGCATCAGTGGTGTTCAAAGGCTCTCAGTATTACATTTTAAGAATTCACCATATGCTTTTCCTGTGGCCCAAGACAGTTTTTGTGACGCACCACTCGCTCCTGAATCCTCTCTGAACCCTCCAAAACTGGGATGTAAAATCTGGGGCTGCTCCATAGACAATGAATCTGACTAATAATATGTTTGTGTGAGCTCTTGCACACAAAACGTGACCGCGACCAGCGATTGATGCCCATTTTCATTTTCCAGATGTTTCCAGATTGTGAAAGTACAGAATGTGAGCTTTCAAATAAAAAAAAACTACACTACCCAGCTCAAGTCAGCTCCCGTCAATTATATGACTTGTGGATTAACTTTTTTATTTATGGGGGCGACCAGGTAGCGCAGCGGACTAATCGTCTGTCTACCACCGCAGAGACAGTGGAATCGAATCCAGCTGCGGTACCTCCGGCTTGGTCGGCCGTCCATACTGACACAATTGGCAGTGTCAGCGGGTGGGAAAGCCAGTGGGGTGGGTCCTGGTCGTTGTAAACAGCAACTCCTACAGGTTGGTCAGGGCGCCTGCACAGCGAGGGAAGGATCTGGGGGAGGTAGTGTGAACCTTCCACACGTTACACTCCCCCAGTGAAAGTCCGCGCTGCCAGGTGCAAAGAAGCAATGGGCTGGCGGAGGAAGCATGTGATAGTCTCTGCCCTCCCAGACCGACGGTAGAGGGTAGAGTGCGCAATGACCAGGAAGGGGATTGGGAATTGGCATAACGACTAATATTGGGATGGGAGAAAAACGGAAAAAGGAGGGGGAAAAGAGAATAAAAAAATATATATATAATATATATATTTTTTTTAATCTTATTTTTCAGGAGTATCTGCCACAAACCTGAACGTTATTATTGGCATAAATTAGAACGCAGTTCATTTCTGTACCTTTATGTGAACGTCTAGCGAAAAACGGCATTGTAATCTGAGGAAAAATGCCGGAGAAATGTACATAATAAAAAAGTAACTGTACTTACAGTAGATTTCATTCACGGTTTGTGAATCACGCCGTCGTGATACTAAATCCTAATTGAACTCTGCCATTGGAAAGGGGAGATTTGGCCCGATCCTTAGATGTGCGACTTGGCTATAATAAGGTAATTTTTAGGCCTGATATTCTATATTCTATAATCATATTTCAAATATGAAATATTTGTCTGGATGGCAGAACTCAGTACTGTCTCTACAAAACCTTCTGTTTAATCATCTTCCATTTGATTTTTTGTATACGTGATGCGTGATCACAAGAAGGTGCTGAATGAGCAGAATTTTCATGTCTGGTCAATTTTAGCATGGTGTTATTCACAGTCAAAAATAAAAATAAATTATATTCTCCTTTGGTTCATTACAATTTACTCAAGCCTAGTAACAGACACAATATTTCTGACACTGGGAATACATTCCCTGAGATCCATAGATGTTCCTAGATACCAAGAACATGCAAATGGACCTTGTAGAAGTGGAGCAATCTTCTATTTACTTAGGTATGTATTTTTAGGCAGATTTTCTGAAAATAGGGCTAGGGCTTAACAGGTTAACATGTTCTACAGTAGGACTTACTACTGTAATACCTAATAAAACAAGTCATTAGAACAATAGAAGCCTACTTTGCTGGAATAATAAATGTTGCATGTATACAGTACATGTGTGTGTGTATGTGTGTGTGTGTGTGTGTGTGTGTGTGTGTGTGTGTGTGTGTGTGTGTGTGTGTGTGTGTGTGTGTGTGTGTGTTTATTTGTGTGTGCGTTCTCGCACTGAGGGTGCCTTACTAAGCCGTTTCTCCGCGCATTTATTCATTTCTGGAGCATTTATTTATCCACTCTGGTTGGATGGTGTATTGTACTTGTGCTGTATAATAACAATACATTTTAATCTAATCTCATTTTGAGATCAGTCGCAAATCGCTTCCACGCTACCTGTTGAGTGGATCAGCATGGCAATCCCGAACCTCTGCTGTTCGTCTTCACAGCCTAGAATATGATACGCCCACTCATGATGTCACGGTTCGCAAGGAAAACACAACTTTACATTTTTTTTTCTTGGTTCCACCTGAGAACCGACTTTTCAGGTTCAGAACCAATTATTTTCTATCTGAACACGCCGGCCGGTTCAAGATTAGGTTCGGGAACTGGAACCGGCACGGAGCCCTGCCGGTGTGAAAGGGGTAAGAGTGAAGTTTCTCTTTTTTAGTTTGCTTAGGCATTATTTCACATTCCACAAACAGGCATGTTCCCATCAGGGTGTTGAGTTACCATATAGGCCCTCATTTATCAACAATGCGTAGAAAGTGTTCTATGTTGTCTCCCACCCACGGCATGTTGTCTCTACCCACAGAAAAATCGGGATTCAAGTACTCCATGTTGATAAATACCAATTGTTCTTACCGTCTATGCTCATGCACGATTCTAAGTATTTGCATACAGAACCGCCCCTAACCATATATGGTAATTAAACACCCCCATGGGAACATGCCTGTTAGTGGAATGTGGAATAATGCCTAAGCGAACTAAAAAGAGAAACTTCACTGACGTTGTCTCTAGCTTAGCTTGATGGATCAAAGCACAGACAAAAACACACAAACACAGACAAACACACATGAAGTGCAGCATTGTTACTAACAGCCCATATAAATCATTAATAGTTATTCCCAGGGGTGCAGTCGTAATATGGGCGGAGGCCAAACGGTATCCTATTATTATGCAAAGTCTAGGCACTTATCACCTAGACTTTGCATAATAATAGGATGCGCGCACTTCGAAGCCCAAACGCCGTTTGACCATGGTTGCCCAGCACTGCACCACTGGTTATTCCTTGTTGGTAACATTATTGCTCTTACTCTACCTACTTTTATACACTTCCTATCAAATTCATGTGTCGGTTCTATGCAAATCTTATCTCACTACCTCCTATGCACTGTAATTTTAAGAGCACAGCTCTGTTGTAATTCAAAATTGAACAATTGTATTACACTTTTTACTGATGCACTGCTCTGTTGTATGTTAAATACCCTGTTGTATGTCCGTTCTATTTGATAATTTTTTGCCTATTTTTAAACTGAATCCTTTTGAACTATTTTTATTATTTGTATTACTGAATGAAACTGTAAACAGAAAAGCCTATTGGGATGCTAGATCCTAATGTGAAACACTGTGATTTACCTTACCTTGCTACCTCTCTATCTTGTTTATGCTCGCTTATGCCTGTATTCTTTACTGTTGTAAAGCACTTTGAACTGCAACTTCTGTATGAAAAGTGCTATACAAATACATTTATTATTATTATTATTATTATTATTATTATTATTATTATTATTATTATTATTATTATTATTATTATTATTATTATTATTATTATTATTATTATTATTATTATTATTATAATTATTATAATTATAATAATAATAATAATAATTATTATTATTATTATTATTATTATTATTATTATTATTATTATTATTATTATTATTATTATTATTATTATTATTATTATTATTATTATTATTATTATTATTATTATTATTATTATTATTATTATTATTATTATTATTATTATTATTATTATTATTATTATTATTATTATTATTATTATTATTATTATTATTATTATTATTATTATTATTATTATTATTATTATTATTATTATTATTATTATTATTATTATTATTATTATTATTATTATTATTATTATTATTATTATTATTATTATTATTATTATTATTATTATTATTATTACTTTTGTGTTGACTTGTTGCCAGATGCCTGTTTTTAAGTTCCAGCTGAGAGGTAGGAGCTGGAATATAATAATGGTTCCATAGCCTGAAGTCTTATGTAGTACAGGTCCAATGTTTATAAAAATCCCACAGATTATGAATGTTGTACAAAGGTTTTTGTAATGTGTGTACCAGTACAAATTCGGCATGATTATCCAAAAGCTGCTCCCATTCATTCGGAGGCTCTCGTCAAAACAAATGGACTTCTTCGCCTTCTTGTGTCACCAAGACCTGGATAACGCTGGATAATTCAACAACACCGGCAGCCGTATCTACACACTATAACTTCTCTCACACGCCACACCCTTCCAGACGTGGTGGAGGCACTGGTCTGTTGAACTCTCACTCATGGACTACAAACTCAATATCACTTCCAGCTCTGTCACTCTCCTCTCTCGAATATCATGCAGTATCTGAGTATCTGTCTCTATTCCATTCAATCTCACCATTGTTACACTCTATCGCCCCCCCAGGCCCGCTCGATCACTTCCCAGACGAGCTGGACATGCTCTAAATGGTAAATGGTAAATGGCTGCTTTTTTATATAACGCTTTTATCGAAAGCGCTTTACAATTTGTTACTCACATTTTTACCCATTCACTCACACATTCACACACCGACGGCGGAGGCAACCATGCAAGGTGCCAACCTGCTCATCAGGAGCAATTAGGGGTTAAGTGTATTGCTCAAGGACACATCGACACGCTGCCCAGGAGGAGCGGGAATCGAACCGACAACCTCTAGATTGCCAGACGACTGCTCTACCTCCTGACCATGTAGGCAGAGGAGAGGAGAGACAGAGAGAGAACCATGTAGGCAGAGGAGAGGAGACACTGAGACAGAGAGAGTACCATGTAGGCAGAGGAGAGGAGAGACAGAGAGAGAACCATGTAGGCAGAGGAGAGGAGAGACAGAGAGAGTACCATGTAGACAGATGAGAGGAGAGACAGAGAGAGAACCACATTGTAGGCAGAGGAGAGGAGAGACAGAGAGAGAACCATGTAGGCAGAGGAGAGACTGAGACAGAGAGAGAACCATGTAGGCAGAGGAGAGGAGAGACAGAGAGAGAACCATGTAGGCAGAGGAGAGGAGAGACAGAGACAGAGAGAGTACCATGTAGGCAGAGGAGAGACTGAGACAGAGAGAGAACCATGTAGGCAGAGGAGAGGAGAGACAGAGAGAGAACCATGTAGGCAGAGGAGAGGAGAGACAGAGAGAGAACCATGTAGGCAGAGGAGAGGAGACACTGAGACAGAGATAGTACCATGTAGGCAGAGGAGAGGAGAGACAGAGAGAGAACCATGTAGGCAGAGGAGAGGAGACACTGAGACAGAGAGAGTACCATGTAGGCAGAGGAGAGGAGAGACAGAGACAGAGAGAGTAGCATGTAGGCAGAGGAGACATTGAGACAGAGAGAGAACCCAGGTAGAGAGAAGAGAGGAGATACTGCACTGAGAGAGAACCATGTAGGCAGAGGAGAGGAGAGACAGAGAGAGAACCATGTAGGCAGAGGAGAGGAGAGACAGAGAGAGAACCATGTAGGCAGAGGAGAGGAGAGACAGAGAGAGTACCATGTAGAGAGAGGAGAGGAGAGACAGAGAGAGAACCATGTAGACAGAGGAGAGGAGAGACTGAGAGAGAACCATGTAGACAGAGGAGAGGAGATACTGAGACAGAGAGAGTAGCATGTAGGCAGAGGAGACATTGAGACAGAGAGAGTAGCACGTAGGCAGAGAAGAGGAGAGACAGAGAGAGAACCATGTAGAGAGAAGAGAGGAGATACTGCACTGAGAGAGAACCATGTAGGCAGAGGAGAGGAGAGACTGAGAGAGTACCATGTAGGCAGAGGAGAGGAGAGACAGAGACAGAGATAGTACCATGTAGGAGAGGAGAGGAGAGACTGAGACAGAGAGAGTAGCAGGTAGGAGAGGAGAGAAGTGAGCAGGTAATAATTTAGACTGTGGAGAAATGTTAATTCAAATTATTTATTTTTTTGTATTTTATTTTTTTATTATTTTTTAAACAAACACATAAACAAACATGACAACACACGATAAGATATACAAGCATTAGTTGACAGTGCACATCCAATGAAATCACATTTTAGTTAATTGTCTTATATAGGATATACCCTTAATACCTGTTATCTAAAAACCTACACACATATGCTCTAGCTCGTACCCCCCCCCCCCCCCCCTCCCGGACCCCCCATTGGATAATCCATCCATTTTCCCTCGCTCCTAACCAGACATTACCATTATATGCTAGCTTTTATTTTCTCCACCACTTCTAACCACAATCTCATTTTGGATTCATTGAGACCCAAAATTCTTGCTGTAGATATTTCTTGATAGATCACATCGAGATATGTAATAATCCAGACCTTTCGGCACATTTTTTCCGGTTGTCGGCACATTTTTTCCGGTTGGAACCATCGTGATGCTATCAGCTTTTTAGCCACTGTGATACCCGATAAAACCAATCTCTTTAGCTGTGGATGTACTGCACACTCAAAAACATCATTCAGCAGTAATACAGAGGGGTGTACAGGTATATTCCAAGTTAAGAGATTTGATAATTGCTGGGTCACCTCATTCCAGAATATCTTAACTGGTGGGCAGTCCCAGTACATGTGCATAAATGTCCCCTCGTCCCCATTTGTACATGAGGAGCATTTGGAGTCTTGTATAAGACCCATTTTTTCAGTCTTATAGGAGTCAAGTATGTCCTGTGAATATAGTTAAGATTGATTTGTTGATGGTCCGGGTTCCTTGATGTGAGTCGAACATTTGCCCAGGCTTCTTGCCAATCAAAATCACTTTCCAGGTCTGGTACATCCCTCCTCCAGACGGAGTCTAGGTGGAGGGTTTCATACGAGGACGTTAGTAATTGATGGTAAAAATCTGAAACAAAACCTCTCGATGTCTCTCTTTCATAGAAGAATTTGTGGTATCTGTGGTGTTCAATTGGTTTTTTTAATGGAACACCTTGAGTCTTCAAACATAACAATAACTGTATGTAAAAAAAGATGTGTGGACTTGGTGAGATACATTTTTTTGCGTATTTCTTCATAACTACAAAAACCCTGTTTGTTAAAAACATCCCCTAATGAGTGTATGCCTTGCTTTTCCCATATAGGGAATCTTATAGGTCGTTTTCCAATCAAGAGTGCATTGTTATTGAATAAGGGAGTATGATTGTGCCATTTATGTGGGTTAGGATATTTTTTTTGTGTTTCACGCCATATCCGGATCGCATGAGTAATTATGGGGCCAAATTTCCGTTCGCAATGCTTAATTGATAGTTTAGTGTATGCTATGTCCTTCAGTCTATGTGGGGCTACTATGTTTTCTTCTAATTTTCTCCAGGATACTAATGCTTGAGGATCAAACCATGTTGTCAATGGTCTTAAAGTGTACGCCTTAAAATAGTGGAAAAATCTGGAAATGCCATGCCACCGTCTGCTTTATTTCTCTGTGCGGTGGATCTTTTTATACGTGGTGGTTTGTTATTCCAAATAAATTTGTATGTGGAGGAGTGTAATTTTTTCCAGTAATCCTCTGGAGGGGGTAACGGTAGCATTGAGCTGAAGAAGTTGATTCTAGGTAGTACGTCCATCTTAACTATTGATATCCGTGCCTGTACTGAGTTTTTAAGTTTTGCCCACCTATCAAGGTCGTCTTTGATTTTGTTTTGGATTTTTGTGTAATTGTGCTTCACCGTCTTATGGTGGGGAATATTTCCACTCCCAAACATCTAAAGTGTTTTACCATAGGTATCTCTCCTGGGAGGGTTATATCTTTTTTTGCAGGGGCATTAAGTGGAAGGAAAGCCGACTTCGGCCAATTTATCTTGAATCCCGATAAATCTCCAAAGTTCTCAATCAACTTGAGCAGATGAGGCAGTGTGGTGTTGGGGTTTTGCATGAACAGTATTACGCCGTCCGCATATAAACAAATTTTATGTTGTGTGCCCTTGATTACGATTGGTTCTATGGATTGGGATTGTCTTATATATTGTGCTAAATGCTCTAATGATAGATCGAATAGTCCGGGACTAAGAGGGCAACCCTGTCTAGCTGAGCGTGATACCGGAAAGATTCCGGAGGTGATTATACCTGTTGTAATCATGGCCGATGGGTCTTTGTATACTACTTTAATCATATCAATGAAACCTTTACCTAACCCCATCTTCTCTAATACTGCCCATAGATACGACCATTCCAGCCTGTCAAAAGCTTTCATTGCATCCAGGGACAGCATCGCCTTAGGTATGGTGTCGTCCTTGTCGGCATCTAGTACGTGCAGTAATCGTCTTATGTTATCAGTGATCAGGCGGCCTCTTATGAAGCCAGTTTGGTCCGGATGAACTAAAGACGTCATATGCTTTTGTAATCTGATGGCTAATACCTTAGAGTACAGTTTGATATCGGTTCCGAGGAGGCTTAAGGGTCTGTAACTACCGCACTCGGTGGGGTCTTTGTCTTTTTTGAGAAGGACTGTTATGAGTGCAATATTGTCGTTCTTATGGAAGTTCCCCTCCTTGACTGAGTATAAGATCATATTTAGTAATAAGGGTCCAATTATGTCCCAACAAGAGAGGTACATTTCTGGTGGGATACCGTCTCTTCCAGGAGCCTTACCACTTTGCATTTCGGATATGGCCTTCTTGAGTTCCTCTAGTGTGATCGGTGTTTCTAACTGTTTAGCGTCATCTTCTGAAAGTTTAGGGAGAATAATTTGATTAAGATATGTGTCCATTTTGTTTTGATCGAAGGTTGTTTCTGATTTATATAAGTTGGAGTATATTCCTTTAATGTCACGTTTATTTTTTCAGGGTCTGTAACAAGTACTTGTTGTGCTCTAATGGTAGTTATATCTGCAAATTTTGCATTAATTCTTAATCGCATGGCTAATAGGTGACTAGGTTTAGAACCTTGGGAGTACTGCTGTTGTCTTGTGCTACGTATTTGTATTTCCGATTGTTGTCTGTATATGGCATTGATCTCTTTTTTTAGTACATTAACTTGATTTTCTAGTCGAGTTGAGTTGTTGTATTGTAAAGAATTAAATAACGTTGAGTAAAGCGTTTCCAGTTCAGCCAGTTTTGTGCATCGATTCTTGCGCATTTTGGAGGCAAAGCTATCAGTGAAATCCTTGATCGTTCCCTTTACCGACATCCATATTATTCTGGGGTCCTGCACCGAGTTTGCATTCTCCCGTAGGAATACTGTAAGAGCTTCTTTGAGTTGTGTAATTAATTCCTTGTTATTAAGCAGCATCGAGTTAAATCGCCATCTTGGGGCTCGGGAAGATAGTATACCAAATGTTTCTTTTAGGAGTAAATAACAGTGATCTGATAATGCATTGGGTATCATTTCCACTTCATAGTTATCAAATAGTCTCGGGGATGCAAAGACATAATCTATTATGGATAATGTGTTATGTCTCGCAGATCGACAAGAGTACTTTCGGGTCATGGGGTTAAGTGATCGCCATAAGTCATTTACACCTGTAATCTTCGACCAATCCTTTAATGCATTAGATGAATTCTTTTGTTCGCTGGAAAAGGCGAGGTAAGATTTGTCCATCCTTGGATTCCAAATGGCATTAAAATCCGCACCTATTATAAATGAGTAATCGGGAAGGTCTAACATTACTTTGGTTAGTGTAGTGAAGAAACCCACTTCGTACAAATTTGGGGCGTATACCGCTACCAACGCTATTTTCCTGTTCTTGTGTACAATCTTAGCAATCTTACAATCTTATAGTTATCCGACCATCTACATCAGACCATACTCCCTTTAATTCAATATTCAACTTCCGTCTAACGACTATGGCTACACCCCGAGTTCTCGTACCAAAAGAAGAGTGACTAATGTTATGTTATGTGTTGTCCGCTAACGTATCTATGTCTTTCTCTAGAATGTGCGTTTCGCTTAGCAGAGCCACGTCCACCTGTTCTTTTTTCATCAGTGTGAGCACGCTTTTGCGTTTGTGTTGGTTATTTATTCCCCCAGTGTTCCAGATCATTATATTCAAACTAGCCATAATCTATACATGTTGTTGTGTAGTTGTTGGTAATGCTTCTGGAGTGCGAGGCTACAATAGATATACATCCAACTAGTGAGGTCCCGTTGAGAGCCGAACTTAAAAACATACATACAAATAAAAATCCCCTTTCCCCCCCTCCCACCGAGAGTCGTACAGGATTGTGTCCCATAGACACATCCTACGCGTATGACTCCCTCCCTTAGGCCACCGGATTACCCAAATTGAGCTTTGTAATCCTACTCTTCCTATGCTAATTGCCATAGGATCTAAAACTTTCATTCTAATTCAATAGAATGTCGCTTTTGGTCTTGCACCTTCCCATTAATGTACTAACAATAGTGTGAAAAATGTAAAAATATACCTTCATTGATATATTCATTTGAACCTTCTACTAACTTATGTAGGAAACATCAGAAAAAAGGAAAAGAGTGGAGATAAATACTAACACCTTAAAATGAAAAAAAATAACAATGAAAGATAAAAAATAAAAAAAGGAGTGAGAACTAAAATAAAACTCATCAGAGAAAAACAGAGAAAATAAAATTGAGTAAAGAGAAAAAAGAGAAAAAAATAGACTTTTAGAGCTACATTGTGCAAATATATAAATCAGTGGAGTAATTATTTAAAATATTAGAATAACCTTGTCGTGCTTATACATTTAGATGTGGCTAATGACTTTTTTTTTTTTTTTTTTAACGCCTTATTAAAGCCTAATTAAACTTCAGTCCTTAGATCATATGCTTATTCACACCGGATGTTAATGTTAAATTTACAGGCCTTTGTTGAAGGGGTGCATTATATTCTAGAAGGTTGTAGAATACCCTGGTAAATATGTAAACACTGCTGTTATGTTCCAGAATGATCTTCCTACCCAGGGGTCATGACCTACTAGTATTTTCCGGGATATTCCTTTGTGTCCCTGAGCAGTCGAGAGAGGAGCCCAGAATGTTCCAGAATGTTCATAATGTCAATGTTGGATTATTTTCTCCACAGAGACCAGAAGACTGTAAATATAATGCCTTACGAGCCATATTAAACATCTTGTGCCTTATTGTTGTCAGCGTGCATATCATCTGTTACTTTTGTTGAGCCGTGGTAAAGTCATTCTAATAAAATTACTAAAATACAAAGAGAAAGAGAGAGATGAATAGGCTTATCTGTTCTGAGCCAGTGTTGCGTCCTGCCCGGGGGGACCAGATCCATGTTGCTTCATGTAATCTTCGGCGGCTTTAGGCGTGTGTATTCCCTGCCTAATACCGTCTTTTCCCAAGATCGATAATAGTGCCGGGTAGTTAAGGATTGGCCTGAGACCACTCTTAAACATTCTCTGCATCACATCCTTGTAGGGGAAACGCTGAGCGATGGCCTCCTTGCATAGATCTTCGTAGATAGATATTGAATTTTCACCATATTTCAGTTTCCCCCTTTGATTGCGCGCTCCTCTAATGATGGTGTCTCTTATTACCGTCTTGCGCAGGGTAACAATGATAACTCTCGGACCGTTAACTCTTTGGCCTTGTGTACCGACTCTGTAACATTGGTCCACTGTCGGCGCTGTGGGAAGGGTGTTATTACCTAAAATATCTACTAACACTGTTGGAAAGCTGTCGTCTGTGCAATTGACTGATTCATCCAGTCCCACAATGCGGATATTATTTCGCCTGTAGTAACGTTGGGTCTCGAGCTGCCTCTCCCTTGCTTCCTCTTCGACTTCTTGTATTTTCTTCCGACACTCTTCTTCCACCTGTTTTATCTCCTTCGATAACTCTGTTAATCCATCGTTGACGTTCTTCTCGTTCTCTTGGACCATCTGTGTAATTTCTATCACCGTATTCTTCACTGCCGTGATTCGCCCGGCCTGTGCAGCGGCTGCTTCCATAACCTCTTCGAATTTAGCATTGACGTGTGCTTTGAATTCATCTTTGAGTTCCTCGATGTGTAATTTGAAAGCGACCATCTGTTCCTTCATCAGGATAGTCAGAGAGTTTTTTTTTATGCACTTTTTCTCCCATTTTCTATATTTTCTCCCATCCCAATTTTTGTATCATCCAATTCAACCCTCCCCTGTCACGAACGCTGTTTCTTGCCTCCCACAAGCCGGCTGCAATGTGGACTAAGTCATACATAGCACAAGTCCCCTCCGGTACTTGAGGTAACAGCAGTCGCATCTTTTCACCTGCGCAGCTCGATCTCTCAGTGGCGAGGAGTAACGCGTGGGAGGCTCACGCTGCCCCCGACACTTCCTGATTCTACTGCGCAGGCGCACCAACCGACCTGTAGGAGTCGCTGTCCACAACGCCCGATCCCCACCCATCAGTTTCCCACCCCCTAATACGGCCAATGTGTATTAGTATGAACGACCAGCTAAACTGAAAGCAATGTGGAGCGCTGGGATCGAACAGGCGATCCCAGCGTCTCTGCATTCGTGGCGAGCGCCTTGCCCACTACGCCACGTAGCCGCCCCTGGATAGTCAGAGAGTTGAAGTCGGGTTGTGAAATTGCACTGCTTGTGTCAGTTGATGTTGTGGGTGCAATGATGGACCCGATGGGTTTGTTGGAGATTATCTTCTCAAATTCCCCTGCTTTATCTCTTACGGTATTTTTACACGTCGTTACCGTTGTGTTGTCAACTGCTGTCTCCCTCTCGGGGCCAGTCGTCGTTGGTCCCGGTATATTCTCCACTATAGTCCCCCCATCGGGGCTAGTCAACAATGGTACCGCCGCTGCCTCGCCTGTTGTATTTTTTGACCATGTCAAAATCGGCGCCGTTGGAGTATCTGTGCCGAATCTCTTTCCACCCTTATTCTTATCCTTAATATCCATGTTGAGTCTTTATGTCTTTTGATATAGTTAGTAGAAGGTCTTATCAATACATACGATGTGGTTTAATCTTTAATAATTCAAATTATTTATGTACCCCCCCCTACCAGTGTCCAATGGCCTACTCTTGGGAATGTTGGGAAATACACTTTTTACTTGTACTTATTTATTGTTATTAATTTCATATAAAAAAAATATGAATTTGTATTAGTTGTTAGTTTATGAGTTGTTGCACGTTATATTTCTTTGTTGACAGAGTTTGGCTAGCTATAGGGAGGTGTGGTTACGTCATCTTCGTTTTTTCCTGTTCCACCCTCTGTTCCACTCCATGTATTTCCCCATTGACCATTTCTAAATCGGCTCGTTTTAGATAAATAAAACATTAACGTTGGCATGGTGTACCTTTCTGTGCGTATTCATCCACAATCTATAGCTCAACATGAAAATATTCGCAATTAATCGTAAAGGTAGCAAAATAACAACGTTTATGTTTTCCTTCGCTGGGAAACTACACTGCTATTTGGCGCTGCTGACAGCGTAGACGCCTGGCTTAACAATTCGTACAATGGGAAAATAACTGACCCTGAATCTGTGGCTAGTATCTCTCTGGTGGTCATAACCATTCATCTCTAAAGCCAACCACCATTTTAAAAGCAACAATCACGTTACCATATTTGTATTTATATTTTAAATTGTATAACGTTATTTCGCTGCATATTAAATCACTGTAAATACTAATGTAAATCATTGTTTCGTTGCACATATTGTGTATAGTTTATTATTGTTATTTTCTTTACATGACGTTAGTAGCTAGCTAGCTTGCTAGCCGGCATTCTCGAAACTCTAACATGCCCCGATTTAAAATGGTTCTCTCCTCTTTGTATACGTTTGTCCTCACAAACAAAGTATTCTGCCAGGGAACTTATGGACACGACAACGACAGTAGTAGTAGTTATAAGGCTTTTGAGCTTGTAACGTTAACGTTAATTAGCTATCGTGGTAGCCAATGTTCCCTCTAATTTATTTTCGGTCTGAGCAAACACTCAAACCTCCTGAGCAGACATCAGCAACTACTGAGCAACATACGTCACCTGCCAATTAACCGGTTAGTTGATAAGCTGCAGTTTGTGAAAAATCTGAGAATCTTAATTTCCCTCAATGTCTAACATAAAAATATATACATTTTGCTGATACAGAAATAATACAAAAAGGCATATTATATTCCTTAATCAAATATTTATTTGACCACTAATTGACGATACAGAGCAAAGTCCTTACTTTGGTGTGAGTCGTGTCACTAACTTTTGTCTTTTTAGGAGGCTGACTCGTCATTATTTTATTAAGTGAATTATAATGCGACTTCAAGGGTGACCATATTGTGATTTTTTTTTAAAGAAGACACTCTGCCTTCAGCCTCAAGATACTTAATGATACTCAAAGTTTACTCAAAGATGCCTTATCATTATAATATATTTAAAGTATGCCTCCTCTGTATTGATATAAAATTATTGTTTATATAATTTTATAATACAAAATAATATCTCTCTATAACCAAAGTTACTCAACATGTATTATGCCTAAAGTAATCTATCTGACAATTGTCAAGAAAATAACAAAATCAACCTATGACAAAATAATATATATTTTCAAGTCTTACTGGACAAAATAAATAACAAGAAAAATATGAAGTAATGTTCTAAATAATACCTCTTCTGTATAAAAAAATCCAGCTTTAAAAAATATATCTTTGTATCTTTTCAATGTAATGTATATTATAAAACAGTAATCTCACAAATATACTAATTTAAAAGTGCACTATGCAGTTTCAGATTTGTTGCAATTAGTGTACTAAACTAATTTATTACACACATAATCCTTAGAATGATTGTATCATAAGCATCTTATCAAACCAAAACATCATTTTGAGGCATCAAAATAGTTTTCAATTATTTTCTTTCTCTCTGTGTATAGCTGCATTCTTCAATCAATTCGGTCAACTTTGCCATCAAACTCTCGCCTCGCACTGCTTTGTTTGTAATGTTTTTCTGTGTCCATGTGAGCTTTGAGATCGCCAGCAGTGCACCTTTATTAGACACAGAAACATATGGTCAAGCTTTGCACTCGTTGCACTCCGCTTCCAATTAAACTCGCCCGGGACGATACATTGGGAATTTTCTCTGCAGTTCATCTGTAATGTACATTTTCGCGTTTGCATTGTGAGGAGCCAGCGATGCTGGTCGGATCTGTGCTTCCTGCTCTGTTGTCTGTGTGAGAGCGCAGTAGCGACGCCCACAAAGCACTGAAAGCGAGGCTTCTCTTGGTAACGTCACACGCAACAGGTTACCGTAGTATTCGGTGCAACGCGGCAGTCAATTTAACTACATGCATATTTTACACAAACGTTTCTGTGCGCAACAGATTTCAGATGTGCGCGGGAGCGTTTTGCCATGTGCGCCCGCGCGCACGGGCGCAGCTTAGGGGGAACATTGGTGGTAGCCCCTTTCGTGACTGTGATGCACCACTAGGCAGCCTGTTGTTCAGTACGCAGCCGCTATTGGCTGTCGCCTTATGCCCGTCACGGGTCATAGTACCAAGCTAGCTAGCTAACGTTAACGTTACCCCGCTAAATGCTATTACGTAGCATTATGTCTACTGTCGTGAACCATTTTAAATCGGGCCATGTAGAGGAGTTTCGGGAACGAGTAAAATGTGCAGGTCCTCTTTTCAGACCTGTGGGGCAAAGCACTGCACGCATCATGCCGTGCTGCCTAGTGGTAAATGTAGTTATTTTTTTACGACAAATTAAAAACCTTATAACTACCTTTGTTTCAACCAAAAATGCTAAACAATCATGTTAGTGGTAGAAGGGAACTCATTTTGTGCAAAAATGGAAAGCTTGCCAATGTTCATGCGGCAGAATTGTTACAATAGCCGATAATCCATTTTCCCAATGATAAATCCCTATACCTACGGGTGGAACAACCAGTGACGTCAGACTACACCTCCCTATTCCCTATACTGCTTCCAGTACATGGACCTCTCTGTCATCAAGTTGGAGTTTCACCTTGACGCTTTTTGGAAGTGGATGTGTGATTCTTGACAGATCTCTCTGTGTGTTCTAGTTAACACCACAAACGTGGGGGGCACGTCCGCTTTGAACGCTTAAACTCCAGTTTGAAGGCTAAAGACTGATGGACTATTAATTCTCCTCATCATCAAAGTGCTCCTGATCTGCACAGAGCAAAGGGTTTAAGAGCCAATAATTGGCAGGGTTCCAAAAACCCTTAAAACACAATGAACTTCTTCTTGTAGGGGCTCTAACTCAGTAAAATAAGCGTATTCTACTATTCCGAATCTTCTTCCTTGTACTTTTCCTCTCTGTTCTTTGACATACACTCGCTCTATCTGACAGCAGCAGCCCTCTTGGTCTCAGCCAGGTACTGGATACTCCTCTCTCTCCTCTATTGCTCAGCAGTGTAATTACCTGCACCACTTGATAACCCCTGCAGGCTCTATCCCTCCCCTCCCGTCTTCCATGTTGCCATCTTTATATCGCTCTCTTAATCATCCGTTGGTACTCCCCCCCCCCCCCCCCCCCATTTATTTTCAATGCTCTTCGTTTTCCCACTCTTGGCTCTCTATCTTTTATCTTCCCGCTCATGCCTGCCTATCTCTCTCCCTCTCCTACTCTCTCTCTCTCTCTCTCTCTCTCTCTCTCTCTCTCTCTCTCTCTCTCTCTCTCTCTCTCTCTCTCTCTCTCGCTCTCAATTCAATTTCAATTAAATTCAAATGGGCTTTATTGACATGGGAAACATACGTTTACATTGCCAAAGCCAAACAAAACAAAACAATCAAACAGAGAAAACAAAAGAAATCAGTACATTACAGACGGAATTTCTTGTACAGTCTTTATGGTGGTTGTATTCCGCTGGGTGTCCTGTTCTTGTCACAGCAGCTCACAAATCTTGCTGCTGTGTTCGCACATTCTTGTATTTCTCCCAGTAGGTATGGGAGTTTTGAGTTATTGTCCATGTTTTCAAAGTCTCTTTGGGTGTTTGCAATTTGTGGGAAGTATATGTCTCTGATGTCTTGGTATAGTGGGCAGGTTGTTAAGAAGTGGAGCTCGGTTTCCAACTCATCTTGTGTGCAGTGGGTGCATACCCAGGTGGCCAGCATACTCGGCCCAATTCCGGCTACCGGTCGGCACACTCGGCATATGTCCGGCACGGCACGCCAACGATGAGCCGGATCTGGCGCGGTAATGGTTGCCGGGGCAGAGCCGACTCGCGCTCGCCAAAGATAAACCGGCTCTGGCCCAGCAATGGTTGCCGGGGCGGAGCCGACTCGCGCTCGCCAAAGATAAACCGGCTCTGGCCCGGCAATGGTTGCCGGGGCGGAGCCGACTCGGGCTCGCCAAAGATAAACCGGCTCTGGCCCGGCAATGGTTGCCGGGGCTGAGCCGACTCGGGCTCGCCAAAGATAAACCGGCTCTGGCCCGGCTCGGCTTGCCGTGCCAGAGCCGACTCGGGCTCGCCAAAGATAAACCGGCTCTGGCCCGGCTCGGCTTGCCGTGCCAGAGCCGACTCGGGCTCGCCAAAGATAAACCGGCTCTGGCACGGCAATGGTTGCCGGGGCAGAGCCGACTCGGGCTCGCCAAAGATAAACCGGCTCTGGCTCGGCAATGGTTTGCGGCGTCGTTTCTTGCGCTAGCCTCTTGTTAGCCAGCATTGCCTTAATAGCTTTGAGCTAAGGATCTTTGCCGATGCATAAAGTATTGTTTATAGTGCATTTCTTGCCACCTTATAGCATTTGTACATTTGTATGACCGTCTATAATGCTCCCGTTTTTCCGGACGTTTTGGTAATGATTTTCACTATAAAATCATATTTCTAAATGACAGGAAGTTGATAAACTGGCCGGAATAGCTTTGAGCTAACGGATCTTTGCCGATGCATTCCATTCTAAACGTAACGTTAGTTGTTCAAAACATTACCCGTCTATATAATTTGTTCCTCAACGTTATATAGACAGGTCATGTTTTGTAAACTAACGTTATGTTTAGAATGGAATGAATACGGGTCGGGAAAGATAGTTAGCTCAAAGCTAATCCGGAAGGACAGCTAACAGTAGCTGCTGTCTAACTGTGATGCATTTTCTGTTTGCAGTCCAATGTTCACCAAAACACACACCCACACACTTATAATTTGTTCCTCAACGTTATATAGACAGGTCATGTTTTGTTTAGAATGGAATGAATACATGGGTCGGGAAAGATAGTTAGCTCAAAGCTAATCCGGAAGGACAGCTAACAGTAGCTACTGTCTAACTGTGATGCATTTTCTGTTTGCAGTCCAATGTTCACCAAAACACACACCCACACACTTATAATTTGTTCCTCAACGTTATATAGACAGGTCATGTTTTGTAAACTAACGTTATGTTTAGAATGGAATGAATACTAACACAACACAGACTGCAGCTCCCCAAGCTAACACAAGCTAACACAACACAGACTGCAGCTCCCCAAGCTAACACAAGCTAACACAACACAGACTGCAGCTCCCCAAGCTAACACAAGCTAACACAACACAGACTGCAGCTCCCCAAGCTAACACAAGCTAACACAACATGGACTGCAGCTCCCCAAGCTAACACAAGCTAACACAACACAGACTGCAGCTCCCCAAGCTAACACAAGCTAACACAACACAGACTGCAGCTCCCCAAGCTAACACAAGCTAACACAACACAGACTGCAGCTCCCCAAGCTAACACAAGCTAACACAACATGGACCGCAGCTCCCCAAGCTAACAGAAGCTAACACAACACAGACTGCAGCTCCCCAAGCTAACACAAGCTAACACAACACAGACTGCAGCTCCCCAAGCTAACACAAGCTAACACAACATGGACTGCAGCTCCCCAAGCTAACACAAGCTAACACAACACAGACTGCAGCTCCCCAAGCTAACACAAGCTAACACAACACAGACTGCAGCTCCCCAAGCTAACACAAGCTAACACAACACAGACTGCAGCTCCCCAAGCTAACACAAGCTAACACAACACAGGTCATTTGGACATTCTTTCGATGCCATTATGAATGACTAGCAATCTGTCGGAGTCGATGAGAGCTTTCATTTATGTCATTTAGTCATTTATTCAAAATGCCATTCCAGAATCCGTTCCTATGAGACAGTTTTAGTTCAATTCTGCACTAATGCCAACTGTTTAACATGAGTATGCAACAAGCTCATACTGGCTGCATATCTGTTCTACTGTCTATCTAGAAGCTCATACTGGCTGCATATCTCTTCTACTGTCTTATCTAGAAGCTCATACTGGCTGCATATCTCTTTCTTATCTAGAAGCTCATACTGGCTGCATATCTCTTCTACTGTCTTATCTAGAAGCTCATCTGGCTGCATATCTCTTCTACTGTCTTATCTAGAAGCTCATACTGGCTGCATATCTCTTCTACTGTCTTATCTAGAAGCTCATCTGGCTGCATATCTCTTCTACTGTCTTATCTAGAAGCTCATACTGGCTGCATATCTGTTCTACTGTATCTAGAAGCTCATACTGGCTGCATATCTGTTCTACTGTCTCTAGAAGATCATACTGGCTGCATATCTGTTCTACTGTATCTAGAAGCTCATACTGGCTGCATATCTGTTCTACTGTCTCTAGAAGATCATACTGTCTGCATATCTGTTCTACTGTCTTATCTAGAAGCTCATACTGGCTGCATATCTCTTCTACTGTCTTATCTAGAAGCTCATACTGGCTGCATATCTCTTCTACTGTCTTATCTAGAAGCTCATACTGGCTGCATATCTGTTCTACTGTATCTAGAAGCTCATACTGGCTGCATATCTGTTCTACTGTCTCTAGAAGATCATACTGGCTGCATATCTCTTCTACTGTCTTATCTAGAAGCTCATCTGGCTGCATATCTCTTCTACTATCTTATCTAGAAGCTCATACTGGCTGCATATCTCTTCTACTGTCTTATCTAGAAGCTCATCTGGCTGCATATCTCTTCTACTGTCTTATCTAGAAGCTCATACTGGCTGCATATCTGTTCTACTGTATCTAGAAGCTCATACTGGCTGCATATCTGTTCTACTGTCTCTAGAAGATCATACTGGCTGCATATCTGTTCTACTGTCTCTATATAGAAGATCATACTGGCTGCATATCTGTTCTACTGTATCTAGAAGCTCATACTGGCTGCATATCTCTTCTACTGTCTTATCTAGAAGCTCATACTGGCTGCATATCTCTTCTACTGTCTGTCTAGAAGCTCATACTGGCTGCATATCCTTTCTACTGTATAGAAGCTCATTGGTTTATAAATTGACTAGATTTTCTAGAGATTTTTAGTTTTTAATTGTATGTTTTGTAATCTGTATCTGTCGTTACCAGTTAGTCGTGTTACTTTGCTCGTATTCACTGTTCTGGTGGTTCTAGTTGTACGCCTGGATCTGGTGTTCTTTGACCGTGTCCTATATGCCCTGTAAATAATATGTACAGATACCGAGATGTCACAAATATGTTACCTGTTACCTGTTTATTGCACAATGTTGTTTTTTTATTGGATTCTATTATATGTTGTACCACGTATTGCACATCGTTGCGGGCAAGACCACCCGCATTTCATTGTATACTTGTATGCCGTGACAATTAAAACTCTTGACTTGACTTGACTTGACTTGACTTGACCCTGCTACACTTCATCTCAAAACAAACTGGTCAGACTACATGCTTGACCTTACTCCTAGAACCCACCTCGCCCCTGCCCATGTGACAACGGCTTAGACGACAGAGTGCAGCAACTTGCAATGGGCCTGTCTACAAGATACACTATACACGATCAAGGTACCCATATATGTGTACATATCAAAATACTTCCCAAAGGTCAGTGAATACCACGACCACAACACCATAGAGGGAGCTCCACAAATCATGTTAAACCCAGATTCGGCTCAAACAGGAACACGTTTAGCAATTATGCCACATCAATGTGGAACGCCCTACCCAAAGCTGTAAAGGAATGTGAATCACTACCCACTTTCAAAACCACTCTCAAAGAACACCTACGGGAGACTGCAATTCGAAACTGGCCCCTGTAAATGTCCTAACCCAACCCAATGTACAGTCAATTACCAAACATGGTTTTGTCAATATGTACAGTTGCTTGTGCAGTTGTACAGTGTCCACCCCTACCCAACCTACCCAACCCCCCCCCCCACTCCACCCACCCCCCCACCTATAATGTATACGTTTTCATAAATGTATAGCCGTATATCCTGATGAATTGAAAATGGGGGACCCTGATGCAAGACGAAAGTATTTCTCTGGTCTGCATCCCCTTAACAATTGTGTGTATTGAGCTGTACTGTATTGTACCCATTCTGCAATCTGTTAATAAAGTTTTCAATCAATCAATCAAAACCGTGGTCAGTCTGTGCGGAGAAACAAGGATCCGAGCATGGTTGCCAGATCGGATTAACAATATCCGAACCGCCCATTATTATCAAAGGTCTGTCAGATGAAGGCGGACTCTCAAATCTGGCAACACTGATGCGTTGCATTGTGGGGGATCCCGGTTTGAAATTTGAATTGAAGCGCGCAAGAGATCTGGACCACGTCGTGAGCATTGCAACTGTTGCATCTTCTCCTCAGGTAATTGTGTGCAACACATATATTTTATTATTTATAAGTAATGCGTGCCGCTGATATAAATGAGTGCTGTTTAGTCTGTGTTTTCAGTGACTACTGTAACGTTATTAGCTCGATATTATGAAACTGCAGCGGGGTAAACTACCGGAGCTGCTAACTGGCTAACGGTATGACTAGCTAACGTTGCTATACTGTACCCGGAGCTGATAGCGTTATGACTATGAGAGCTAACTTTTGTTAGCTTGGGGAGCTGTGGTCCGTGTTGTATTAGCTTGTGTTAGCTTGGGGAGCTTACTAACCCTACTGTCATGCACTAATAAACTAACCTACGCTGTAACACGCAACACTTTGATGAATATTGTTACTCAGCTGATAGAGTTGTAATAAAATATATAATTTCATTGTTGCAAATACTGTTACAGTGCTGGATCTCATCAATGAGATGAACGCAGAAGACGGCTCAAGAACAACTACTTCAAGTGGTCGTAAGTGATGTATAAATTTTTTTATTGTGTGTGTGACTGTGTATGTATATATAATATATACTTTTTAATCTGGGACATCATTTCAAAGAGTCATCCTGTAATGCCCTCTCTCCCCCTCTCTCTCTCTCTCTCTCTCTCTCTCTCTCTATATGGGTAACGCATGTATTCCTGGTAACCTGCCCCATTTCTAAGCCATATAACCCAGGACGTTATACGAACAACATTAAAATCTTTTCTCATGTCAAGAATGATTGTTATAGATGCCAAATAATTCACCTTAAAAAAAATACATCATGTAATGAGGGATGGCGGACCTCTAAAGTTGACCTAAGTTACCGGGAATACCAATTCACTATCTCCTCCAATTTAAGAGAGAATTAAAATGTTTTGGTTGTTTTGTAGGGATATCATCATCATGTAACATAATACCATAGTTCTCCCCGAGTTATCTCAAGAGAATTCAAATGTAGCTGAATCTGAAGGGAAAATCCGGGTATGGGATATGAGTCAACATAGTTCATGACCTTCAATTGATAACAAACATAAAAGGCTTAATTTTCATGGCAGATGCATGATATGTTTTGGGCATGATCTTGGCACCCCAATGAACAACCAAAATGAGTTTCGTCTTTTGTGGCCAATTATTTGAGGAGATAATTACGTTTCACATATTGATCCCAGGTTACCGCAAATACCTATCCTCACAATTCCAGATAAACACTTAAATCTCCTATTTGACTAAAGATTGGTGAGATTTTATTTTTGGAAATCATAACATCAATAATAAGGGTTAGGTGTAAACCAGAATTACTAGAATGTGTTGTGTTTTGTCTGTTAAAATGAGCAAAAACAAGGAAAGGGTATTCCCAGTAACTTAAAAACAAGTGCAAAAAATACAGTTCTAGAACAAGTATTTTAATTTTTTCTATATTCAAGAAAGTGGAAAGGAACCCAACATTTTCAATTGTCTGCACACAATCGTTGTTTTGTTATTCACCACCATGCCCCTAGTCAGTCTACACCACCATGCCCCTAGTCAGTCTACACCACCACCATGCCCCTAGTCAGTCTACACCACCATGCCCCTAGTCAGTCTACACCACCACCATGCCCCTAGTCAGTCTACACTAGCAACCTGCGCCTAGTCAGTCTACACCACCATGCCCCTAGTCAGTCTACACCACCATGCCCCTAGTCAGTCTACACCACCATGCCCCTAGTCAGTCTACACCACCACCATGCCCCTAGTCAGTCTACACCACCATGCCCCTAGTCAGTCTACACCACCACCATGCCCCTAGTCAGTCTACACTAGCAACCTGCGCCTAGTCAGTCTACACCACCATGCCCCTAGTCAGTCTACACCACCATGCCCCTAGTCAGTCTACACGACCACCATGCCCCTAGTCAGTCTACACCACCACCATGCCCCTAGTCAGTCTACACCACCATGCCCCTAGTCAGTCTACACCACCATGCCCCTAGTCGGTCTACACCAACCTGCCCCTAGTCAGATATGCTTACTTTTGGTTAGGCCTCCAAATTAAGATAATCTGGACAAACCTGTCAGATTTTCTGATTTATATGTAGACCGGTTTGAGTTTATTGTAGTGATGTTACTGTGTTTCAAAATCTCAGATATTAACTTGTTAAGTGTTTGTTTTTTTACAGTATGTAAAACCCTACTGTCATGCACTAATAAACTAACCTACGCTGTAACACGCAACACTTTGATGAATATTGTTACTCAGCTGATAGAGTTGTAATAAAATATATAATTTCATTGTTGCAAATATACTGTTACAGTGCTGGATCTCATCAATGAGATGAACGCAGAAGACGGCTCAAGAACAACTACTTCAAGTGGTCGTAAGTGATGTAAATTTTTTTTTTATTGTGTGTGTGACTGTGTATATATAATATATACTTTTTAATCTGGGACATCATTTTCAAAGAGTCATCCTGTAATGCCTTCTCTATCTCTCTCTCTCCCAAGACGGTCAAGATCTAACGTATTCTCGCTCTCTCTAGGTTCATGGCCACTAATGACTTCAGACCTTCAGAAGGACAGTATGCTGGATGAGGAAGGTCTTGGCCATGCTGCGATGGCTCCTAGAAGACAAGAACGGAGAGGTGCTGGACCTGGCTGTCAAATGGTTTGTAATGCTACAGTATATTGTATGTAGTTGTGCATGACATGGACTAAATTAGAGGTCCTAGATATGCAAAATAATATTGAGAATCACTGGCCTTAGACTATCTACTAACGTATTCTCGCTCTCTCTCTTTAGGTTCATGGCCACTAATGACTTCAGAGCTTCAGAAGGACAGTATGCGTGTAGCTTATTGCCAGCGGAAGAGTGCAAGAATGCTTCCGCATTCGTCACTGCACGCCAGTACGGTAATGCGCCTTTCCTTTCGCCCCGCTCAGACAAATGCATGTAGTACATTGCAACACAACGCAGCATTTCCGCGTACATTGCAACGAATCACTTGGAGTTTGAAAGTGATATCAGAAGAAACTACTCAACCTCAGCTGTCTTTAACTAGCAGGACGCTAGTGGGCTAGTCGCTAAAATATATATCGTTTTATATATAATTGTACCAACACAGATATTAGGCAGTACACACATTGTCCTGCAATACATACAGTGAATGCACAGCTACATTCGCCATATATTTCTATCGCTGCTGCGGTCTACAGTGAAATGCAATATTATTATTATTATTGTAAAGATTATCATTACAATCGCAGCCTGGAGAGGCAATGTTACAAGTGTACGAGGGTTGTGTGCAAAGAGCACAGCCTCTCAATTTGCACAACGTGCACAAAATAATAATTGTAATGATCTTTACAATAATAATAATATTGCATTTCACTGTAGACCGCAGCAGCGATAGAAATATATGGCGAATGTAGCTGTGCATTCACTGTACATGTATTGCAGGACAATGTGTGTACTGCTTAATATCTGTGTTGGTACAATTATATATAAAATCGATATATATTTGAGCGACTAGCCCACTAGCGTGAAGGGGCTCCTTTCCTCAGAGCAGCCCGCTTGTATCACCACGCTCGGCGCTGCTGCGATGGTGCAGGAGGTTGCCTCGCTAGTGGGCTAGTCGCTCAAATATATATATCGTTTTATATATAATTGTACCAACACAGATATTAGGCAGTACACACATTGTCCTGCAATACATGTACAGTGAATGCACAGCTACATTCGCCATATATTTCTATCGCTGCTGCGGTCTACAGTGAAATGCAATATTATTATTATTGTAAAGATCATTACAATTATTATTTTGTGCACGTTGTGCAAATTGAGAGGCTGTGCTCTTTGCACACAACCCTCGTACACTTGTAACATTGCCTCCAGGCTGCGATTGTAATGATAATCTTTACAATAATAATAATAATATTGCATTTCACTATAGACCGCAGCAGCGATAGAAATATATGGCGAATGTAGCTGTGCATTCACTGTACATGTATTGCAGGACAATGTGTGTACTGCCTAATATCTGTGTTGGTACAATTATATATTTTAGCGACTAGCCCACTAGCGTCCTGCTAGTTAAAGACAGCCGCGGAAATGCTGCGTTGTGTTGCAATGTACTACATGCATTTGTCTGAGCGGGGCGAAAGGAAAGGCGCATTACCGTACTGGCGTGCGGTGACGAATGCGGAAGCATTCTTGCACTCTTCCGCTGGCAATAAGTTACACCCGGACAGTATGCTGGATGAGGAAGGTCTTGGCCATGCTGCGATGGCTCCTAGAGGACAAGAACGGAGGTGCAGGACCTGGCTGTCAAATGGTTTGTAATGCTACAGTATAAATTATTGTATTACATCACACTCACCATCAATGACTCCACCATCACCCCCTCCCCCCTAGTCCGCAACCTCTGTGTCATCCTCGACCCCACCCTCTCATTTGACCCCATGTCCGCTCCATTGTCAAAACTTCATATTTTCACCTCCGCAACATTGCCAAAATCCGTCACTGCCTCTATCCCCTGCTGCTGAATCCCTCATACACGCCTTCATCTTTTCCCTCCTGGACTACTGTAACTCCCTCCTCACTGGCATCACCTCCCGCTCCCTCCATAAACTGCAGATGGTCCAAAACTCAGTTGCCCGCCTCCTCACTAACACCCGGTCCCGCGAACACATCACTCCTGTCCTCCACTCCCTCCACTGGCTCCCGATCAAGGAACGCATTAACTTCAAAACACTACTCCTCACCTTCAAAGCCATCCATAGCCTGGCCTCACCCTGGTCTTAAACTTTTTACACCAAGAGAACGGTGGGGAGAGAATATATACATATGATGGGGAGAGAATATATACATACAGTGGGGAGGAGACTGTACATTAGGAGGGGGTGGTTGGGAGAGAAATATACATATAATAGACAGTCTCCTCCCCAGGATATATGTATATATTCTCTCCCCACCATATGTATATTTCTCTCCCACCCACCCACCCCCTCCTAATGTACAGTCTCCTCCCCACCGTATGTATATATTCTCTCCCCACCGTATGTATATATTCTCTCCCCACCATATGTATTTTCTCTCTCACCCACCCACCCCCTCCTAATGTACAGTCTCCTCCCCACCGTATGTATATATTCTCTCCCCACCATATGTATATATTCTCTCCCCACCATATGTATATTTCTCTCCCACCCCCTCGTAATGTACAGTCTCCTCCCTACCGTATGTATATATTCTCTCCCACCCCCTCCTAATGTACAGTCTCCTCCCCACCGTATGTATATATTCTCTCCCCACCATATGTATATTTCTCTCCCACCCCCTCCTAATATACAGTCTCCTCCCCACCGTATGTATATATTCTCTCCCCACCGTATGTATATTTCTCTCCCACCCACCCCCTCCTAATGTACAGTCTCCTCCCCACCGTATGTATATATTTTCTCCCACCCCCTCCTAATGTACAGTCTCCTCCCCACCGTATGTATATATTCTCTCCCCACCATATGTATATTTCTCTCCCACCCCCTCCTAATATACAGTCTCCTCCCCACCGTATGTATATATTCTCTCCCCACCGTATGTATATTTCTCTCCCACCCACCCCCTCCTAATGTACAGTCTCCTCCCCACCGTATGTATATATTTTCTCCCACCCCCTCCTAATGTACAGTCTCCAACCCAGTATGGTTGTCAATATCCCAATGTACCCAACCCCCCCCACCCAACCTCCAATGTACAGTTTCTACGTCAAATGTATATACTCCCTTTTCTTGACTCCTTCTGTATCACAAACAGTACTGTATTTGCAAATCTGGTATGTCATAAATGTATAGATGTAGCAGTACTGACTATCTGTATGTCATGTATGTCATATATGTCTATATGAATTGAAAATGGGGGACCCTGATGGAAACAAGACAAACGTCTTTCTCAGGTCTGCATCCCCTTAACAATTGTATGTATTGAGCCGTACTGTATTGTACCCATTCTGCAATCTGTTAAATAAAGTTTTCATTCATTCATTCATTCCTCCCCACCGTATGTATATATTCTCTCCCCACCGTATGTATATTTCTCTCCCACCCACCGCCTCCTAATGTACAGTCTCCTCCCCACCGTATGTATATTCTCCCCCCAAGTATGTATATATACCGCCATCTTTCTCCCGGGTTGGTGTGATCACATGACTGACAAAGCCGTGCAGTGATAGGCCAGAAGTCAATTCGATTGCATCCAGGCGCGATTGCTTATCCTGTCTGGGTAGCCCGGATGATGGTTTTTTGATCGAATTTTATACACCGCAATTATGCATCGATTTTTTTTTACATTGAATTTTATTATACATTCGAATTTTTTACATTGAATTTTTATTTCACATAGGTAAATTCAGAGCAAAAAAATTCAGATACATGATTTTCAAAGTAATTATTTTCAATGCTATAAATTCGGTGTCTGAAAAAATTCAGATACATTTTTCAAAGTAATTATTTTCAATGCTATAAATTCGGTGTCTGAAAAAATTCAGATACATGTTTTCAAAGTAATTATTTTCAATGCTATAAATTCGGTGTCTGAAAAAATTCAGATACATGTTTTCAAAGTAATTATTTTCAATGCTATAAATTCGGTGTCTGATAAAATTCAAAAATCAGATACATGTTTTCAAAGTAATTATTTTCAATGCTTTAAATTTGGTGTCTGAAAAAATTCAGATACATGTTTTCAAAGTAATTATTTTCAATGCTATAAATTCAATTCAGATACATGTTTTCAAAGTAATTATTTTCAATGCTATAAATTCGGTGTCTGATCAAATTCAAATACTTCTGTCACTCATTTGCTTCCATACTGGCTCTTGTTGTATTTTGTTATCTTGCTTTCCTTCTCTCTCTTCTCTCTCTCTTCTCTCTCTCTCTTCTCTCTCTCTATCTCATCCTCTTCTCTTCTGTCGTTGAATTTGTGGTTCGTTCTTTTTATTTGCCTTTTTCACTTTTCGTGTAGGGCAGTGAGTGGAAGTCCCATCCCCTCCACGTCGGGGACCAGCACGCCTCGCCGGGGCCGGCGACAGCTCCCCCAGACCCCCGCTACGCTACGCCCCCACGTCACCTATTCCCCCGTGGTCCGTAAGGCTATGCCCACGCCTCCCGGGGTGCCCCAGGGGCGCCTCCCGGCCCGGCCCCCTGGCGCTTTTCTCCGGAGCCCCCCCCAGGGGCCTCCCCCTGCCGGCCCCCCGCCACCCCACCATGGCTCACCTCGTCAGGGTCGCCACCCGCCACCTCGCTGGGGTGACGCGGGAGGAGGGGGGTCTCCATGGAGGGCGACGGTTGCTTCTACAACCAGGACTACGAGCCACGCCACGAGCCGCCCGCCTATGAGCAGAGCCCCGCATAACATTGGGGTCTTGTGCTTGGCACTCCGAGCATGGCACTAACACTGTCACGGTTAGGAGTTTGATTCCTGCTGGGGCCACCCGTTGTGAATGATGTATACAGTCATTCCAAAGCACTTTATGTCCTAGTAATAGAGCTGTGCTATAGAGATGCTGTCATTCATTCATAACTAAACCAAAAGACATTTATAAACAACGTCTTACTAAATGCAGGCTTTCATTTACAACTGAACGGCCATATCACTCGTTTTTGTATTAATTCTCCTAAAAAATGTTGCTAAGCTAGACTAACATGAAAGTTTAAGTGAAAGTACACACTTGAGTAAAAGTAAAAGTTTCTACTTTTAAATGTACTTAAGTAGTAAATTGAACTTTTTTTCTGACTGTCTATATTCTTCTGATAGCAGGTGTTTAATCAAAGATCCCCTGTGGGAGAAGCTGTTGCAGGGGAACAATGGGTTAATTTCATTGGAGGCTTTGTCGTTGGGTTCAGAGAGGAGGATGTGATATTTTTTTGTTAATAAATGTTTAAATATCTATTCAAGTTGTCATTTTTAACTGGAAAAAGTAGCATGTATGGGGGTAATTGTTACTTTACTTGATATTTGAGCTTCACTGCAGAATGGTGTATATTGTGTACAATGTGCACATACACTGAGAATATATTTCAGTGAGGTAGGAGACAGCATGTAAACTTCTGAATTGTTCAATGCGGGACATGCCAATACTCCATTGGTAAAGGGAAGGGTCCTTAAATATGTGGCATTGTATTACTAATCAACCATTTCCTACTGTATTTCCGGTAATGTATGGTCATAGGCAGATAGTGGAGTAGCTCTGGCAGAATACTGGGTACACAGTAAATTCCGCAAAGTAAATTTGACTCAAACTGAGTACATTTCACTCAAACTGAGTAAAATTTCTTTACTCAGTTTGAATCAAATGTACTCAGTTTGAGTCAAATGTACTCTGCGGAATTTACTGTGTAGTACCATTGCATTGGCAGTGTCGGCTAGGCTTCGGGCAACCAAACCTGGCCCAGTGTGTGTGGGTCGCATCTGGGCTGCTTTAGGCAACCCGACGTTCACCGCTTCCGGCAACCCCGGACATGGCCCAGTGTACTCGGGCCGGAATCGGCCAGTCAGTCATTGCCGCCTACTCGGCCGATCCGGACGTTCACCGCTTCCGGCAACCCCGGACCTGGCCCAGTGTACTCGGGCCGGAATCGGCCAGTCAGTCATTGCCGCCTACTTGGCCGACTCTGGCAGCCGGACTTGGGCCGACTAATTTCTTCCGGCCTGCCGGATACAGGCCATTAATGGGCCGGAACTTTTTGGCCACCTGGGTAGTCTGTCTTCGCTTGGGAGCCAGGTCTGCCTATGGCGGCCTTTCTCAATGGCTAGGCTGTGCTCGCTGAGTCTGTACCTAGTCAAGGATCTTCTTCGTTTTCGGTAAGTCACAGTGCTCAGGTATTCTGCCACTGTGTACTCTCTGTTTAGGGCCAAATAGCATTTCAATTTGCTCTGTTTTTGGGTTGTTTCTTTCCAATGTGTCAGATAGTTTTCTTTTTGTTTTCTTATAATTTGATTTAGTCCAGTGTGGTTTCTGTCTGGTGGCTCTGCTTGTGTTTGTGAGCATAGTCCCAGAACCATCTGGCTTAGTGGGCATCTATCGAGGGTCTCTCTGTGGGTGAGGGCTATGTTGTGGAGTGTGTCTGGGTCGCTTTCTTTTAGGTGGTTGTGGAATTTAAATGCTCTTTTTTGAATTTTGATGATTAGTGGGTATCTTCCTAGTTCTGCTCGGCATGCATTATTTGGCGTTTTCCGTTGGGTGCGGAGAATGGATTTGCAAAATTCTGCATGCAGAGTCTCAATTGGGTGTTTGTCCCATTTGGTGAAGTCTTGGTTTGCAAGTGGGCCCCAGACTTCACAACCATATAGGGAAATCGGTTCTATGACGGAGTCTAATATTTTGAGCCAGATTTTGATTGGAATGTCTAACTTGATGTTCCTTTTTATGGCATAAAAAGCCCTTCTTGCTTTGTCTCTCAGGTCGTTCACAGCTTGATTGAAGTTCCCTGTAGCACTAATGTTTAGGCCGAGATATGTGTAGTTTTTTGTGTGTTCTAGGGAAATTGTGTCTAAGAGGAATTTGTGTTTTTGTTGTTGTAGGCTGGGCCTTTTTTGGAATATCATAATTTTAGTTGTGTTTAGGTTTACTGTCAGTGCCCATGTCTGGGAGAATTTGTGCAGAAGGTCAAGGTGCTGTTGTAGCCCTTCTTTTGTTGGGGACAGCAGCACCAGGTCATCTGCAAACAGTAGGCATTTGACTTCTGTGTTTGCTAGGGGGATGCCAGGTGCTGCAGTTTGTTCCAATGTTTTTGCCAGTTAATTTATGTATATGTTGGACTCAAACTGCACCCCTGTCTAACCCCACAGCGTTGAGGGAAGAAGTCTGTGTGTTTTCCCTCAATCCTCACAGCACATGTGTTGTTGGTGTACATTGACTTTAAGATGTCGTAGGTTTTCCCTCCAATGTCACTATCTAACAGTTTGTACAGCAGACCCTCGTGCCAAATTGAGTCAAATGCTTTTTAGAAGTCAACGAAACAGGAGTATACTTTGCTTTTATTTTTATTTATTTGGTTGTCGATTAGGGTGCTGAGGGTGAGAATGTGGTCTGTTGTACGGTGATTTGGTAGGAAGCCAATCTGTGATTTGCTCAAGGTATTGTTGTTTGTGAGGAAATGTATGAGTCTGTGGTTAATGATCATACAGAGGATTTTTCCAAGGTTGCTGTTGACACAGATCCCACGGTAATAGTTTGGGTCGTATTTGTCTCCCTTTTTGTGGAGCGGTGTTATGAGTCCTTGGTTCCAGATATTGGGGAAGATCCCGGAGCTAAGGACAATGTTAAGGAGTTTTAGTATAGCCACTTGGAATTTGGAGTCTGTGAATATGATCATTTCATTTAGGATACCATCCGCTCCGCAGGCCTTCTTTGTTTTGAGTGATTTTGTTTTGTCCTGTAGTTCTTGTAGTGTAATTGGGGAGTCTAGCGGGTTCTGGTAGTCTTTTATGGTTGACTACAGGCTTTGTAGTTTATCTTGTATGTGTTTTTGCTGTTCATTTTTTTGTATTGGGCTGAAGAGATTGGAGAAGTGGTTTACCCATACATCTCCATTTTGGATGGGTAGCTCCTCGTGGTGTACTTTGTTTAGTTTGTTCCAGTTTTCCCAGAAGTTATTTGTTTTTATGGATTCCTCTATATCTTGTTGGTCCCTTTTTTTTGACTGTGTTTTTGTAATGTTTCAGTGTTTCACTGTATTGGAGACGTGTGTTCTGGTTGTCTGGGTCTCTGTGTTTTTGGTTTGATAGGTTCCTTAATTTCTTCCTGAGATTTTTACAATCATTATCATACCATTTGTCATGCATATTTAAATTTTTCCTCGCTTTCCTATTTGAGGCCTTTAGGTTGGATAAGGAAGCTGTAAGGTCAAATATGTTATTGAGGTTTTCTACTGCCCCG
>NC_140171.1:147477877-147482499 GCF_963971535.1 Notolepis coatsorum | reverse complement strand
AGTTGCGAGAGTGAGAGCAGCACATCACCAGTTATCAAGTGTATACTTCATAGACAGTCACGTTAGCTACCGGTTGTGCGGCTAGCTAACGTTAGCTCTCGATGAGACTTATTTTGCACTTACCTATAAACGCATGACACAGCCCCTCCACGAAATCCACTTGAGAACAGCTGTGTAACAAAGTCCTAAAGAAGAAAGGAGGCGGCATTGCCTTCATGATAAACAAGGAGTGGTGCGATTTAGGCAACGCAAAGGAATTGTCTAACAACTGCTCCCCAGACCTGGAGTTTATCACGATAAAATGTCGACCCTTCTTCCTCCCAAGAGAGTTAACGTCCATCATCCTCATCGGAGTGTACATTCCACCACACGCGAACACTGGGGTCGCACTTTCAAAACTTCACGACGAGGTAAACAAACAACAGATAGCTAGCGTTGACGCTGCCATTTTGGTTCTGGGTGATTTCAACAGCGCGCGTCTTAAAAAGGTGTTGCCGAATTTCTATCAGCATGTGACCTGTCCCACCAGAGGCGAGAACATATTAGACCATGTATACTCGCAATTTAAGAATGGTTATAAGTCACAGGCTCTTAGTCCATTCGGTAAGTCCGATCACGCCGCAATATTCCTTTTGCCAAAGTATAAACAAAGTCTCAAGCGAACGCCGGTGGTCTCGCGAGAGGTTAAGCGTTGGGCCGTGACGTCAGAGGAGTCACTCCAAGCTGCACTTGAATGCACAGACTGGAGTGTATTCCGTGATAACACAGCCAATATTAACGAATACACTGAAACGGTGCTTGACTATGTCTGTACTCTGGTAGAAGAAACAATCCCCTCCACCACAATTAAAATCTACCCAAATCAAAAGCCCTGGGTAGACAAATCCGTCCGTGAGGCTCTGAAAGTGCGCACATCAGCATACAACACCGGGCTGGAGACAGGCAACATGGAAGAACACAAGATGGCAAGATACAACGTCAGGAGAGCAGTAAAAGAGGCTAAACGGCGTTACAGGGATAAAGTTGAACTTCAGTTCGAACAGGCTGACTCTAGAGGCATGTGGCAGGGCCTCAGAACAATGACAGATTACAAAGGCACCTCCCTCAAACTGAACAATGACATCTCCTTAGCAAATGATCTCAATTCCTTCTATGCGAGGTTTGAGGCTGTGAATAAAAACACCAGCCTACAAACCACGGCAATAGGGGGGGGGGGGGGGGTCTGCTGATGGAGACTCAGTGTTCAGGGTAACAGAGCATGAGGTGAGACGGATCTTTAAAAAAGTGAATATCAGGAAGGCAGCAGGACCGGACGGCATCCCCGGCCGCGTCCTAAAAGTCTGTGCCGACCAACTGGCCCTGGTATTCACTGACATCTTCAACCTGTCCTTGGAACAGGCTGTCATCCCCACCTGTCTGAAGAAGTCCACCATCATCCCTGTACCCAAAAAATCTACGCCCGCTTGCCTCAACGACTACCGCCCTGTAGCCCTCACCTCCATAGCCATGAAGTGCTTTGAGAAGCTAGTGAAGGGCTACATCTGTTCCTCCCTCCCCATCAACCTGGACCCTCTGCAATTTGCATATCGCCACAACAGGTCCACGGAGGACGCCATAGCCCATGTGCTGCACACAGCAGCATCACACCTGGACAAGAGGCAGGGGAACTATGTGAGAATGCTGTTCATCGACTACAGCTCAGCATTCAACACCATAGTCCCCTCCAAACTCATAGCCAAGCTCAGGGACCTGGGCTTGAACTATGACCTCTGCCAGTGGGTCTTGGACTTCCTGACGGGCAGACCCCAGGTGGTAAGAGCAGGCAACTGCACCTCCTCATCCATCACGCTCAACATAGGGGCCCCCCAGGGCTGTGTTCTGAGCCACATCCTCTACTACCTGTACACACATGACTGCGTAGCACAGCGGAACAACAACACCATCATCAAATTTGCTGATGACACAGTAGTGGTGGGCCTGATCTCTGCCAACGACGAAAGGGCCTACCTGGAAGAGGTAGAGAACCTGTCACAGTGGTGTCAGGAGAACTGCCTCTCCCTGAACGTCAGCAAAACAAAAGAGATGATTGTGGACTTCAGGAGGTCGGGGGTCAAGGACTACAGCCCCCTCAGCATCGACGGGGCACCGGTTGAGAGAGTGAACAGTTTCAAGTACCTCGGAGCCCACATATCCGAGGATTTGACATGGACCACACACATTGACAGTGTTGTGAAGAAGGCACGACAACGTCTCTACTTCCTCAGGCGCCTAAGGAAGTTCCAAGTCAGTCAGAAGATCCTTAGGAACTTCTACTCATGTACAATAGAGAGCATCCTGACTGGCAACATCACCTCCTGGTTTGGGAATAGCACTGCACAAGACCGTAGCAGACTACAAAGAGTGACACGTTCAGCCGAACGCACAATTGGAGGGGGGCTTCCCACCCTCCAGAACATTTACAACAAGCGGTGCAAGGGGAAGGCTAAGAGAATTATTAAGGACTCGAGCCACCCGAACAACTGCCTCTTTGAACTGCTGCGGTCAGGAAAGCGATACCGGAGTCTTAAGGCGAGCACAGAAAGACTCAGAAGAAGCTTCTATCCCCAGGCCATCAGGCTGCTAAACGAACAATAAACACTATGCAACAACCATCAAATGCACACAGCACACACACCCACACGCACACACTCACTTAAACAAACAACACACTGCAGCACCCACTCTCCACACTTTAGATCACACAAACACACTTTATATTTATTGATAAAGTATTTGCACTACAACTCGTACACCTACTGTAAATTGTACCTAAATTGCACCTCATCCTATTTCTGCCTTGCACTATATAGTATTGTATATTAGTACACTACACAGTATTGTATATTAAATGGTAACTCAGTTACGTCTACTCTGCATCGAACATTGTACATATGTCTATACTGAACACTGTGACCTCATTTTTTTTACTTCTAATTTACATGCTATACTATGTTATTTTATTTCATACTTATCTTGTCTTGCACAGTCTCTGGAGCGTAACAGTAAGAAGCATTTTGTATAAAAGTATTCTGTACTTCTGTATGACAACTATTAAAGAAACTTGTTCATTAGATCCAAAGCATCAATTGCTTTTCCTCGACTCTAACGCTAGTTTAGCAGCTAATGGATAATGGCTAAACAGCTGATTTTGTAAAGAAAGCAGAACGAGCCTGCCTGCATTTATTCACATGTAAATCTAACTCCTCCCAGCTGAGCCGTGAGACAAAGTCTCTAAACAGGATGACTTTACACAAAGTAATCTTACCTTTATAGATACTAAAACTGTTCGCTTTTATAATAAACATGTTCAAAACTCAACTTCATTCAATCTAAAAAAAAAGAGGAAAAAAAGAAAAGAACGTTTCAAGCCTGTCTCAGGCAGTTTGCCGACGGCCGAGTTCTGGTCGATATCTCTGATTGGATCTTAAGTTTGTCAGCACAATGTGGCACGGCGTGAACGCCAATCAATCAAGTGGGCTGAACCTCACTACCCGCCTTTTTTAAACTCAAATACCCTATTTTGATTGGATAATTATATTCTTAAGCCCAACCCGTGCAATCTTTGTGCAGTGAGTGATTGACAGCTGGCCATTATGTGTTACTGTTATGGGATCAGGCCAGGTCAGAGGTCAGAGAGCTCAGAACTGTCACTTGGAAATTTTTGCAGAATTATTTTTTTGGGTTGTATGAAAATGAGCTAATATGAGTTGCATAAGATGATAGAGTGTGAAGGGGGTAGGAATACATACGTTTACACTTCATCCTACTCCTTTTCGAACATTACTGTTTTATTTCATTTGTTTTTCATTTATGTTCGAAATAACTAAACTCATTCATTCATTCATTCATCTTATGCTCTTGATATTCATACATTATAATATTTCGATTGGCCTGGAGTCTTGTTAACATGTTTGTGTGTGTGTGTGTGTGTGTGTGTGTGTGTGTGTGTGTGTGTGTGTGTGTGTGTGTGTGTGTGTGTGTGTGTGTGTGTGTGTGTGTCTGTGTGCGTGTGCGTGCGTGCGTGCGTGCGTGTGTGCGTTCCAGGATGGTGGAATACTCCCTGGACCTGCAGAATATAAATCTGTCCGCCATCAGGACAGTGAGGGTACTGCGGCCCCTCAAAGCCATCAACCGTGTGCCAAGTAAGTCTCTAAGAAGCCACACCTGGTTTACCAGCAGCACTGTCAACATGATCTTAGATACTTTATATGTCAATCTGACATTTTCCCCAGAATATGCCGGTTTGTTTACTGCCAGTGTCATACTGTCTCCTTCTATCTACAAAATATAAACTTCTCAGGAATTCAGAGAGAAACAGATTTATCTTGCATTGTTTGACACATTCTCAGTAGTTTGGCTTGGTCACAGGGCATGTCAGCTTCCCTTCACAACAACAACATCATCACCAACAACAACAACATCACCACCACCAACAACAACAACAACAGCAACAACAACACATTTCTATAGGATATAGCAACAACATCATCATCACCACCACCACCGTCAACCACCACCACCAACAACAACAACAGCAACAACAACAAATTTCTATAGGATACAGCAACAGTTGAACTATGATG
>NC_140171.1:147457877-147472877 GCF_963971535.1 Notolepis coatsorum | reverse complement strand
AGGGGCGATGCTTGGCATCGCTACTGCACTATCTCGCGTACGTGCACGCGTACTGAATAAACCACAAATGTACCTCTAATACCAGTATTAGTCTGACCACACCCCTCATCAGCTTACCTTCATAAGCAGGTGTGTGGTCACCTGCTCTCCTCCTTCCCAAGCTTTCACCACAAGGTGAGGACAAGGGCTGCAGCGGCGTCCGATGCCAAGCATCGCCCCTAACTAACAGAACTTGGTTATAGTCATAACCTAACGTTCTGTATCGTTAGTGGCTTAGCTTGGCATCGCTACTGCACAAGGGAGGCCAAGCGGAGCCACTTGGCTGACAAATACACCCCGCTGACAGCCCCCCAAAACCATCAGAACAGGGAGGGCCGAGCCCCCCCGACCCCCCCTAATGGAGGGTAGCCCCCCTATTAGGGACGTCACGGGAGGGCGACGGACCCGACCGTGCGAAGAGGCACTCAAGCAACTCAACGCACAGGGTGAGCAGACCGTGGCTTGACCCCACGACTACACACACGCACAACCCGCATGCCACCCGGGAACGAACGGAGGAACAACCTCGTTACTGCCCCCAGAATCACGGGGTCAAGGGCAAACCCAACCCCGTGGCAAGGCCGTAGCAGCGGAGCACGAAGGAAGACCCAGACCCACCAAAAGGACTGGACTCCCTGGAATGGGGGCCCGGAGAAGTCCATGATGCCAGCATCAAGACCCCACCAGGTGGGCACGTAGTGCCCCGCCCCCCACATCGCCAGCGTATTCGGACAAAGGCCCCTCAGTTACTGCACCTGGTATTCCCAGGCGGAACCAACCAGGCCAGAACCTGCCCAGCTTCCGAGATCGGACGAGACCGGGCGTGTTCAGGTCGGTATGGCCGTAAGCCGAGCGGGCCCCGTCCCCCCAATAGTACACCGCCTGGCACACTGACCCTGCAGAATAGGCAGTCAGCATGGCCGTAAGCACACAAAAAAGGTTAACCAACGGAAGCAGGCAGCGCACCGGGGAAAAACCAGGCAACAGGCTGTTAACCCTAGCCTGGAGACTGCGGACGAGACAGGCGCCAGAGGGGACAGCTGAACACAGCCGCCCCGGCGGAAGGAGCGTAAGCTGGCGGTGTTGCATGACCAAGCCTCCATTTAACAACCCCCACCCAGAGGGGTCGAGGCAGAGAAGGCTGACACGATTGGCAGACGTCATGAACGTGCAGGGGCACCCTCAAACGGTGAACCCGGGAGTTGACACTGCTCCAACACACCAGGGAATCAACCACCTCGGTGTTACCCAATGCGGTGGTTGTTCCTATAACCCCTCAAGAAAAAACTCCAAAACACACCTGCGGGTATACACCGGCTATACCGCAGTACAAGTGTTTCAGTTTCCAAAAAGGGTTAACCCAGGCCTACGGGTCGCAAACATCACTTCGGACCGGGCCTGGCGGTACGGGAAGCACAGGGTCACCAGAGGAGGTCAAAAAACCACCCCCACAGGCCCCTCTTCGCCATGCGTGAGAGAGGAGCGAAAAATAATGGAGAACCAGCCCCTAAGCACACCGTACCTGGTATTCCCCGGCGGTCTCCCAACCAAGTACTAACCAGGACCAACCTGTGTAGCGGCCGAGATCCGACGAGATCGAGCGCGTACAGAATGGCATGGCTGTAAGCCATGACGACAGTGCTGAGTAAAAACATACCCAACCAGGGTCTCCATAGCGCTTAACCCTGTGACACCCAGACCGACCTGGCATTTTTCCCCCTGAAAAAAGCCCAAGTCCCTCAGGGTACCAGAACAGCAGATCTGCATCCCCGGCGGACAACGGGTTCAACTGATCTGGACCAGCGTGACCAGAACCAGTCCCGTGCCCTAACCACGCCGACATGCCTACTCCAGGAGAAGGGCAGATATGCGTGTTGATCTTAACATGAAAAGAAGGCGCCACCCAGACGTCGGGACGAACCGCGCCTGGTGGCCCACCCCAAGGGCGTGAGACCCCACTACATATGTTCAGATCCATCCCGTCATCATCCCCCAGACATGAACGAGAATCCGTCGACAACCCACCCAGGTCATGGGATGTGGTCGCCGGAAGAGGAAAAACCCCCATCTCAGTTGCTTTATAAAAACGCTGTTTCAACCACAAGCAACTAAGGCGTGCCAGTCAATCGCCTGTTTACAGCGAGCTAGCACTATACGTGCGTCGGGACACACCCCCATCAATGAACAGGCTATTTAGACCTGTCATTGAATCCCCAAGGCGCCCAGGGGAACGACAAGAGGGGTGTGACACTCCCTAACTCCAACACTTCTGGAATAGAAAGAAGGAAGCATCAACAGTATGTATCCCAGTCTACACAGCCGGGGTAAAAAATGTTCACATTTTTACATCCCACCACCCTCCCATAGGAAAGAGACGGGGATCCCCAGAGAGACTTCCCACGCGAGCTGTACAGATTGAAAAGAATATATTGCACCTTGAGCCATGTAAAAAACTGGTTTTAGGGCCTCCGGGGAAGAGGCACCGAACCCATACACACTCAATAAACGAATTGAATCGAATATACATACAATAGAAAAGGACCCTTCTAGAGGGTCCACTCACTTTGACAATCTGAGGAGGAAGGCTCTGTACTCTGATGGAGGCTTCCTCACATGGAAGAAGGAGTCCGAACTCACAGAAGGCCTGAGTAGGCGCTTGGTGAGGAGGAGCCCTGACCACCCCCCCTGAAAACAGATCCATCACATGGACCTGAACAGCACACGGAAGTCCTACCAACAGAGACGCGCACGGTGACGTACTCTATGGCGGGGGAATTCCTGCGGTGCACACGCCCAATATACCAGGCCGTGGGACCAGGAACTCCCTCCCCCCCCCCCCCCCCCCCCCCCGTAACGTGCCGAACCGCCACGTGACGGGAACCTTGAAGGACAGGGGGTGTACCCCTGACCGACAGAACAATGGGGAGAGGAAAGGTTACCAGTTCACCCCTTTACGACCCCACACCCATGATACGACGTAACGACAAAAAGAGAATATGACACAGTCATAGTCAGCTCTATGAAGCGTTTCACAGCTCCACACAGCGCACGAGCTAACCTGCTATCTGATTTTTACTAAGGAAAAACACAGAATAGAGAGGGCTCTAAGAACCCCGGTCCAACATACACATGTGCTTCTGTGGCCAGTACAACCCAGTTGTAGGTCACATGACACACACAACCCATCATCACCTACAAAAAATGGCAAAAACACTCAACAGAGGAACGCCGTTTTTTTCACAATGAGAGAATACATCATTCTTGATTAGTATCGACCACAGGCCTTGCTAAGCACACATGACAGCAACCAAACCAATTTCCCTTTAGGAAATAAGTTTCTCCAGCAGATTTAGCACAACCTCAGCAATCAAGCTGAGAGTTACATCGTATCCCTACCACACAAAAGACACAATTAATGCACAACATGTCTGATAGGAGGTGATAAAGTCCCCAGGGAACCGGGGGGGGAAACACAATCCTCCTATTTTACCCTCAATACGGCCAGTTAAAACAGGAAAACCTGTTAATGTGTGAACTCACTGTTCATTGTCATTACAGTCTGAGAAAGAACATTCTTTTACTCACTCGTCACCAAGCATAGCTTCATAGGTTAGTTGCCTTAGTAGTGAGTACACGGTACACATAAACACCATGATGTTTCTCACACAACAACCAGATCAATACATCACGACCTGCACGGAGAAGCTAACTGCCAGTGACAAAAACAGCTCACACACAACCCGCAACGTATCTCAAATGCATTGCAACAACACACGTTTTGGGAAAAAAAACACCGTTATTCACAATACATTTAGCAAGGTAAAACCAGAAGACGTGTTATGAGGTCTGGCCAACCCCGTACCTGCCCGGAACGCAGATCAGCGAAGTGCAGTCACAAGCCACCGTAGAACACAGCCGTCCCGTGTTGTTCGATCCGGGCAGCGTCGCCGCTCCACCAGTCGCTACAGTCCTCTTTGTTGACGCAATCCCCGTCTAGGCTCAGGCAGGGTCGACGAACATCCCCTGTCAAGGATGACGTCGTGGTCAAGAGTGTAAAACATGTTAAAATCAAAGCACGTTCAACAGAATAGCATCAAGCTAACGGCTGCTCCAACCGTTCGGGTGCTATTGCTTCCGCTCGCGAGACGCCGATCTACGACGCACGCGATCAGGAGCGAGCTCCCGGCGGCGCGCGAGAAGCCAAGCTACCCCGCGCCAGGCCACCGACCGGCTAACCGTAAGCTATGAACATGTAAACAATGACATAACACTCACCCAGACAGGCCGCCGTTCTGAACCCTCCTCACTTTTTAAGAGAAAAGAGAAAACAAGACGTCAACACCGCTTCACAACGGTGACATTAACACGTCCGGCGGAATCAGCACAGTACCAACTGGCCTGTATAGCTGACTTTGAACATGAATCTGCCGCTATCGCACATTACATGCACATATCCCCTCGTGAAGGAATACTCTCATTTGGATATGAAAGATGGGGTCTTAACACGGTGACAGAGAGAATCCACTCGTCCAGAACACACAGGGATCACCAGTGTCAATGGTCGCGGCCCACTAGTTAAAACTATAATGGTCGCCAGACCAAGGCCTTCTGTCGCCTAGACGGCTAAACAAAGGACCCTAGCCTGGGGCCGGTTTCCATAAACTTTGTCAAGTAGCCCCCATAGCACTAACAGACAAGTGGAGCCCGCCAGCAAACACTACTCACCCAACCTGGAACGCACCGCTCCTCACAACAGCGGCATGTCCGACAGTTCAGCTGTGGCCTGACAGGTTTCACCCCAACAAACACAGCAAGGAACTGCAGTTGAGAAGCATGCAGCGGCGTGCTCCCAATACGAAAACCGGTGGAGGGTTTGTAGAATGATCATCATCTTCTAGACACTCCAGTACGAAGACAATATCGCCGTATTTTCTCGAAAATAGTGAGAGAGAAAATAAAGATATGATGTCAACGTATCCTTGTTTCCCAAGCTGTTCCTAATCCAATTTCTTCCATCATGGTGTCAAGTGTGGGGATCTACCGAGGCACCTCTTCCTTGTGGTGAAAGCGAGAAGGAGGAGAGCAGGTGACCACACACCTGCTTATGAAGGTAAGCTGATGAGGGGTGTGGTCAGACTAATACTGGTATTAGAGGTACATTTGTGGTTTATTCAGTACGCGTGCACGTACGCGAGATAGTGCAGTAGCGATGCCAAGCTAAGCCACTAACGATACAGAACCGTATGTAGCGTGGTAGTGAAAGGGTTAACATTCTGTAGTGTGGTAATGAAAGGGTTAACCCGAGATCCTTGTTTGTTCTGATGGGCTTCCTTTATCTCTTCATCTCACCTGGAAGATATATATATATATTTCTTTGCACAGTCACACATGATTTTCGCACTGCATTAGCCGTTCAAAGCCCAGTGAATCCCCCAGCATCCAACAGCACAGCGCCATCACCATAACGACGTTAGAATTGGATGAACTGTTTTGAGGATGGCATCCTAATAACCGGTCCGACTCAAAGACGGCTGATTGTTCTCTGCTCTTTGAATATATAATCACGGCACGGTGGTGGTTTTATATTATTTATCTCAATGGCCTCGGAGGGCTATCAGAGTTGGATATGCGGTTGTACTTGAAGTTAATGTTGTTCCACGACATTATCTAACTAGCCTGCCATTTTTCTTTCTCTGTGAAAACAGGTGGGACCAGTTTGGTTAGTTTACAACACAGACGCTTCCAATTGTATGCTGAATAAAATATTTGGTCCATAATCTGCACTTACATGCTCATGTGTATGTGGTTTCCCACAGGGACACGGTGATGAGCTTTGAGTGAAGCTGAGCATGAGAGTAGGGTTTAGTGAGACAGCATGCCTTTTAGTAGCTCACTGTGATCACGTCCCTGGTGCATAATTCACATACGGAAGCTTCCTGCCTCTCTCTCTCTGTCTCTGTATCTCTCTACTACTACTACTACTACTACTACTACTACTACTACTACTACTACTACTACTACTACTACTACTACTACTACTACTACTACTACTACTACTACTACTACTACTACTACTACTACTACTACTACTACTACTACTACTACTACTATACTACTAATACTACTAATACTACTACTACTACTACTACTACTACTACTACTACTACTACTACTACTACTACTACTACTACTACTACTACTACTACTACTATAATACTACTACTACTACTATACTACTACTAATACTACTACTACTACTACTACTACTACTACTACTACTACTACTACTACTACTACTACTACTACTACTACTACTACTACTACTACTACTACTACTACTACTACTACTATAATACTACTATACTACTAATACTACTACTACTACTACTACTACTACTACTACTACTACTACTACTACTACTACTACTACTACTACTACTACTACTACTACTACTACTACTACTACTATGACAACTACTACTACTGTAACATGCTTCTTTATTTGTATGCACAGTAATAAGTCAAAGTTTGAAAATAAGCACAACACCATGCAGACCCACCGCACTACCCGCGCATGCGTCCGACAAAACGTTGCTGCCAGAAGGTCCGTGACTGAGTGAGTGAGTGAGTGAGTGAGTGAGTGGGCCTCTGTGCACCGCAGGGGAAGAGGGAGTAGGAGAAGCTGGTGAAAGTGCAGGAAACAGTGGAGAGAAATATGGATAAATGAAGATGGAGGGAAGAGGGTGGTAAAGGGAGAGATGGAAGATTGGAAGAGAAGGATAATGGAAGGAGAGTTCCAGGGGGATGAGCATGTTATTATGATGATGGATCGGACGAGGAGCAGAGTGTGAGGGAACGGGAGTTGTTGGATGAATAGAGGTGGAAATGAGTGAGGGACAGCAGGAAGGAAAGAGATGAGAAAGAGATGAGATGGGACAGTGGGAAATGATCTGATGCAACAGAGGGGAATGGGAAAACAGCACAACTGTTGTTGGTCTTGAGTCAGGGGGCAACATTATTCCCTCTCTCTCTCTCTCTCCTCTCTCTCTCTCTCTCCTATCTCTCTCTCTCTCTCTCTCTCTCTCTCTCTCTCTCTCTCTCTCTCTCTCTCTCTCTCTCTCTCTCTTCGTCCCTCCCCCTCCCCCAGTCCCGTCCCACTCAGTTCTATTGGATGGCATCCCAAATTTCTCCAAGGGGATCAGTAAAGGAATATCTTATTGTATCTTATTGTATCTTATTGTATCTCAAAGCCCAGTGAATCCCCCAGCATCCAACAGCACAGCGCCATCACCATAACGACGTTAGAATTGGATGAACTGTTTTGAGGATGGCATCCTAATAACCGGTCCGACTCAAAGACGGCTGATTGTTCTCTGCTCTTTGAATATATAATCACGGCACGGTGGTGGTTTTATATTATTTATCTCAATGGCCTCGGAGGGCTATCAGAGTTGGATATGCGGTTGTACTTGAAGTTAATGTTGTTCCACGACATTATCTAACTAGCCTGCCATTTTTCTTTCTCTGTGAAAACAGGTGGGACCAGTTTGGTTAGTTTACAACACAGACGCTTCCAATTGTATGCTGAATAAAATATTTGGTCCATAATCTGCACTTACATGCTCATGTGTATGTGGTTTCCCACAGGGACACGGTGATGAGCTTTGAGTGAAGCTGAGCATGAGAGCAGGGTTTAGTGAGACAGCATGCCTTTTAGTAGCTCACTGTGATCACGTCCCTGGTGCATAATTCACATACGGAAGCTTCCTGCCTCTCTCTCTCTGTCTCTGTATCTCTCTACTACTACTACTACTACTACTACTACTACTACTACTACTACTACTACTACTACTACTACTACTACTACTACTACTACTACTACTACTACTACTACTACTACTACTACTACTACTACTACTACTATACTACTAATACTACTAATACTACTACTACTACTACTACTACTACTACTACTACTACTACTACTACTACTACTACTACTACTACTACTACTACTACTACTACTATAATACTACTACTACTACTATACTACTAATACTACTAATACTACTACTACTACTACTACTACTACTACTACTACTACTACTACTACTACTACTACTACTACTACTACTACTACTACTACTACTACTACTACTACTACTACTACTACTATAATACTACTATACTACTAATACTACTACTACTACTACTACTACTACTACTACTACTACTACTACTACTACTACTACTACTACTACTACTACTACTACTACTACTACTACTACTATGACAACTACTACTACTGTAACATGCTTCTTTATTTGTATGCACAGTAATAAGTCAAAGTTTGAAAATAAGCACAACACCATGCAGACCCACCGCACTACCCGCGCATGCGTCCGACAAAACGTTGCTGCCAGAAGGTCCGTGACTGAGTGAGTGAGTGAGTGAGTGAGTGAGTGGGCCTCTGTGCACCGCAGGGGAAGAGGGAGTAGGAGAAGCTGGTGAAAGTGCAGGAAACAGTGGAGAGAAATATGGATAAATGAAGATGGAGGGAAGAGGGTGGTAAAGGGAGAGATGGAAGATTGGAAGAGAAGGATAATGGAAGGAGAGTTCCAGGGGGATGAGCATGTTATTATGATGATGGATCGGACGAGGAGCAGAGTGTGAGGAACGGGAGTTGTTGGATGAATAGAGGTGGAAATGAGTGAGGGACAGCAGGGAAGGAAAGAGATGAGAAAGAGATGAGATGGGACAGTGGGAAATGATCTGATGCAACAGAGGGGAATGGGAAAACAGCACAACTGTTGTTGGTCTTGAGTCAGGGGGCAACATTATTCCCCTCTCTCTCTCTCTCTCTCTCTCTCTCTCTCTCTCTCTCTCTCTCTCTCTCTCTCTCTCTCTCTCTCTCTCTCTCTCTCTCTCTCTCTCTCTCTCTCTCTCTCTCTCTCTTCGTCCCTCCCCCTCCCCAGTCCCGTCCCACTCAGTTCTATTGGATGGCATCCCAAATTTCTCCAAGGGGATCAGTAAAGGAATATCTTATTGTATCTTATCTTATCGTATCTTATCTTATCTTATCCAATCTAATCTTATCCAATCTAATCTTATCTTATCTTATCTTATCTTATCTCATCTTGTCTTATCTTATCTTATCTTATCTTATCTTATCTTATCTTATCTTATCTTATCTTATCATATCTCATCACATTCAGCTCTTATTAACTGCCATTGGCCAAGGCATAAATCCCTGCTTTAGTCTGTTGACACATTTATATACTAAATGCTTTTGTAGTCCTGTGTTATACCTAAATGTCATATAAGTGAATTGTATAGAAACAACTCACCGAAAGTGACTATTGCACAAGTGATTTGACAAAAAAAATCTACCAAGGGGGGAAACCCCCCCATCACCCAACCCCCCCACCCTCCCTCATTGCCATACCTTGGCTTTTACTGAAGCGACGCCACTGGCTAAGCCTAACCCTAGGGTAGGCAGTGTAGTGACTAGGATCCTTTGCTACTTAGACGACCCCTGCTGGTCTATGATTGAATCCCACAGGAACTGTATAGAACGGACACAATGTTAAGGTTATTAGTTATTAGACTACTTTATTTCCATTAAGTCTGTGTATACGTTTAAGCTGTAAGGCTGAAAAAAGTCCATTAGACACATCATTCCTCAGGCAAAGGTGACATGAGGAGACGACCCAGAGTTCTGGGAGAGCAGTGGGTGAAAGTTCTTCCAGATTTCCAGAGTTCCAAGAAGTGGGTGATACACAGGGGTACAGCCTGGTATAGGGAGTGGGTGACACACAGGGGTGCAGCCTGGTATAGGGAGTGGGTGACACACAGGGGTGCAGCCTGGTATAGGCCAACATGGTCTCACGTATCTATGAGGCTATTCATAGCAATGCAACATTGGTCCAATGAAAATACAAATAAGTGAGGGGATTTTGACATGAGGATGGCAGAGAAGACCTGTCTGGCACACGAAGTTAACAGATACAGTATATCATAATTAATACAGAGTATAATGGATATTATTAACAGTAGCTATTAATAAGATATACAAAGTGGAATGTATTATTGATAACATAGTAATCAGATATAGAGTGTAAAATAGATATTGATAACATAGCGATATATAGTAATCAGATATACAGAGTATATAGGTATCATATCATAGTAATTTCAATTTTATCTGACTAAACAAAAAACCTGTGTTAGGCCGGCCCCCGACTAAGGATTTATATAGTCAACTTTGATTGGCCGAAATCTTCCGATAGTCGACTGGTAGTCGACTACCCCCATTAAAAAAAAGAAAAAATGATTTAAAATGTTTTTCTTTTTTGGGGGATCATTCCATTTGGGCTGTGCTTAATGTCTGAAGAATTCGACTGAAGGCTTTTTGTCCTCTGCGCAAGCATGCAATTGGTCCACTGATGGATACAGTGGATACAGGTGTGAAATCCTCTTTCAGTGCCTCTGTGCCCGTTTTCTTAGGCAGTTAGCCTTGCTGGTATGTGCGCCATTAGCGTTAGCCAAGAGCTAAGAGGTTGGCAGTCGACTATGGCTCCTTTCGATCAATGTCGACTATTCGACTAACCGAGGTCAGCCCTACTGTGTGTTGAGCGATTTATCATTTGTCATCAAAACCGGACACGGTTTAAAGATGAAAGTTTGATTTGAATTACAAATAAATGTGCCGTATAGCGTGAAAAGTACTGCGTCCCTTGATTTTTTTCTCAATGACGGTGCTTATTCCTGATGGGATTCTACATTTGATTCTATATTTTGCAACAAATGCATTTTCAAATAGATTAGAATCTTCCAAGACACATTTCTATTTCATTCCATGAAATCCACGAAGAGCCACTAAAAAGTGACTGTACAGCGTTTAATTATAAGTGTCTACCGGAACCACTGCGCTAATCTCCGCCTGGTGTACCCTGGGCACAGGTGACATACAGTATTAATGGCTTACACTCACACAGACCTTCTCTCCACTTTGCATCTAAATGGGAAGCAGACGCCGGCTCATCTCTTCTTGATGAATCGTGTTAGTGAGAAGTTTGGCTCAGCCAGAAAGCCACAATAGACAGGAAACTCAGACAGCCACCCTAAAGCCAAACTTTCACCTCTTCAGCACTGCACCAAGCATTTGATCCGTTTTTTTTAGTTTTTTTTTTCAATTTGCCTGCCAAGGTTCCTGTAGCAAACAGCGGTTTACTATACTTGAAGCGATTTTCCACCACTGGGCAAATCGTTTCAAGTCATCTTTTAAAGAGCAGAAGTTTGGCTTTTGGTTCGTTGTTGGAATTCTAGGTATTTTGTAGTTTTTGGTTTGTGGCAAAGTTATCTCTAATTTAATTTTTTTTGTTATCATTTCAGTAAACTTTATTTCATGGTTTGACATCTGGTTCCATGCAGGAGCAGTTTTGGTTAGTGACGCTGCATCACATACAGACCATAATAAGACCGGAAGAGAAAGCACTTCCATTCCTCTGGCTTTATATAGTGGCTGAGAGAGGAGCTATTCTCCTCGCCTTTTATTAAAAACAATTTACCACTGACTTCATCTCTGGGGTAATTTAATCTCTGCTGCCGGGAGAGAGGAGAAGGGGGAATCCCACATGCATACATGCATCCACACACACACACACACACATGTACATACATGCATACATGCATACACACACATATACATACATGCACATGTACATACATGCACACACACATGTACATACATGCACACATACATGTATACACACATGTACATACATGTATACACACATATACATATGTAACGGGGAAGCCCGTGGGTATGTCCACAATCACGGAAACAGGTGTGTTGACGAGTGACTGTGGCAGTGCGGGCTGGTAAATTAAACTCACTTCCCCATAACAGGGTTAACAGATGCATAGGTACGGTAGTTAGGAGTGAATTCACTTCTTAGTGCAGCGGCCTGTGTCGTCGCCCGCGACGCGGGAGCCCCCTGTTCGACTCTCCCTCGGGACATTAACATTTAACATCAACACAACGCAGACCAATATAATCCGTCACAGTGGTGCCCAGTGACCCGGATGTCCTGAGGGGCGTGAGTTTAGGGAGGTGAGTGTAACGGGGAAGCCCGTGGGTATGTCCACAGTCACGGAAACAGGTGTGTAGACGAGTGACTGTGGCAGTGCGGGCTGGTAAATTATACTCACTTCCCCATAACAGGGTTAACAGATGCATAGGTACGGTAGTAAGGAGTGAATTCACTTCTTAGTGCAGCGGCCTGTGTCGTCGCCCGCGGACGCGGGAGCCCCCTGTTCGACTCCCCCTCGGGACATTCTCATTTAACATCAAACACAACGCAGACCAATATGATCCGTCACACACATGCATACACACATGTCTGTTATGTGTCTGCTATGTATATAAATGGTATATGTGATGTGTTGTGATGTCATGTCTGTATGATGCATGTCTAAGCATCTCATTCCCCTACCCCCCCTACAAGGACCACAATGGAAATAAGCTCTGAGCTTTCTTGTCTACATCATTGGCAGTATCTCCTGACTGTGCTTTCTGTCACATGTTATTTTTATATTGTCAAATAAAGTCATTCATTCATCATTCATTCATTCATTCATTCATTCATTCATTCATTCATTCATTCATTCATTCATTCATTCATTCATTCATTCATTCATTCATTCATTCATTCATACACACATGTACATACATGCATACACACATGTACATACATGCATACACACATGTACATGCATGCATACACACACATGCACATGCATGCATACACACATGTACATACATGCATACACACATGTACATACATGCATACACACACATGTACATACATGCATACACACACATGTACATACATGCACACACACACACACACACACACACACACACACACACACACACACACACACACACACACACACACACACACACACACACACACACACACACACACACACACACACACACACACACACTTTTCCCCCGCAAAGCCACATAGTGAGGCTCAGGGGAGGGCAGCTAAAGTGAACAGTGGGTTGTTTCTTAATTGGGCACTAATAGTGATTTACTAAGCATATTCCCCATTGACTGAAGCTTGGAGAAGTGGGCATGTTTACTACATTACCCAGGATCCCTCCTGGGAGGGAGCCTGGTTAGCTGCCACGGTAACAGTCGTCATCACAACCCAGACTCCCCCCAGATGCTGCTGTACATCAACATTACGTTCTTCAAGTCAACTTGTTTACAAAGTAGAAAACTATCGTTCAGTTGTATCAAATCAAATAAAAAAACAAATCAAATGTATTTGTAAGGCCCGACAACGCATGCGAATGTCCCCATGGGCCGGACCCGTCTTCTTTAACCTATTCCACCTGTGCGGTCCATCGGCGGACCGCAAATTACATCACGTCATAAATCAATCTCTCCGTATTCAAGTATAAACATCACAACCATGTCACAACAGCATTTATAATGTATATTGTCATCAATACGTTAGTTTACCAATAGGTTAAAGTGTTATTAGATAGATTTTCATTTTCGTTTTGGTGTTGAATAGTTTGCGAATGTCGACCGTTGGAATTTTTCCGAACGACACTTCCCAAAGGCCTCTATGGGGTTTCAAGCAAATTACATCTGTATGCATTTTTTTTATATCCTTATTACTCGGGATAATAAACCACAAAAATTAACGTTATTGACATATATTGAAGTGCAGTTAATTTCTATTCCCTATTTTTAGCATGTAGCAACAATTAGATTTGAAATTAGTTTCAAATGGTGGCACCCTGGCAAAAATAAAAAAGCTACTGTACATACACCTGGTGATACTAAATCCAAATTTAACTCAGGCATTTGAAATATAAGATTTGGCACAATCCATACATGTGCGAATTGGCTATAATAAGGTAATTTATAAGCCTGCTATTCTATATTCTATAATAATATTTAAAATTGCATTGGTCCGAATGGGAGAATTCAGTACTGTATCTACAAAACCTTCTGTTTAATCATCTTCCCTTTATTCATTTGCTTAGATTTTTTGTACACATGATCTCAAGAAGGTACTGAAAAACGCAGTTTTTCATGTCTGGTCATTATTAGCATGGTGTTATTCACTGTCAAAGATGCAAAGAAAAATCATAATTCATATTCTCCTTTGTTTCATCACAATTTAAGCAAGCCTAGTAGTAGACACAATATTTCTGACACTGGGAAAACATTCACTGAGGTCCATATATGTCCCTATATACCAAGAATATGTAAACGGACCTTGTAGAAGTGGAGCAATATTCCATTTACTTCGGTATGTATTTTAGGCGGATCTTCAGAAAATAGGGCTCCGGGCTTAAGAGGTTAATACAGTATATTCCACTATAGCTATACCCGCCGATTGGGTTTAGTTCTTATTTATTTATTTATTTATTTATTTATTTATTCATGTATTTATTTATTCACTGTCATTTGTAGTGTTTTTATTTATTTTCGGACCTCACCAAGCCTCGTTCAGTCATGTTTATATAAATGTAAACGTAATTGTTAATGATAGGGGAGAACGGGGGACGTTGTCACACGGGTAGGTTGTCACATTCATTATATTTCACTACCAGAGGGTCCTGTCTCCCATACTTTGGTATTTAAATGTCCAGAATTGGGGTCAGAGTTCACCTACATTGTCATATTTGGAGTGAAACTGCTGAATTTGCTGTGAGAGGACTTTTTGTGTTTTTCCTGTCCATTTGTAAATATTCCGCTCCTCAGTATTTTTCTTCTAGGCTTTTACACAATTGGTTTATAATGAAACAATTATTACCCTAAAAAGTGTGAAGGGATAGCTATAGTTTAGATTGTTGTTAGCTAGCTAACTAGTTGTTAGATGGCTGTTAGCCTTGATGCTATCAAGACATTCCAGTTTGGGTTGGTCG
>NC_140171.1:147404624-147457677 GCF_963971535.1 Notolepis coatsorum | reverse complement strand
GGTCCACCTCCCTGACCGGTGACCGCTACCCAATCAGAAAAGAGATAATCTGTCCTGGTGCCATTAAGAGGACCCATGGGACTGGCTGTCCACTTACCCCCGATTAGCCGGACAGATTCTGAGGCTGGGCCGGCCCGGCAGATATAATTTAACCCCTTAGTTTAGTGTATCTAGAGATCACCGCTGGGGTAATGGGACGTGGTATTACAATTAGCACGGGGATTACAGATTGATTAAGCAATTATGATAATATATGAGGGCTTGCATGGAAATGTGGGTGTAATGTTGTGTGTTTGAGGGAGAGAGAGTGAGAGAGAGTGGGAGAGAGGGATAGAGGGAGAGGGAGAGAGTGAGAGAGAGTGGGAGAGAGGGAGATGGGGGGATAGGGAACAATATGAACATAAGTGCTTCTTTAGAGTACCGGTATATGTACTGTTGTTTGCATGACATGTGTGTGTGTGTGTGTGTGTGTGTGTGTGTGTGTGCATGTGTCCCGTGCGTGTGTGTGTGTGTGTATGTGTGTGACCGTGCGTGTGTGTGCATGTGTCCGTGCGTGTGTGTGTGTGTATGTGTGTGTCCATGCGTGTGTGTGTGTGTGTGTGTGTGTGTGTGTGTGTGTGTGTGTGTGTGTGTGTGTGTGTGTGTGTGTGTGTGTGTGTGTGTGTGTGTGCGTGTGTGTGTGTGTGTGTGTGTGTGTAGGAGGACCAAGCCGTTAGCAGGGTATTGTTTGGTGCCTGCTGTCATTGGCAGCCACGTCGTGTGGAGCTGAGATATGGTGTGGAGGACGTTTCTTCCTCTGCCTTGAAGAGGACATTGTCGGCTATATGTTTGTGCCGTTTAAGGTGTCGGTGAGCCTGTGTTGGACCCAGGTGCAGAGCAGAACAGAGGAGACTGGATGCAGGTGTAGGTTTGGTAGGTGTGTTGGACCCAGGTGCAGTGCAGAACAGAGGAGACTGGACGCAGGTGTAGGTTTGGTAGGTGTGTTGGACCCAGGTGCAGAGCAGAACAGAGGAGACTGGATGCAGGTGTAGGTTTGGTAGGTGTGTTGGACCCAGGTGCAGAGCAGAACAGAGGAGGACTGGATGCAGGTGTAGGTTTGGTAGGTGTGTTGGACCCAGGTGCAGAGCAGAACAGAGAGGACTGGATGCAGGTGTAGGTTTTCAAACAAAGGGATACTCTTTTATTTGAGTAGATGAATGAATGCGAGAATAAACAAAAAGGGGAGAAATGTCCGTCTCCAAAAGGCATTAATTTAAATAATAATAAAACCAAGACAAACTAAACGCTAAACAGGGGAAAATAAAGGGGATTTGATTTTATTTTATTAGGGATCCCCATTAGCTGGTGCGATAGCAACCAGCTAGTCTTCCTGGGGTCACACACAAAAAAACACAAAAACAATCACCATTGCAAAAAAACAAAATTATTAAAAGTCAGTACACACAATGCATAATGAACCTACTGTAACAATTAATATAGCTAAAATTACATTAGTGTAAAACAAAAACAAAAAACCACTTTACAGTGTTAAAAACTATTTAAAAACAATTTAAGATTCTTTTTAAAAGTGAATCTACTGTAAATGCAGCAGAGGTTCCGAGGCAGGCCATTCCACAGAGTTAATGCTCTAAAAATAAAAGATCTCCCCAGAGCGCTGGTTCTAGGACCTGGCAATTCAAGCTGCCCACTACTGGAACCTCTAGTGTAATGATAGGGAGAAAGCAAAGTCTCCAAAAACGGGATAAATTAAATGAAAACACGACAAACGACGGTGCTGCGTATACACGAAGCGAGGTACGCGTTCAATAAAGAATTCATATGGCAATCAAAATGACACGACAACTAAGAGCACATAGTCACCATACCTCCGTGGCGAGGAGCGATGCGGCTTACACAGGCAAGTGCTACTCACGGACAGTTTGGTGATCGACTGACAGGGTTTGTAAGACACAGGGGAGATTATGAAGGGACATTAACGAGACACACCAGGTACCAATGAATGTAATTAAAACAGGTAGACATGGCCATTACCCACCAGGAAACGCCAGAGGCTCGCTCACTGAGCAGCTGTGTTGATCAAATGTCAACATTTCTGCTGCGACAAAGGTCTATTGAGCACATATGCATCTGGCAGGGCCCTTAATGTCTGACTTAATGGGAAATTATAATCTCCTCTGCCTGTTTGTGATGTGTATGGACTAGGGATGCACATATAGGCCATTCACACCGGCAGGGCTCCGTGCCGGTGCTGGTTCCCGAACCTAATCTCGAACCGACCGGTGCGTTCACAACGGAAATAATTGGTTCGGAATCGGAACGTGAAAAATCTGTGCTTAGCTGGGAACCGAAAATGTTTAGTTTTTTCCTTGCGAACGGTGACATCATCAGTGGGCGTGTCATATTCTAGGCTGTCAGGAAGCAAAGACGGCGAACAGCAGAGGTTCGGCATTGCACTCAATCGATCCATTCAACAGGAAGCGATTTGCGACTGATCTTAAAATGAGATTAAATTCCAATGTATTGTTATTATACAGCACAAACATAAAGTACAATACACCGTCCAACCAGAGTGGATAAATAAATGCTTCAGAAATAAATTTGCATGGAGAAAGGCTTAGTGGGCCTCAGCGTGCAAGCACAGACACACACACACACACACACACACACACACACACACACACACACACACACACACACACACACACACACACACACACACACACACACACACACACACAGACACACACACACAGACACACACACACACAGACACAGACACACACACACACACACACACACACACACACACACACACACACACACACACACACACACACACACGCATACTGTATATGTTCGAAATTAATCATTCCAGAAACGTAGGCTTCTATTATTCGAATTACTTGTTTTATGGGGTATCATAGTAGTAAGTCCTACTGTAGAACATGACATATTAGCATGACATCTCATTTATTAATGCCATTACTGGACGACTGCCTTGTGTAAACTATGGATCAGTCAATCTTGGACCGTTTAGCTCAACTGGTTAGTTTGGCTGCCTGTGGATCATATGGTCCCAGGTTCATATCTCTCGGTTACAATTATAATAAAAAAAATGTATGAATGTATGTATTTATTTATCCACACTGGTTGGATGGTGTGTATTGTACTTGTGCTGTATAATGACAATACATTTTAATCAAATCTAATTTTGAGATCGCTATGCGTTGAGTGGATCAGCATGGTGCAATGCCGAACCTTTGAAGCTGTTTTGCACATGGCACATTTTGCCACTGTGGTGTTTGTAGCACTGTGTCACTAACAGTAACAGCTGTTCGCCATGGACCAGTTCTAGATTCGAATGAGGAGAGGAGTAATATACACAGTTAAAGGAATGGCAGGCCAGAGACAAGGTTATAACAATGACCGGTATTTTATTCTCGACATCGCTATCTAGACAATTACAACATAAAGTAGTGAAGTATCCCTTTTTGGTTATTTTCTTAACCAATCCCTCTTTCAGGAAGGTTAATTCGATATCAAGTCCTAGGTTGATTGGATCAACACATTAGGTTCGGTTCAGACGTCTCTGAGGTTGTCACTAGCTAAAAGCTAGGTTTAAGTTTGGACATTAGATGTATCCCTTTTTCGTGAGTAACTCGTTATCTTTCTTCTGCTATTGCAGTTCAGTAAACTCTATATCAGTTTATCATTTCAGTAGGTAAGTGTTTAAACATATTAATTTAAACCTTTAAGTGTGCAGGGAATGCAAGTACCTTATTAGGTGAATTTACCCTTTAACTCTCCCTCTTTACAGGATAAATATCAGTGGTTCAAGTATCTTACTGGGTGGAACGGGGTGATAGAAAACCTGGCCTGCGTTATAGGCATTCAGAAAATAAAAGCTATTTACCATCTTTCATTGCTTTATCATCTTTTCATTGCTTTTAGAATGAATAATCAATCAGGCTACTTTTAGCTATGCTAAGCTAAAGTAGGCTACCTTATCACAGCGCATGGGAATGTCCATTTGTCTTATGCTAAGTTAGGCTAAAGTGCACTAGCATATGCAAACATTCCTCACATTCCATATTAAACTCTCAAAAGCAGTCAAAATGTATATAGACCATGTTCTTATCATACAGCATATCAATACAACCATAAGTACTTCTGAAATGGTCTCTCTCTAGTTTTCATTTAACCAATTTGGGCTTTAGCATTGAGCTAGCATGACTCGGTGATGCAGCTATTAGCTGATTAGCATTGAGCTAGCGATTTTGCACATTCGACAGTGATCATCATCATTAGGTGGCTTCTTCGTTCTGAAGGTTGCCTATCACTCTCCAACCCATTCTGTCCCCACTTCTTCTCTCCAACTCCGTGACTCCGCCTCTCACTCCACTCCAATCACAGACATCGTCTACCCAGCCTCTTCTTGGTCTTCCACTTCCTCTCTTTCCATCCACCTTCCCCATCACCACCTTCTTGAACATCTCCCCGCTGGATCCTCTCAGAACATGCCCGCACAACTCCATCTTTCTCTTTTTCAACCTCTCCAGCAGCTGTCCTCCTTGCATATCCGCTCTTCTCAGTACCTCCTCATTCTTGATCTTATCCTTCCATGTTATCTTCAGCATCTTCCTCAGTGTCCACATTTCAAAAGAGTCTATCATCCTCTTTGCCTCTTCATTCAGCGTCCATGCTTCTGCTCCGTATGAAAAGACTGACATAACATACGTTTCCAAAATCCTGGTCTTCGTTTTCCAACTTATGTTTCTTCTCAATAATTCTTTATGGTTCCAGAATGCGCCCTTTGCAATTCCGGTTCTTCTCTTAATGTCCATGTTAGCTCTTCCACCTTCACTGATCCAGCTTCCAAGGTACATGTACTCCTTCACTTGTTCAAGTTTTTCTCCATCCACCTGTATTTTACAAACAGTTCCTGGTGTTTTTTCAATGATCATTACTTTAGTTTTCTTTGTGTTTAGTGACATTCCATAGTTTTTGCATTCGACATTCAGCTTATTCATCATGTCCTGTAGATCTTCTTGACAGTTACAGACTATAGCAGTGTCATCCGCATATCTTATATTGGTGATGTTCTCTTCGCCAAGTTTTACTCCTTTCCCTCCTCTCAGACCTTTTTTCATCAGTGATTCACTGTACATATTAAAGAGTACAGGGGACAAGATGCATCCTTGTCTTACACCCTTCTCCACCGGGAAGTCTCTTGATTTCTCCTTTCCTATTCTAACATTAGCCTTCTGCCTCCAGTATAAGTTGGCAATTATTCTTCGGTCAGAAACTGGTATTTTGAATTCTTCCATTGTTCTCATCAATGTTGTATGTTCAACTCTGTCGAAGGCCTTCGTGAAATCGATGAAGCAAATATACAGCTTCTTCTGTTGGTCTATCGATTTTTCACCAATGATTCTGAGTTGGCAGATTGCATCTCTTGTTCCTTTTCCTTTGCGAAAACCCATTTGGCTATCCGAGAGCTGATGTTCAATTATGGGTTCTATTCTGTTCTTGATGATTTTCAGGAGTACTTTTGATGCATGAGATATCAAACTGATAGTCCTGTAATTGTTGCATTCTGTGGCTCTTCCGGTCTTTGGGATCGGAATGAACATTGATTTTAGGAAATCATTTGGAATATTTCCTGAGTTATAGATGTTGTTTACCAGTTTCACAAGGAGCTCGATGCATCGGTCACCAGAGTTCTTAATCAGTTCAGCAGGGATCTCATCCTCGCCGGGCGATCTCTCCGTGGCCAGTGACTTCACAGCCTCTTCAACTTCTTTTTTCGTGATCTGGACTTTTTCTATCTCTTCTAGACTAATTCCTGTGTCTGATGTTCTGTTCTGGTCTTTGTATAGTGTTTCCACATACTCTGCCCATCTATTGATTATTTCCTTCTCGTCAAGGAGCAGTTTTCCTTCTTTGTCTCTGACACCTTGGGTTGTTTTTTTCCTCTTCCTTGTTAGTTGTTGGATCCTGTTGTACATGAGAGGGTTGTGCTTCTTGTCTAGATCTTCAATTTCCTTGCATTTTTCTTTGTAATACTTCTCTTTTGCATCTCTACACATCTTCTGTACTTTTCGTTTTGCTCTGTTGTATTCAGTTTTTCTGTCTGCATTCTTCATGTCTGCTCTCTTTTTCATCTCATCCAGAATGTCTTTCGTCATCCACTCTTGTTTCTCAACTTTTTCTGGTTTACCACAGATTATGTCTGCAACGCTTCCCAGTTTTTCTTTCAGTTTTGTCCATAGTTCTTGTGGATCTTCAATATCTGCTAACTCTCTATTTTCTAATGTTTTAGAGACGGCACAATATTGATGAAACTCACCAAAACCGCTTCTGGAAGTTGTATGCTCTTTAACTGCAACAACCTCTTCGGTTTTGTAACTGGGGGAATCTTTTATGACTGTTTGATAACTATTTTGTGGCGCTAGTTCATCTCGGTTCCAGCAGCATTCAGCAGCTGCGTCATTCTCCGCCAGTTTCTAATCTCATCTGCCGTATGGCAAGGCTCACCTTATCAGTAACTGATAAGAATCTAAGAAAGAATCTGACAAGGTACAGACTGAGTGACCATGGTTTGGAGATAGAGAAGGTGTGGGATATTTGTGGATATCCTGATGAAGAATGTCTCAGTCAACCGAGGCTTGGATAATAACAAGGTTTATTAACCAAACAGATAGAATACATAGAGAGAATGGCTGAGGCTCTCGCCCCAGGTGATCAGCTGAAATTACCCAGGTAAGAAGCCCTGATTGTGGTCGGGAAGAGCCCTTTATAGTTCAACAAAGGGGGTGTGTGGTCCCATTTGATAGGTCAGATGGGGGGAGGGGGTACAGGTTTGGGGGACACAGGGGAGGGGGGTGTCTTATTCCACAGAGAGGGGGGGGGGGCACAGGTAAAGGGAACACAGGGAGGGGGATATATTTACATGAGGACATAATTATACCACAATACTCACTTTTCTTTCTTATAATGTGGGTGAGATTAATGTATAATATACCAGGATTGTTTGGAACAGGTAAAAGTGGGGATAATAGTTTAAAATAGAATTATTTACATACATGATTAATAGAATTATTTACATACATGATTCATGACATGATCGACTGGACTGCGGTCTGTGTTATTTTGATATCAGAGGTGTGGGAATAGATATCACCCTTTTCTTTTATTAATCGCTCAAAATACCTATATCAATGAGTGGTCCTCATCTCTGATATCAAACAACAATTAACATAATCATTAGAAGCTATCGCTGTGCAAATATCTTGGCATACCTTCAGTCGTTTATGTCGTGACTCTGGGGAGGCTAATGTGATCGTTGTGCATACAGGCATCGTAATAAACCAATTAAATACATGCATTGTCTGTGTGGTCAGATTGCACAGGGTGAAAAAACAAAATTGTGTGCATAATTAGGCTAATGTGTACAAAAACATTTTAACAACCGTTAACCTGGTGGTTAATAAAACTAACATGATTGATTATGGGAAACTGTTCAAAAATATATATATATATATTTTTGCACGTTTTATGATGATTCTTGATGAAATTACTTAGGATCCAGTTGTATTTACCCTGAGTTTGAGTGTCACGTTCATCTGTGATTGCCTCAGTTTTGTTGGTCTTTACTTAGAATCAGGCAATTTTCTCCATTTCTTCTCTATAAATGAGGAGATAAAACGTCTTATGCATCGCTTCTGTATGTAATTCTAGTGCATCACCATATAGGTGCAAAACAACGTTACATGTCCTCTTCTATGAGAGAATAAAACAACTGATTCTTTCTTGTCTGACAATACAATTTTGTAACCTAAGTAATTCTAATGTGATGTAATGTGATCATGTGGTCACTTCTTCCTTCAGCAATACATTTTAGCTCATTATTACTGGTCATTGTTAATGCTTTCTCATTGATTTCTTTTCATCACATCCCTAGTTCATCGTTTTGCAGATACATACAATTGTGTGAAAAGTTTCCTGCTTGTGAAGGTATTAATCTGAATGATGTTGCGTCGTTGTTGACAAGGTGCTCTCTGTCGGTCGTGTGGCAGGGCCAAACAGTAACACATAAAAATTAAATAAATAGATACAATAGACATTACCTTAGTGGCTAATGTGTCAAAATAAAATTGAAAACCGTTAACCTAGTGGTTAATATAAAAGGTGATTATGATAATCGTTATGCATTGTTCTGTGGTGCATACTATCAATGTTGAACACAAACTTGGTGTCTTGGAACAATCCAACTGGTTCTGCCCTGTTTAACAATACAATTTTGTAATGTGACTCTTTGATCATTTCTCATTGTCATTATAAAATTGGTTAATGCAATCTTACTGATTGTATTTCATCATATTCCTAGTCAATAATTTTCCAGATACATATGAACTCTGTGAAACAGTTCTTGTTTGTGAATCTGACAGTTGCTGTGAAGTGTTGATCATCTGTTCTCGGTCTGTCGTGTGGCAGGGCCAATACATACATAACAATGTGGACAATGTGTGTTCAGAAGTATCTTGTTCTACAGGTCTCTGATGATGTCTCTTCTTGACGATGCAGTCGGGAACATTCACTGGTCGTCGTTCATTCAGAGGGGGCCTACAGGAGGTCGCCGTCCGCTCCCTGTGTACCTTGTCAAGGGTCACCGGTAGCAGTCAACTATAGTGGTCTTTTCCTGCAGCCTATGTTGTTCTCCATCACCACCACACATCCGCCACTGTGCTCACGCTTGGCTCCCATCAGGCCCAGAGACATGGTGGTCAGGGCGTTTTTGAATGTGTTGTGCTGGTTTCGCTGTCCTCTCCTCGTCATTGCGGTACCACTTGATGGAGGGCGAGGGCCCGCCGGTGTAGTGGCTAGTCAGTAGGACGCTCTTTTTCACACGGATGACAATCTTGTCATGGGAATCCACCTTGATGGTCGGGGCTCTGGTTCCCATCTGCAGGTGATGGGTTTGGTCTGCAGTGCCGGGGTGGAGGCCGTCAAAGGTTGATCTCCTCTTCGTCAGTGTCTCCTTGGTCAGTCTCCTTCGTGGTCCTCTGCTCCACTTTCTTGGGGATGTCTGTGGGCTGGGTTGGATGGTTCTCCCACGGTTGTTGTCGTCGCCTCTGGTTGTCAATTTTCTTTATGTGTCCCGCTGTGATTAGCTTGTTAATCTCAGCGCGGTACACAGTCTCTTGAGCGGGGTCTCTGGCTAGGCGCCGCTCTGTGTTCAATAGATACCGCTCCGTCGCTTCTTTTGGGGCGTGGAAGGTGGGCATACCTTCTCGCCTCAAGAGTGGAGTTGCGTATCTCATCACTCCGTTGACTTTGACTCTCTTTGTCCCTTGCTCGAGGAGTGCTATGGCGTAAATGTCTTCCTTGGAACGAATGTCTTTCTTTTCGTTCTTAAAGGGCATTGTCTCTAGTGTCCATAGCCTCTCGACATGCTGTAGGAGGGTGGTGTCTTCTTCTGTCACTCTGGAGTGGAGGCAGCTAGTGCTGCTGTTCGGTTAAGAGACTTAGCGAGGGGGCCTTGTAATGTCCATCCTAGGCGGGTCTCGACTGCTGCAGGACAGCCTCTGGGCCCTGTGTGGACCCGGTCTATCGGGACTATGAGGTCTGCATGGTCGGAGCCTATCAGCAGGGTCGGGGTGGCACCGTCTATGAGCGGGATAGGTAGTTGACGCAGGTGCACATATTTATCCATCAGCTTGGCGATGGGGTAGGTGTACTGCGACAGGCCTATTTCTTGGCTGGTGAAAGCATTAGTAATCCTATACCGTCTCTCTGGCTGCCCGCTTGCTGCGATAGTGAAGGAGACATTCTCGCCCTTTATCGTCTTTAGATCTCTTCTTATTGTCCGAATCGTCATTGGTTGTGTCCGCAGCTTCGTGGTTCAGGTCGCGCGTCGTCTCACTCGTCCTGTCCTCTCACCAATTCGTGATCTGAGGGTGATAAACACTGCCTTAGAAAACTCCTCACATAAATGATTCAACGCCTTTCTGCTAAAGTGGAAAATCATTTTGGGATTAATTCAATTCATAGTAAATAAAATCACTTAATTGACAATAGGAAATGCAAACCAATTGCATTAGCAGTGATAACTTACGTCAAGAAGGTCACATTCACTACAATTTTATCAGATCTTGTGTCTAACTAGATCTTACAGCATTAGGCTTTAAATAAAATTTGTAAATGAATGGCCAAAGTCTTGAATCAGATAAAATAGTCTGTGGTGTTAAATTGAAGTTGATCTTACCTCAGGATGCGTTGGGTGTGCCTCAGGATACTTACCTCGCCACGACTTCTCTGGCGTTTTTCACATCTCAGTATGGCTCATCATAGCATAGCATGGGGAAAAAACATAAAATCTAGGTAGCCAGTTAATTTTTGCATGAAAAACAATCATTTGTTTTGTCATCTACGTTTTAACTAACCTTACTGTCATGCATTTGTCCTAATAAACTAATCTACACTGTAGCACTCAACACTTTGATGACCATTGTTACTCAGCTGATAGAGGTGTGCCTTGCCTGATGTCCTGTCGTACAGAACCTGTGAGTCGCTTTGGATAAAAGTGTCAGCTAAATGATCAATGTTGTTGATATCTTGTACATTTAGATAATTGTGCTGCAATTTTGGTGGTTGATAATTTTGCAATCATGGAGAGTATTAGTTGTTAAAAGAATAGTCTAAGGAAAGTCATGCATGTTATTGGTTATGAACAGAGAATAGAAGGAGGGGATTGTAAGTAGTTGTTTTCATCATTAATCTTTCATCTCGGGCACTTCTCTAATTCATGTGTCTTTTGAAAAGAGATGATGAAAACGACTGGTTAGTTATTGTTAGTATGGGAGTTAGGTAGATTTTCATAACTGCAAATTCATCACCGGTGTCTAATTCATGTTAATTAAGTGGTTCTCTGTTGCCATCCACCGCTAGGTGAGTTCATCAAGTCTGTGGTCACGAGTGCAGGCATTTGCATTGCTTTGTCTCCCAAGTGCCCACTCTGAAGAAATTTACATGTGGGTGTTTTGGATGTAGATTTGTTCCAAATGGTCAATCGATTGTCTCTCAGCTCTGCACTGTCTCTCGGTTGACATGCAAATTGTTGGATTTTCTGTCTTTTGTGATACAATTTGGGTGTAGTCATTCACTGTTTTGCATCTCGCCTCAGAGCCAGATCTGTAAATACAAACACATGTTAATTTTCCACTCTTTTCTAAAACCTGGGTGAATCCTCTTTGACTGTCTGTGTGCTCAACAAACATTAGCTAGATCTCATCCATCCCGTTCTTGGATGTAATGATAGTGTTATCATTTATCAATCATATCGCATATGTACACAAGCATATGAATGTGGACCCACACATTTTGAATCATGTTTAAAATGTCTTACAATGGAAAGGGCTAGTTATCTTTCATTGGTTCTTTAGATAAACACATTAACTCAAGTGAATATAACCTAAACATCTTACTTTTAAACATGATCTATGTTGTTTGTGTTCCAAGTTTTCAACATTGAAAGCTTATAAAGTCTAATCTAACGCTGTTTATGTGGACTACAAATTCCTGTACTGCCATATATTGGGAACCGGAAGTGTTTGTTTAGCTCCCATGGTCAGTATGACCGGTACGCCCACAGATGTATTATAATTCTGAAACAGACATTGTAATTAGCTTTATGTGACTTATAATGTGTAAATTAAAGCACATAAACACTCAAGTGATCTGAGATAGTTGTAATTTGCTTTAACTGATAGTTGTGTATATGTACAGTTTCTACGTCAAATGACTCCCTTTTCTTGACTCCTTTTGTATCACAAAAAGTACTGAATTTGCAAATCTGGTATGTCATAAATGTACAGATGTAGCAGTACTGACTATCTGTCTGTCATGTATGTCATAATATGTTCTGATAAATTGAAAATGGGGGACCCTGATGTAAACAAATCTGGTATTGAAAATGGGGGACCCTGATGTAAACAAATCTAAAGTCTCTCTCTCGTCTGCATCCCCTTAACAATTGTGTATTGAGCTGTGCTGTATTGTACCCATTCTGCAATCTGTTAATAAAGTTTTCAATCAATCAATGCATCTATATTTATGATTGTCATACTCACCGGGGACAGCTGTTGTGTTGGGTTGGATCCGTTACGTGTCGTCAGCAACCCGCATCTCGCCACCTCAACTCAACATTTTCCAATAGCAGCGCGCACATACATATACAAATAAAACATATACTACACGTGGATTTCACGCACCCTTGGCCTTGGGTACATTACACTTTACGTTCGCTTATGGATAGTTTAATATAAAATAATCACTTCACGGCGCGCATAGCGTGACGTCATCGCTCCATGCGACGTTCGTGCGTTCTCATTCGCCTCGGAAATAACGCTTTGCAATTCATACAGTATTTTCCAACGAGCTCTCAATAGCCTGGAATTCCTATACCAGCGTTTTGTTACCGAATGAACGCGCCTGTGCATATGTGAAACGTAAACAAACTGAAACGATAAAACTATACTTCTCCAAATGGCCGTTCCCGTGGGCCGGTGTTCTGCGGAATCCGGAAATTACTATCCTAGTTTGTTCCCGTGAACTGCACTTCAATGTTATTCTTTGTATAACGGTAATTCGTCTCTCAATGCTCGTCGCGCTATCCGTAGCCGGTTCTTGACTCAATAAAGCAACGCGACGGGTCCTATAATACTTGTGCACATACAAACGAGACTTAAAACAGACAAACAAACATTAATACATATAAGTTAACGTGTGTGTATATCTGACTGTATTGGATCGCTGTACGTTTAGTCGTCCAACATCTGTTGCGACAAGGCATTTATCCCTTGATTTAACTACACATCGTTATTAAAATCATAACGACCGAACCTGACTTCGAAATTTACCAGCGATATATTAGATTATATATACCTTTTAATCACACTCACGGTCCCTTCGACCTGCGACTCGTTAAATGTACATTCACGTACTCCCGAGACAGGTCATCTTCCCGCTATCTGTATAATCAATTGGAATTCAATCCAAATACATCGTTTTCAGGAATGGAAGATATTGTGGGTTTAGTTTGAGGTTGAAACAATGAATATTATGACGCTACTCTGGTAATTAATAGGTTCCAATAGAGTAGCGTTTTCCATGGATATCACATCATAATAAGCCCACGCTTCTTGCCTTGTTGCCTATATTTTAGCCTGCATCAGCTAGACTTGGGTTAGCAAACCAACAACCGATTATTTTGTGCCCTAACTTTCGGTTTGGCAACAGCCAAATCCGGGAATAGCACAGACAACCCATCCTTTCAGAACATCTGTCCAGATAAGGACCCAGGTACACGCGTTTCCCCGGTACGATTCTCAATACAGATCAGATATATTAATGCACATTATTCTCACTCAGCCATGATCTCAATATTTGACAACATTCTGTAATATTCACCTGGCACAGAGAAAAGCGGGAAGGTTTCAATTCCTTTCCATACATTTTGTCGACCATCCTATTATACTCACTTTTCTCTGTATAGTTGAATGATACAGCACGCCGGGAGGACGCAAAAAGTCCGTCACAAGTTCGTAGACGCCAATTGTGGGATATTTGTGGATATCCTGATGAAGAATGTCTCAGTCAACCGAGGCTTGGATAATAACAAGGTTTATTAACCAAACAGATAGAATACATAGAGAGAATGGCTGAGGCTCTCGCCCCAGGTGATCAGCTGAAATTACCCAGGTAAGAAGCCCTGATTGTGGTCGGGAAGAGCCCTTTATAGTTCAACAAAGGGGGTGTGTGGTCCCATTTGATAGGTCAGATGGGGGGGAGGGGGTACAGGTTTGGGGGACACAGGGGAGGGGGGTGTCTTATTCCACAGAGAGGGGGGGGGGGCACAGGTAAAGGGAACACAGGGAGGGGGATATATTTACATGAGGACATAATTATACCACAAAGGGCAGACACAGACAGACCTGGCTGCCCAGAGAGGAGAGGTTGTGCTGTCTTTGTGATGAGGGAGCCGTAGAGACAGAACTACACTTCCTAACACAATGTGAAAATTACAGAAATATTACGGAGGAATTCTTTCCAAAAATTGAAATAATTTCCCCAGAATTCCAAAGTATGACAGAAGTGCAGAAATTGCCATTCCTCCTGGGGGAACAGAAATAATGTGCAGTTTTAGCTGCAAAATATGTCAATTCATGTCACAAGAAAAGGGACAACCAGTAGGACACATATACTGTATATACATGTACCATGTTTTACTCACCGCACCATCTCCTTTATTTCTTTTGATCTTATATTGTTTGCTGTTTATATCATAATTGTGCTTTGGCAACATTTGTGAAATTTCATGCCAATAAAGCTTTTTGAATTGAATTGAGAGAGAAATGCTTTGAGAGAGAGAGAGAGAGAGAGAGAGAGAGAGAGAGAGAGAGAGACGGGTGGGTGTAGCGAAAGAGAGAGGCGGTGGGTGTAGCGAGAGAGAGGCGGGTGGGTGTAGCGAGAGAGAGACCACGGCGGGTGGGTGTAGCGAGAGAGAGACCACGGCGGGTGGGTGTAGCGAGAGAGAGAGAGAGAGGTCGGCGGGTGGGTGTAGCGAGAGAGAGAGAGAGAGAGGCGGGTGGGTGTAGCGAGAGAGAGACCACGGCGGGTGGGTGTAGCGAGAGAGAGACCATGGCGGGTGGGTGTAGCGGGTGGGTGTTGTTATTTTTTTTTGTGAGGCCCCCCTTCCCGCAAGGCCCTGTGCGACCGCACTGCTCGCACACCCCCTGAGGCGGCCCTGCACGCAACGGCCCATATATGGGCTCTCTTGAGGACGATTTGCCCACCGGGGCGACACACCACTTTAGCGGCTCGGGTCTGCATATTTTTTAACCTTTTCCACCCGTGCTGTCCATCGGTGGACCGCAAATGACATCACGTCATAAATCAATCTCTCCAGACTGTTTGTCAAAAGTATCGTTTTATTTCTCAAATGTTTTCAAGTATAAACATCATAACCATGTCACAACAGCATTTATAATGTATATTATCATCAATACGTTAGTTTACCAATAGGTTAAAGTGTTGTTAGATACATTTTCATTTTCGTTTTGGTGTTGTAGGCCTATAGTTCGCTAAAGTTTGGAAAATTTGAAGGTCGGGAATTGTAGTTTGCTGCCATTTTGAAGAGGACACCGAGAGCTTTCGATGATCGTTGGAATTTTTCCGAACGACACTTCCCAAAAGCCTCTATGGGGTTTCAAGCACATTACTTCTTTATGAATTTTTTTAATATCTCTTATTATTCAGGATAATAAACCACACAACTTAACCTTATTGACATATATTGAAGCGCAGTTAGTTTCTCTTCCCTATTTCTAGCATGTAGCAACATTAGTTTCAAAATGGTGGCACCCTGATAAAAATTTAAAAGCTACTGTACATTACAGTAGATTTCATTATCTGTTCTTATGCATGCCTGATGATACTAAATCCAAATTGAACTCGGGCATTTGAAATATAAGATTTGGCACAATCCATAAATGTGCGAATTGGCTATAATAAGGTAATTTATAAGCTTGCTATTCTATAATACTATTTCAAATTGCATTGGTCCGGATGGGAGAATTCAGTACTGTATCTACAAAACCTTCTGTTTAATCATCTTCCCTTTATTCATTTCCTTAGGTTTTTTGTACAGATGATCTCAAGAAGGTACTGAACGAGATCAGTGGCAGGTTTTCATGTCTGGTCATTATTAGCATGGTGTTATTCACTGTCAAAGATGCAAAGAAAAATCATAATTCATATTCTCCTTTGTTTCATCACAATTTAAGCAAGCCTAGTAATAGACACAATATTTCTGACACTGGGAATACATTCACTGAGGTCCATAGATGTCCCTAGATACCAGGAATATGCAAATGGTCCTTGTAGAAGTGGATCAATATTCCATTTAAGGAATATGTATTTTAGGCGGATTTCCAGGAAATAGGGCTCCGGGCTTAAGAGGTTAAGAGGTTAAATAGGTGTAAACACAGGCTTGTTCGCCAGAAAGCACCAAGGTTCAGAGGCTCCAGAACGGAGCCAGAGCTTGAACCGGAGCCCTGCCGGTGTGAAAGCCCCCATATTGGTATTTTTTCAAACGTTTCCATACACTCAACAAACAAATAATCGATGATCCAGGCAGTCCTGGGTTCTTTAACGACCAAATTCAATCAGGACCTCGGTTTAGCGTCTCATGCGAATGGGTAGCTCTGCTTGCAGCCTGATCATTATATGTTTTCTGTACCGAGATGTCCTCAGGAGCCAAGAGCATCATGTAATCTCTGGTAACAGTTGAAACATGTATGTGTGATATGGAAATATCTAAAGCATGTGAAATATGCATGTGTGTGTGTGTGTGTGTGTGTGTGTGTGTGTGTGTGTGTGTGTGTGTGTGTGTGTGTGTGTGTGTGTGTGTGTGCGTGCGTGCGCGTGCGCGCATGTGTGTGTGTGTGTGTGTGTGTGTGTGTGTGTGTGTGTGTGTGTGTGTGTGTGTGTGTGTGTGTGTGTGTGTGTGTGTGTGTGTGTGTGTGTGTGTGTGTGTGTGTGTGTGTGTCTAGGTATGCGTATCCTGGTCAACCTGCTCCTGGACACCCTCCCCATGCTGGGCAACGTGCTGCTGCTCTGCTTCTTTGTCTTCTTCATCTTCGGCATCATCGGTGTGCAGCTGTGGGCGGGGCTTCTGAGGAACCGCTGCTACCCCGAGGGGAACTTCACACTGTGAGTGACACCTTGAGCTTGTGTGTGTGTGCGTGTGTGTGCATGTGTGCGCGTGTGTATGCGTATGTCTATGTGACCTGTACAGCCCATGGGGGCAATTCCATGTGATTTCGGGCTATACAAACACATTTGATTTGATTTATGTGTATGTTGTTGTGTGTGTGTGTTATGTGTGTATTAGGGGTGTAAAGGTACACGTATCCGTACCGAACTGAACCGTTTCAGTGTGTACCGTACCGTACCGAGCGGCTGTGTAGTGTATCGAACGAATACAACGGTATGTTAACCACTGTTGAGATAAGAGACTCTGTATGGGGCTGTTAGTGACTGTCCAACTATACATATGACTGTTTACACTTGTAGCTGTTTACCTGTGTAGATCATTGTCTCCACCAGAGATTGCCATTGGTGCATATATATCTGTCTCCACTGGAGGGCGCTCTGGGCGTAGCTACCCAGGTATTCTACCTTAGGGGCGACTATAAAAGGGAAGGTCCCCACCCCTTTCTTTCTCTCCTCCAACGGCTCTCAAAGAGAGTAGAGTGCTGTATAACTATTGCTCATGTGTGAATAAAAGAAGCCAAGCCAGTTCAGGCACAAGATAAAATCCATGTCTCTTGACCACATTATTGACGCCCTAAAGCGAGTTCTGTTAACAACCACTAACGACCGCCCACCGGGGGATGTTTTTTTCACAATCTAATATAATTATTATAATTTAAAAGAAAAATTACAAATAGATTATTAATTTCAATATAGAATATTCGTTGACAGCCCTACAAGTACAATTAGTTACTGCACACTACATCAACCTGAGTGGAACATGGAAAGCCAAACTTTCCCCCACAGTACCGAAAACCCGTACCGAACCTTGACTTCAAAAGCGAGGTACGTACCGTACCGTGGTTTTTGTGTACTGTTACACCCCTATTGTGTATGTGTGTGTTTTAGTGTGTGTGTGTGTGTGCATGTGCATATGCGCACATGTGTGTGTGCGTGTGTGTGTGTGAACATTATGTTGTAGGTTCCTGTGTTGTAACTTCCACTCCTTCAATGTGGCTTGAACAGCATAATCAACTAAATGTACTGATATTACCATAGAGAGAACATTCTCTCTTGCCCTCTCTCTCCCCTCTCTCAAAAACAAAATAAGCAGTCGGTACAACAATGAACCAGTCAACAAACAAGTCGACCGCACGAGAGATTTAACTCCGAGATAGAGCGTCCGCCAACACATTCTCAGACCCCTCCTTATGCTTTATGTTGAGGTTATGATTGTGGTTGTACATCCGCGACACAAATACCAATGGGTTGTGGTCGGTGTATACTACCACTGGTAACACGCTCAAACCGACATACACCTCAAAATGTTGCAACGCATACAACATAGCCAAAGTCTCCTTTTCAATAGTGGAATAGTTTAGTTGATGTTTGTTAAATTTCCGGGATAAATAACAAACCGGGTGACTGACACCATCGTGATCCTCCTGTAATAACACTCCTCCAGCTCCCACCCCACTGGCATCCACCTCCAGCTGGAACGGCAGGGAGAAATCTGGAGCAGAGAGAACAGGGGAACTGCATAAGAGAGCTTTAACACCATCAAATGCATTTTGACAATCACCTGTCCAAATGAATGGTTTGGACGGGCTACACAGGCCAGTGAGAGAAGTGACGACAGAAGAAAAGTTTCTGCAAAAACCACGGTAATACCCAGCCATCCCAAGGAATCTACGCAATTCCCGCCTAGTAGTAGGCACTGGAAAAGTTGTGATTGCAGATATTTTTGCATTCATCGGACGCACTTGTCCTTGTCCTACCTGCTTACCAAGATAGGTAACCGTAGCCTTGCCGAACTCACACTTGGCAAGGTTAAGGGTCAGGGAGGCTCCAGCTAAGCGGTCAAAGACAGTTTGTAAGGTTGTCATGTGGTCACGCCAGTTGGTCGAATAGACAACCAGGTCATTGAGATAGGCATTACAATTTGGAACACCAGCCAGGACTAGGTTCACCAGTCGCTGGAAAGTGGCCGGGGCATTACGCATTCCAAAAGACATTACAGTATATTGCAAAAAATTGTCAGGAGTAACAAACGCAGAGATTTCCGAGGCACGGGGGGTCAAAGGGACCTGCCAGTAACCCTTTAACAAATCTAGTTTGCTAACATAGGTGGCAGATCCAAGGTTGTCAATACAATCTTCCATGCGGGGCAGTGGGAAGGAATCAGGCACGGTGACAGCATTTACCTTTCGGAAATCAGTACAAAATCTAGGAGTTCCATCCGATTTGGGAGCTAACAAGCAAGGTGAACTCCAGGGACTGCAACTTGGCTTGGCTAAACCATGTTTTAACAAATAGTCAACCTCCTGTTGCATCATGGCTCTCTTGGTGATGTTAACACGGTATGCATGTTGCTTGATAGGCACAGCATTGTTAACATTAATATCATGGGCCAATACAGAAGTACAGGAGGGAACATCACCAAACAGAGCCATGTAGGCCTGAATCAAATTTGTGATGTCCTCTCGCTGCTCCTCAGGTAAGTGTGCTAAGTGAGTGGGCAGGTTCAATAACATCTCAGTGTTGGACAATCTAGCACACTGATGGGCTCCATTGCGCAACTCTAAGCCATCTACATCCTCACCACTAACGTCAGGAGAGTCCGGAACTATTGGAGTTGAGGCAACAGCAGAGACGGCCAGTCCGTCTAACAAAATCTAGAACATTAGTGGGTGTGCTGGCACCCTTTGACATGAACCGTTCTTTAAGAACTTTCAGAGGCCCTCTAACAGTGTGCCCGAAAACGAGCTCAGCAGGACTGAAACCAAGAGACTCCTGTATGGTCTCTCGCGCAGCAAATAGAACAAGGGGGACACCCTCATCCCAATCTTTCTCTGTGTCTAAGCAATATTTACGCAACATGGACGTTAATGTCTGATGCCAACGTTCTAGAGCCCCCTGAGTTTCAGGGTGGTAGGCACTGGACACTATATGTCGGATACCCAGGGACTGTAACACTTGCTCAAATAACCTAGACAGAAAGTTGGTGCCTTGGTCAGTCTGTACTACCTTAGGCAGTCCAAACGTGGAGAAGAACTTCATCAAAGCCTTAATTATTACAGGCGCTGTAATTCTGCGAAGAGGTATAGCCTCAGGAAAACGGGTGGCGGTACACATTATTGTCAACAAAAACTGATTGCCGGCTTTGGTCATTGGCAACGGACCAACACAATCAACTATGACATGTTCAAATGGTTCACCGACCGCTGGTATAGGACAGAGGGGAGCATGTGGAATTACCTGGTTTGGCTTTCCGGTGATCTGACAAGTACTACAGGAACGACAGTACTGTGCTACATCAGACTTCAAACCGGTCCAAAAGAAATGTTGAAGTATTCTGTTGTATGTTTTAGTGACTTCCAAATGTCCAGACCAAGGGTGGTTGTTGTGAAGGGCCAGATTAAACCGAATATATATATTTATTTATATATATATATTTAATTGTATTTGTATATTCTCTAATATTCCCTGATATCCCTTGTATATTCCTTGTACAATATGCATTGAATATCCATTCTAGCCTACTGAACATCCCATAATAGTCTCCATTCTACTATTGGTCGAGACCTTGGTGCCAGGCTGCCATACCCCTCAGACCCAGTTCAAACGTACCGCTCGACATGTACGAACAAGTCCTAGTTCCGCGTAGGAATTTGGCTACCGCACCACTAATGGGACTATTTGTTCATAGTGCGTATATATACTGCGCTACTAAAGTAGGACTTTCTTTTCAGTCCAGTTTCTTACCCTCCAATAGAGTCACAGACGTAAAGCCTCCCCGCGATGCCACGTGTGGGAGTAAGGCCAAGTTCGCCTACCATCGGTATTGAGACATCGTGTATATTAATATTTGAATAGTCATATTTGGCACTATATCGTCGAGTTGGACGTAGTCTATTAAGCTAATAATAGTCTGTTAATATATAGTGCTTCGTGCGGTGAGAATACTACCGTAGTCAGTACCCCATCGTTTCGGGCAGAGAACTGGCTGCTTACCCAGGGTGGTTGACCCTATGTGAAGCTGCACCCGAGGAGCCCCAGAGCCGACGAGCGAGTGGACCTGTATACCGGATTATTCTACCGACGACAGCCCGCCTTCCCAGGCACGGATTATGCTTTGGATACTTTGATTATTCTATGGATAAAGACCCCCGACACTACCGTGTGTTGGAACCCCCCCCCTGGAGAGGTCGCAAGGTGAGGAGACGCTCTGCAAGACGAGGTCTCTCCACATCTCTCCCCCGTGGACCGGAGAGAGCCGGCCCACAAAGAGTCCACCTGCTTTCATCTGTGGTCCAAGGATCGCCGGCGCATTGAACGGCACTACAGTGGGTTCTCCTGGGATACCCTTGGCCGGACGAGGCAGCTGGATTCTACCCCCCCCCCTCCTACTCCTGTCGGCTTACAAGCGACCGGATTAACCCCCTCTAGTGTATCCAGCCTATAATCATTAAAGTATCATTGCTGTTATTCCTTAACTATTCCAGGTCGTATATTTACCACCTGCGCCTTCAGAGATTGGACATTATCTATTGATATACCGACGAATACTCCTTGCCATAAAAGAGCATACTATTTCAATTCATAAATGTAATTAAGTGATTAAGTGTTTAGTCTACACACCATCGCTGTGTAGGCAATAAAGACTTGTTTCTAATTCGTACATTTGTGTTGGATCCGTTTCATCTACGTGAGAGTGTTCATGATAATATATTTATGCCGTGTACTGGGTGGCCGAATATTAAGTACAAAGGTAGTGGTAGTAAGTATCATATCTAGTAATACAGTCAGGGAATTGTACCCCTCAGTTACAGTGGTCATGGGCCAAGAACAGTACATGCTGACGATAAACTGCAGGGACAACAATCTGATAGACAGTGCTCCAGTCTGGTACCTGATCTGGTAGCCCTATCTCCGAATGTGCATGCTCTGCCAGTCTAGTACCATGGGACCTCCATGTACGCATCAAAACTCCTTCATCCACAAAATAAGAATGCAACTCTCTCCTCTGTTCCGTTTCAAGAGAAGAGAAACATTTTGCAAGAGAAGGGTCAGCCTTCTGGGCAGTAATTAGCATTTCACGAGTAACTTCAATGCGTTGGAACTAGTTACAGTTGTCTGTGGGGGTACCTTACTATGAGTCGGTGGTTTGTCAGCGGTATCAGAAGTTGGAGCCAGCAACTCCTCCCTGACAGAAGCTGAAGCAAAAACAAAGTCAGACAAATTAATTTCATCACCTCTCTTTTTCAATTGAGCCCGAGTGACAACACTTGCAATAAGAACTTCAGGGAAGTTCTGTGACAAGTCATCAGGCAGAGAATCTGTGTCTGGGTGATCCAACACTTCCAGCACAGCGTTCACCTGTCCTCCAGCTAAATCATTTCCCATGATAAAGGAAATGCCTTTAACTGGCAAGGAAGGTCTCACCCCTATTTTAAAGAAACCAGTGACCAAATCAGATTGTACATGAATACAGTGTAACGGGCTGGCACGAAACCCATCTCAATACCTTGAACTAGGACACTAGAACCACAGGAAGATTTCTCAGACAGAGGTAGTACATCAGAGAGGATAAAGGATTGTGAGGCTCCAGTATCTCGTAAGATCTGAACTGTACACTGATCTTTTGGATCCCCTGTCAAGGAAACTAAACCCCTGGAAATAAATGGCCTGAAACAAGGATCGAGAACATCCTGATCATTGTGCATCTGTCGATCGGAACCAGGTGCCATTTTAATCAGACCAACCCCTTTGGGTTGCCTAAAGTTCTGAGAGGATGGTTGCTGCTTACGTTTCAATGTTAAACAGTCAGAAATAACATGACCAGATTTATGACAGTAGTAACATGTCCGCTCCTCTTTTAAGCGTGGAGGTGACATCTTTGGTCGGGGGTGTGTGAATTCTGAATGGTTGGGGACAGAATGCTTCTGAGAGAAATCATGGGGAGAAACGAGTCACGCCTATCTACAAACAGTTTTATGGGTTAGCGCAAACTCATCAGCTAATACAGCAGCCTGCTGCAGAGTGGACACTTTCTGCTCACTCAGGTAAATGACAATACGCCCTGGCAAACGATTCTTAAACTCTTCTAATAGAATGAGTTCTCTGAGAGAGTTAAGATCTGAGGCCTTGCTTGCTGCACACCATTTATCAAAGAGAGTTCCCTTCTCTCTAGCAAACTCTACAAAGGTCTGGTTGACAGCTCTCTTGTGACTGCGAAACCTCTGCTTATAAGCTTCGGGCACAAGCTCATATGCACGAAGGATGGCAGCCTTCACAGTATCATACAATAGACTATCTTCTAGGGAAAGTTTTGAACAAACCTCTTGGGCTTTACCAGTCAATTTGCATTGAAGCAACAAAGGCCAGACCTCTCTTGGCCAGCGCAATGAAGCAGCAATACGCTCAAACACATTAAAATAAGTATCAACTTCTGTCTCTCGGAACGGAGGCACCAAAGCAATGTGTTTACTTATATCAAAAGTGTGTGATGAATAAGCTGTGGAGGAGGACATACCAGGGCCTTGTGGAGGAGTTGGTGTAGCAGAGTTGGATTCACTCCTTAGGACTTCCAGCTCCAACCTCCGCAGTCTGAGCTCCTTTTCCACTTCATGCTCAAGCTCCAACCTACGAATGTTAACAGCCCTTTCATTTTCTGCCTCAAGCTCCATTCTACGAAGCCGATACTCCGCCTCACGTGCCTTCTCCTGAGCCTCCATCTGGAGACGTGTTATTCTAACCTTGACCTGGGCCCCTTCTCAAGACCCAGTTGACACAGGAGAGGCCAAGTGAAAATGTGGCAATGTGACTTTCACACTTGCCTTCTCAGCACTTTCACCATGAGCTTGCTCCTCAGATACAGAAGGCTGTGCTTCAGTAGGTTCACCAGGAGGACTTGCATGTTCATCAGAGACCACAGGTAAAACAAGCGTCCCCTGCTCCAACAGCTTATCTACCACAAGACACCTGATATCCTGCTTAAGATGCTTTTGTTGAACCAAGAGTTTAAAATGTGTGGCAATCTCCACTAAGTCTGCCTTGCGGCAGCTATCCAGCTCTTCCCAAGTAGGATTGCTCAATAATTTCCCCAGATCAAAAGTACTAACTGCCATTTTAAACACAAATTATCAACTATACAAGTGTAAACAAACACAGTTCAACTAATCCATCAACCAACAATGAACACGGGTTACAAAATCCAGGCAGAGCCCCCATTTATGTTACGACCCCTGTGGGTCTAAGGGTAAAGGGCTGTAACATAACAGTTGGTTGACAGAAAAGATGGACCACGTTTGTAAACAACAATGATATTTATTGAGATGCAAAGGAAGCACATGTAGCTCAAGGGTGAGCCCAGGCCAAAACAACAAACAAACACCACTATACTCCAAATAAACCAATCTAATCTATGGTAAAAGAAATTACATTACCTAAACTACCCTTACCTAACCAAAACAGGAGAAAACAATATCCAAATGAAATGGCAGCTCACCCCATCTGTGCTTCCTGAGAAAAGAGAGAAAAACACATTAATGATATATACAACAAAAGCAGAATATATACAAAAACAAACTATAGCTAACAATGCTCTCTCTGTGGCCATACACACACAAGGCAATTTCCACTAAGCACAAAGGCCAATAAACGTAATGCAAATGTCAAAGTCAATGTCACAAAGTAACAATAGGCCTAGCCTCATGCCAGAGAGAGAGAGAGACTGAAGTGAGAAGCCATGTTTTAACAGGTGTGTGGTGATCCATGATTGGGTGGTGTTGATTGAGTGTTGGAGTCTGGAAAACCATCCACCAATCGGTGCTGTGCTGCTATAATGGAAGGGCAGGCCTGGCAGAGACCAATGGTGGAGGGAACAATGGCTGGAGGGAGGAAACAAAAATGGAGAACACACACACATGGAGACACACACTGGGGAATATATACATTGGGATGTAACAGTTTGTTATCAGCGAGCCATATGCAGTTTCTGCCTAGTTCCGAGCTGAGGGTTTTTTCAACCTGTAACTTGTTCTTGTCAGAGACCAGCAGGGCTGAGTCGTCCGCAAACAGGAACAAGTTGCAGTCACAAGATGACGACATGTCATTTGCATAAATTAGGAAATGGGCTTTATTGACATGGGAAACATACGTTTACATTGCCAAAGCCAAACAAAACAAAACAATCAAACAGAGAAAACAAAAGAAATCAGTACATTACAGAAGGAATTTCTTGTACAGTCTTTATGGTGGGTGTATTCCATTGGATGTCCTTTTCTTGTCACAGCAGCTCACAAATATTGCTGCTGTGTTTGCACATTCTTGTATTTCTCCCAGTAGGTATGGGAGTTTTGAGTTATTGTCCATGTTTTCAAAGTCTATTTGGGTGTTTGCAATTTGTGGGAAGAATATGTTTCTGATGTCTTGGTATAGTGGGCAGGTTGTTAAGAATTGGAGCTCGGTTTCCACCTCATCTTGTGTGCAGTGGGTGCATAATTAAATCTGTCTTTGCTTGGGAGCCAGGTCTGCCTATGGCGGCCTTTCTCAATGGCTAGGCTGTGCTCGCTGAGTCTGTACCTAGTCAAGGATCTTCTTAGTTTTGGGTCAGTCACAGTGCTCAGGTATTCTGCCACTGTGTACTCTCTGTTTAGGGCCAAATAGCATTTCAATTTGCTCTGATTTTGGGTTGATTCTTTCCAATGTGTCAATGTGTTCTTTTTTATTTCTTATAATTTGATTTAGTCCAGTGTGGTTTCTGTCTGGTGGCTCTGCTTGTGTTTGTGAGCAGAGTCCCAGAACCATCTGGCTGAGTGGGCATCTATCGAGGTCTCTCTCTGGGTGAGGGCTATGTTGTGGAGTGTGTCTGGGTCACTTTATTTTAGGTGATTGTGGAATTTGAATGCTCTTTTTAGAATGTTGATGATTAGTGGGTATCTTCCTAGTTCTACTCTGCATTCATTATTTGGTGTTTTCCGTTGGGTGCGGAGAATGGATTTGCAAAATTCTGCATGCAGAGTCTCAATTGGGTGTTTGTCCCATTTGGTGAAGTCTTGGTTTGCAAGTGGGCCCCAGACTTCACAACCATATAGGGAAATTGGTTCTATGACGGAGTCTAATATTTTGTGCCAGATTTTGATTGGAATGTCTATCTTGATGTTCCTTTTTATGGCATAAAAAGCCCTTCTTGCTTTGTCTCTCAGGTCGTTCACAGCTTGGTTGAAGTTCCCTGTAGCACTGATGTTTAGGCCAAGATAGGTGTCGTATTTTGTGTGTTCTAGGGAAATTGTGTCTAGGAGGAATTTGTGTTTTTGTTGTTGTAGGCTGGGCCTTTTTTGGAATATCATAATTTTAGTGTCTGGGAGAATTTGTGCAGAAGGTCAAGGTGCTGTTGTAACCCTTCTTTTGTTGGGGACAGCAGCACCAGGTCATCTGCAAACAGTAGGCATTTGACTTCTGTGTTTGCTAGGGGGATGCCAGGTGTTGCAGTTTGTTCCAATGTTTTTGCCAGTTAATTTATATATATGTTGAAGAGGGTTGGACTCAAACTGCACCCCTGTCTAACCCCACGGCGTTGAGGAAAGAAGTCTGTGTGTTTTTCCTCAACCCTCACAGCACATGTGTTGTTGGTGTACATTGACTTTATGAGGTCGTAGGTTTTCCCTCCAATGCCATTATCTAACAGTTTGTACAGCAGACCCTTGTGCCAAATTGAGTCAAATGCTTTTTGGAAGTCAACGAAACAGGAGTATACTTAGCTTTTATTTTTATTTATTTGATTGTCGATTAGGGTGCTGAGGGTGAGAATGTGGTCTGTTGTACGGTGATTTGGTAGGAAGCCAATCTGTGATTTGCTCAAGGTATTGTTGTTTGTGAGGAAATGTATGAGTCTGTGGTTAATGATACAGAGTATTTTTCCAAGGTTGCTGTTGACACAGATCCCACGGTAATTGTTTGGGTCAGATTTGTCTCCCTTTTTGTGGAGCGGTGTTATGAGTCCTTGGTTCCAAATATTGGGGAAGATCCCGGAGCTAAGGACAATGTTAAGGAGTTTTAGTATAGCCAATTGGAATTTGGAGTCTGTGAATATGATCATTTCATTTAGGATACCATCTGCTCCGCAGGCCTTCTTGGTTTTAAGTGATTTTCTTTTGTCCTGTAGTTCTTATAGTGTAATTGGGGAGTCTAGCGGGTTCTGGTAGTCTTTTATGGTTGACTCCAGGCTTTGTAGTTTATCTTGTATGTGTTTTTGCTGTTCATTATTTTGTATTGGGCTGAAGAGATTGGAGAAGTGGTTTACCCATACATCTCCATTTTGGATGGGTAGCTCCTCGTGGTGTTCTTTGTTTAGTTTGTTCCAGTTTTCCCAGAAGTTGTTTGTTTTTATGGATTCCTCTATATCTTGTAGCTGGTTTCTAACATGTTGGTCCCTTTTTTTCACTGTATTGGAGACGTGTGTTCTGGTTGTCTGGGTCTCTGTGTTTTTGGTTTGATAGGTTCCTTCATTTCTTCCTGAGATTTTTACAATCATTATCATACCATTTGTCATGCATATTTTTATTTTTCCTCGCTTTCCTATTTGAGGGCTTTAGGTTGGATAAGGAAGCTGTAAGGTCAAATATGTTATTGAGGTTTTCTACCGCCCCGTTTACGCTTTTGCTGGTATTGGACGTTTTTTTCCAGGAATTGGTCTCATTTGGATTGGACTTTTTGTAGGTTGATAGCGGATTGGAATGCTTCCATACTACTTTCTTTCCATTTGTAGTATTTTTTAATAGTGTGTAGTTTGTTTGGTTTTGGTATTTCCTGGTTGGGTGTTGATCTATTCAGGTAGACAGTGGTTTTGCTGTGGTCTGACAGGGGTGTTAGCGGGCAGACTGTGAACGCTCTGAGAGACTCTAGGCTGAGGTCAGTGATAAAATAGTCTACTGTACTGTTACCCAGAGATAAGCTGTATGTGTACCCAGTGGTGCAGTGGCAAATTGACAGTAGGTCAAACGCTCCACGCGCGTGCGCGCGCATGCACAGTTTTTTTTGGCTGCTCTCGTCCTGCAGCTGGATACTATTGCCTCACAGCGCGGCCGTCAGCGCGCGGCCCAGAGAGCGCCGCTGGATCTGCGGCTCTGCAGCTGCATGCTTCTCCGGGAGTCCGGTTGGATAATGCCATGTAAAAAGCGATTGCGCGTACTTCAGCCTCAGTGACCGAGGTATAACGCCGTTATACCGAGTTATACCAGCACTGCACCACTGTGTGTACCTACCATAAGAGTCCCTTCGGAGCCTACCGTTAACTATGTACAGTCCCAGCGAGCGACAGAGCTGTATAAGTTGTGACCCATGTTTATTTGTTGTTTGGTCATAGTTCTTTCTGGGGGGGCATATTTGGGAGGGGATGTTTCCACCTCCTGGTATGTGTTTGTCACCCTGTGTGCTGAGAGTGTCAGGTTCTCATCCTGTCCTGGCATTGAGGTCCCCACAGACTATAATGTTCCCACAAGCCTGGAACTGGTTGATTTCGTCTTGTAGGATTGGGAACATGTCCTCCTCATAATATGGGGATTCGATTGGGGGGATGTAGGTGGCACACAGGTAGACATCTTTCTCGGTTGATGTAAGTTCCTTATTTATTTTTAACCAGATGAAAAAAGCTCCGGTTTTTATTAGCTTTATGGAGTGGGTTAGTTCTGATTTGTACCATATTAGCATGCCTCCAAAGTCTCTCCCCTGTTTGACCCCTGTTAGCTTGGTGGATGGTACCAACAGCTCTCTGTAGTTTGCAGGACAGCCAGTAGGACTATTTCCTCTGTGCCATGTCTCTTGTAGGACCATGATGTCTGTGTTTGACATTTCTGTGATAAAGTCTGGGTTTCTGCTCTTTGTTCCAAGGGCAGTTGACCTCAGACCTTGTATATTCCAGCTTGAAATGGTGAAAGATTTGAATTCCATTATTACAGTGGTCCAGTGGTTTTGTCCTGGACCACAAATGAGTAAAGCTTGCTGATCATCTGATGCACGGTCAGCTCCCCGGGTGGAGATCTGTCGAGCATGGGGTTGACCTGTACATTTGTGTGGTATGGGATTGGTGGTGACATGTGCTGTGTGTATGTGTGTTGTGGGGTTGGCAGGATATGCATTGGCTGGGGGGGGTCTGCAGGAGGGGAGCAGGTCGAAACTGGGCAGCCTGTGCATATGTGTGATATGTTCTTTGCAGGTCGGGCGTGGACCTGGCCTGGGGTGCAGGGTGATCTCTGGTTGTAGCCTGTTGTTCTCTAGGTGCAAAAGGTCTTCTGGGTGTAGCTCTGGGTGGGGTGTACTGTTCATCCCTCTGTTGCTCCTGTAGGATGTGGTAGGGCTACGGTTTAGTGCAACATCTTTCAGGGTCTTTGCGAAGTTAGGGACTGCTCTTTTGAGGATGTGAACATCGTCATGCAGGCTGTACAGGTCTAGGGTAGGGTGAGCTGCCATGTATATGTTTTTCTTCATTGCACAGTTTCTGGAGATGTGTGCGTTAATATAGTATGAAGTCTGGGTGGTAATCCCATCTGGGTAGCAGTGCCGAGATTACTACTTCTGCTCTGGGAAATGTTGACATGGCTTTTTCGATAAATTCCATGACAGATTTGGTCACCTCCTCCCCTGTCTGCATTCTCACTCTCAGGTTGTTTGTGCCTGTGTGTATTATGATGTGGCTGGGGGACCCCAGGCTGTCTTCTGTCAGTAGCTCTATAGCCCGATAGGTATTCTGGCATTTTAGTTTCTTAACTATGTGGTTTGGGAAGAGTTTTTCTTCCTCTACGTATCTCCCATTTGAGTCCATGAGGAGTACGATTTGTGGACCTTCATGAGATCTGGTTGGTGATGTTGGTGGTGGGGTGTCTTGGATGTGTGTTAATGTTGGGGTGTCTTGGGTGTGTGTTGGTGTCTCTTGGGTTTGTGCTGCTGGTAGGTTGACGTTTGGATCTTGTTGTTGTGGTGACGTTCTCTGGGGCTGCAGCCTTCTTGTCTCTTCCAGTTTGCCGGTTAGTGTTTTCACCTCATCTTTGAGCTTTTTAATTTCCAGATTAGTTTTGACCCTTCTTCCAAGTCTGTGAGTCTTTTCTTTAAAGCCTCGTTGTTTTTCTGGAGTTTTTTCACTGCATCTTCCTCTGTGTCTATGGTTCTGAGTGGGGGGGGGGTCTTTCTTGCATCTCCATTTGCACTTGTATGATCTCAAGCTGTGAGAACCTCTTCTTCATCTATTTCATCTCCGTGGCCCAGTTTGGTTCCGTTATGAGTTTGTCTTCTGTTCAGTTCAGTTCAGTTCAGTTATTTTTTATTTCGGGCTTTGGACACATTCCATAAATCACCAACGTTTTACCAGCTGCTATTGAGTTTGTCTTCTGTGTTGTTTAATTGTTCGGTGGAGATGGTTTTCTTTAGTGCAGTGTCTTTGATTTTGGAGAAGTCTTTTACAAAGGGATTTATGTTGCCCTGGACCATTACTGTTCCTGTAATGTAGAAGTGTACAAACATTTGGTTCTCATCTGTCTCTATCTCCAGTATACGTACAGTACTATTTCCCTTTTTTGTAGCAGAGGGATGGTGGTCTAGTGTGGCAACGTACCATGCGATGATGTTTTCAGTGTAGAACATTTGGTTGGATATGCGTCCAGGGCTTTCCCAGTCTGCAAAAAGTTTATCTGGCATTGCTCTTACGTATTCTTCTTTGAACTTTTTCTTATCTGTGCCCTTAGTGTGCTCAGGGTAAGCGATTGAGGGGATATTTGAGTGTGTTTGGTCTGCATTTGCATTTGAATCAGGGGGACTGCGTGGCCCTGTTTCCATTGTTCCAAGAGTTCAAGAATTTCACACCTATGTCCTTCTGGTTGTCTGCCAAGGTGTCTGGTTCATACCAATATTTCAATCCAGTTTATAATTGTAGGTGTTTTAGCTAAAATGTCTGACTAAAATGTCACTATTATTCAGTTTTTGGTAGGCCTCTTATAGTACTTACTCTGTTATGACTACAACAAAGCCTAAGTCCACTAGAAGTTGGTATAATTCTTTTTGTCTCCTTGGACTTCCTGACTGGCAGACCCCAGGTGGTGAGAGCAGGCAACTGCACCTCCTCATCCATCACCCTCAACATAGGGGCCCCCCAGGGCTGTGTTCTGAGTCCCCTCCTCTACTCCCTGTACACACACGACTGTGTGGCTCAGCGGAGTAGCAATACAATCGTCAAATTTGCTGACGACACAGTGGTGGTGGGCCTGATCTCTGCCAACGACGAGAGGGCCTACCTGGAAGAGGTCAAGGTCCTGGCGGGATGGTGCCAGGAAAACAGCCTCTCCCTGAACGTCAGCAAAACAAAAGAGATGATTGTGGACTTCAGGAGGTCGGGGGTCAAGGACTACAGCCCCCTCAGCATCGACGGGGCACCGGTTGAGAGAGTCAACAGCTTCAAGTACCTCGGAGCCCACATATCCGAGGACTTGAAATGGACCATACACATTAACAGTGTGGTGAAGAAGGCACGACAACGCCTCTACTTCCTCAGGCGCCTAAGGAAGTTCCAAGTCAGCCAGAAGATCCTTAAGAACTTCTACTCATGTACAATAGAGAGCATCTTGACCGGCAACATCACCTCCTGGTTTGGGAATAGCACTGCAAAAGACCAAAGCAGACTACAAAGAGTGACACGTTCAGCCGAACGCACAATTGGAGGGGGGCTCCCCACTCTCCAGAACATTTACAACAAGCGTTGCAAGGGGAAGGCTAAGAGAATTATTAAGGACTCGAGCCACCCGAACAACTGCCTCTTTGAACTGCTGCCGTCAGGCAAGCGACACAGGAGTCTCAAGGCGAGCACAGAAAGACTCAGAAGTAGCTTCTATCCCCAGGCCATCAGGCTGCTAAACGAACAATGAATGAACACTACACAACAACAACCACCAAACACACATAGCACACACATCCACACGCACACACTCACTTTAAACAAACACACTGTAGCACCCACTACACACACTTTATAGCACACACCCACTTTAAACAAACACACTGTAGCACCCACTCCCCACACTTTATATTTATGGATGAAGGATTGCACTACAACTCGTACACCTTACTGTAAATTGTACCTAAAATTGTACCTCATCCCACTTCTGCTTTGCACTAGATAGTACTGTACATTAGTACACTGCATAGTATTGTGTATTGTATATTATATGGTAACTCAGAACATTGTACATATGTCTATACCGAACAACTGTGACCTCATTCTTCTTCTAAATTCATGCTATATTATGTTATTATGTTATTTGATACTATCTTGTCTAGCACAGTCTCTGGAGCGTAACAGTAAGAAGCATTTTGTATGAAAGTATTCTGTACTTCTGTATGACAACTATTAAAGAACTTGAACTTGAACTTGAACTTGTAGAGATATCCAGGTTTTGGTTTATGAGGTAGACCTCTCAGTCCAGTGATATTTACTTCGTTATGACTCCAACAAAGCACTAGTCCACTAGAAATTGGTATAGTCCTCTTTAGTTCCTCCTTGTAGGGATATCCAGGTTTATTCCAGTTGAGTGTCTTTTTTTCTTTTTCTCCAGTTTTCTCCAGTTTTCAGCCTAAAATCAGGAGGTTCCGGGAGCTCCTGAGAACACGACCTCTTACACCTCTCTCTCTCTCTCTCTCTCTCTCTCTCTCTCTCTCTCTCTCTCTCTCTCTCTCTCTCTCTCTCTCTCTCTCTCTCTCTCTCTCTCTCTCTCTCTCTCTCTCTCTCTCTCTCTCTCTCTCTCTCTCTCTCTCTCTCTCTCTCTCTCTACCCACCTATCTTGATCTATCACTCTCTCTCTCTACCCACCTGTAATGGGAGTTATTAAAGGACAAACGATGAGCCGTTTACATTAATCATTCTGAGTCATTATTAATAATAGAAAAGTTTATTTCACCGTGGCCACAATGAAAGTTCAACCCACAGTCAGAGACACATGTTTACACAGTAGCGTCTGGCCATGAATTGACCAAGAGTTCTGTTCAGACATATGTTAAATACACAGTTGTCAGACGAAACATATTATATCAGATATGATGACGAAGGTAAACAAAATGGTTTCTCAGTAAACAACAACTTTGTTATGACTGGTAGGATGTCAGAGTGATCTTAAAGAGACATACACACATTAACCAGTCAATCTGGTCATATTGAAACTCAAGCTGTATAACATGATATCTCCACACAGATATATAAGAACATGATAATATATTTCCACGACACACCTATCTTGATCTCTCACTCTCTCTCTCTACCCACCTATCTTGATCTCTCTCTAACGATCATGTTACATAAAATCAAACATATTGGCTGTTACATATTTAAACTTGTTGTCCTGTTACATGCTTTTTAGTATCAGTAACCAACATGTTGCTATGATGCCTGAATTTCCCCAAGGGGATCAATAATGGAATATCTTATCTTATCAAATCAAACATATTGGCTGTTACATATTTAAACAGGCATCTAATGATTCTATTACATCAAATCAAACATATTGGTTAGTTGAGTCATGACTATAAATGTAAAACGTAATTGTTAATGATACAAATATTGTCACGGATGTCTGTAGAATCGAAGTGACCACAATCCCCAAGGACTTCTCCCAAACAAAGTCGTCAAGAACACGGTCTGTCAGGCTTACAATCGCCTTTTCGAGTTCGTAAATCCTATGAACAAATTTACAAAAAGAAGCCGTTCGAGTATGCCAAAAAAGTTCGTAAATCGAGTTATGAGAAAATGTCTTGGTAACTTTCTTGGTAAGTCTGTGCGAAAATGAGGTCCATAGTCTGTTACTTATTCTAACAGACATCTAATGGTCCTGTTATATCAAAGCAAACATATTAGCTGTTATTGACAATTAGTCATCTAGAAGAGATCCCGTTACATGTATTGCAGGTTTATCTAACTCTTTAATTTGAATTATTTTCCTCTAAATCTCTGAGGCCTGACGCCCCTGCAGGCCCCCAACAACAGGTCTGGTATCACTGAAATAACTGTCTGAATGTATCTTGTGATTATTAGCTGTAATCCTGTCTCTTGAGTTCCTGCATTCATCATTGTCATCATTACGTCAGTCTGCACCCCCTAACACACCAATGACTCTGCTTGGGGCACTAAATGAATCGCCCTTTAGGCATCATATTTGAAGACGCTGATTGGCAAAATGTAGGTGCTAGGTGCATTTATGTCGCCCTGTCAGTGGGGCGATGTTTCCAGCGCCCCAGAAGAGTGAGGGGATGAACAGGATGCACAGAAAATGATTTATATTTGATATTACACGTTATTGTGAATTTTAAACAATTTATTTTTTTAAATGTGTATTATATTTTTAGCCGTCGAAATACTATAATAGAAAAATCCAAAACCACTTTCCACCGGGGGGGGGGGGCCTAGCGCCCTCTATGGACCAGCCGCCACTGCTGGAATCACTGAAATAGAGGAGCTTCACTCAATCTGACACATGACCTCTGCATCATGCTCTAGTACACAGAGCTCGTTTTGTTTGGGTATTTTCGAGAATATATATGGAGGTTGTTTATTATCCCTGCTGTTCTCAACCCGCTGAACTATTGTTTTCAACCCCCGTGTTGCACATGCTGTATCTATAGAGGCATCCCCCTGCTGTGTGCACACACACACACACACACACACACACACACACACACACACACACACACACACACACACGCACACACACACGCACGCACACACACACACACACACACACACACACACACACACACACACACACACACACGCGCGCGCGCGCGCACACACACACACACACACACACACACACACACACACACACACACACACACACACACACACACACACACACACACACACACACACACACACACACACACACACAGGGAGTGGCCTCAGCAGGGAGTGTGTGGGATATGGAGAAGGCCTATATTATGCCACAGCATGGCAACAGAAGAGAGTAGACAGTATGTGGACCAGCCATAGCTTTTCTTTCATCTTCCCAGTCAGCTGGGGGGTGATGGGGGGGGGGGGGGGGGGGGGGGTCAGAGGACGTGTTGTGAGGAGAGGTGTTGTGGGTCCTATTGTTGCAGCATAATGTTTATTTTAGTGGGATGTGTCAAAAAGATTCACCTAGAGTACAATGCACTCAGGCAGTGAGGATCTGCCCAAGGCTTAGGGTGCGGTTACACCTTTCGTTTCATTTTCGTATCATTGTCATATGCGTTTCGCCGCGACGTCGTGCGCCTCGAGTCACACTTTCGTTTTTTTTTTCGTTTTTGTCACCCGAGCACACTGACACTGCCAAAGCAGTAGGTGGCAGTAGGTGGCAAACATGAAGGCAATTTCAACCAATCAGAACTTGAATGTGCCAATACACTTCCTGGAAGCTCCAGCAAAGAAAATGTCAATAAGGCACCATCTTGCCTATTTACTCAATGCAGCAATTCTTTTTCAGCAAAGCCTAATAAAAGTGCAATAAACAAAACGGATACATTCACTGTGTGTTCTGCCTGTCATTTGTTGATGAAACAAAACTAACATCAACACAAGTGACCACCAAGAGCGGATAGTTTAGTCTAAAAAACGATCGGTAGCATTGTTAGCTGCATGCTAACGTCAATGGAATTTGCCATTATAACAGTATAGCATTGTGGCTAGAAGCTAACGTTAGCTCACGCTACTTAGCCAGCACCAAACTGATGATATCGGGAGCTATCAGTGGTTAGATAACATTAGAGACAACGCTGTGTGTATTAAACAAAGGTGAATAGATGACTGGGCCATTTTGTTTAATGCTTGTTAAGTTGAAAGAGGAGCTTTGAGCTAACAGGGTTTGATAGCTAACACTAGCTCATGTTATCCAGTGGCAGTGCCAATCGGTAATGCTAGCAGAATGAATGGATGTAAACTTTCTTTAACATATTGCATATGGGTACAATACAATACGGCTCAATACAAACAATTGTTAAGGGAATGCAGACTATTGTAGCTTGGACTGGGGTCCTTATAACAATAACTTGACAACACATAGTAGCTGCAGCTATTTGGTTTGGGACAGCTCTCTGTCACCGGAAGGGCACGCAGATGGTATCTACTGCGCATGGGCGTTTTCGCAACAACGGCTCATGCAGACTACACGCTGTTGTCTGCGCGTTTTTTATAGCGTTTCTCCAAAACGCAAACACAATTTTGCGTTTCAGCCGTATCCACAAAAAAACGCCAAAAAACGCATTTCTGTGTAATAGGGACATGAAACGTATTCAAAAACGTATAAAAAAACGCCACAAATACACTAGTCTAACCATGGCCTTAACAATCTCCCCACGCTGCCCTCGTACTTTCACAGTTCACACTCCACATGTCACTGGGTAGATATGACACAAACATGAAACAACATCACCTATGTTGGCAGTCTCAATGGCCCTATCTCAAGCCCCGCCCTCTTTTCTTGATCCTCCGAACACAACTGGTGCTTCCCTCTGAAGCTTGGTGCAAAGCGGACAAAGTAGAAGAAGAAGAAGAAGATTACTTCATTGTCAGTGTAGGCAATTAAAATGTGTCTTTTCGCATATCCCTCCTAGTTACATGTATACACACAGTCATCATATCCCTCCTAGTTACACATACACACAGTCCTCATATCCCTCCTAGTTACACATACACACAGTCCTCATATCCCTCCTAGTTACACATACACACAGTCCTCATATCCCTCCTACGAGCACAGAAAGACTCAGAAGTAGCTTCTATCCCCAGGCCATCAGGCTGCTAAACGAACAATGAATGAACACTACACAACAACAACCACCAAACACACATAGCACACACATCCACACGCACACACTCACTTTAAACAAACACACTGTAGCACCCACTACACACACTTTATAGCACACACCCACTTTAAACAAACACACTGTAGCACCCACTCCCCACACTTTATATTTATGGATGAAGGATTGCACTACAACTCGTACACCTTACTGTAAATTGTACCTAAAATTGTACCTCATCCCATTTCTGCTTTGCACTAGATAGTACTGTACATTAGTACACTGCATAGTATTGTGTATTGTATATTATATGGTAACTCAGAACATTGTACATATGTCTATACCGAACAACTGTGACCTCATTTTCTTCTTCTAAATTCATGCTATATTATGTTATTATGTTATTTGATACTATCTTGTCTAGCACAGTCTCTGGAGCGTAACAGTAAGAAGCATTTTGTATGAAAGTATTCTGTACTTCTGTATGACAACTATTAAAGAACTTGAACTTGAACTAGTTACATATACTGTATACACACAGTCCTCATTACCCTCCTAGTTACATATACTGTATACACACAGTCCTCATATCCCTCCTAGTTACATATACTGTATACACACAGTCCTCATTACCCTCCTAGTTACATATACTGTATACACACAGTCCTCATATCACTCCTAGTTACATATACTGTATACACACAGTCCTCATATCCCTCCTAGTTACATATACACACAGTCCTCATATCCCTCCTAGTTACATATACACACAGTCCTCATATCCCTCCTAGTTACATTATACTGTATACACACAGTCCTCATTACCCTCCTAGTTACATACTGTATACACACACAGTCCTCATATCCCTCCTAGTTACATATACACACAGTCCTCTTATCCATCCTAGTTACATACACACAGTCCACATATCCCTCCTGGTTACACATACACCTCATATGCTTCCTAGTTACATATACTCACAGTTTTAACCTCTTAAGCCCGGAGCCCTATTTTATGAAAATCTGCCTAAAATATATACCTAAGTAAATGGAATATTGCTCCACTTTTACAAGGACCATTTGCATATTCTTGGTATCTAGGGACATCTATGGACCTCAGTGAATGTATTCCCAGTGTCAGAAATATTGTGTCTATTACTAGGCTTGCTTAAATTGTGATGAAACAAAGGAGAATATGAATTATGATTTTTCTTTGCATCTTTGACAGTGAATAACACCATACTAATAATGACCAGACAGAAAAAACTGCCATTGATCTCGTTCAGTACCTTGTTGAGATCATGTGTACAAAAAAGCGAAGGAAATTAATGAAGGGAAGATGATTAAACAGAAGGTTTTGTAGATACAGTACTGAATTATCCGGACCAATGCAATTTGAAATATTATTTTAGAATATAGAATTGCAGAATGACCTTATTATAGCCAATTCGCACATTTATGTGTAACCTTAATCGTTGAATATATAGAAACTGTGCCACTCTCTGTTAAGGGGAGAGACCCTCATTCATTGTTACACATTTATGTTCTACTGAGTTCCTAGCCCACACAGGGATTCTAATAAAAGAACAGGCGTACAACAGAGGTTTTTGTATTCCCAAGAGTTGAAACTTTATTAAATAAAAAAAACACTAAAAAGGGATCATACCCAACTGGATCAATCTAGACAGCACTGCACCTCTATAGAGCACATACACAGCACTTCTAATAAATAAGACACATCACTGCACTGCTGGATAGAATAAACAATAAAATAAAGCGGTCAGATAGCACAGAGGTACAAAAATGGAAACTAATTAAAACTCTAAAAAGGAAATTACTTGAGGACGTAGGCCTACAGAGAAATTAAAACGAGGAAAAACAGTGGCTGCCCTACACGCCATGTTGGTACAGCCAGAAAATACAAAACAATTGTTATATTATAGCATCATAATATAGCATATAGCATGCACGTCATCACACAATGTAATACTGAATGTGCCACACAAATGCGTCAATTAACAATTAAAATGTCACGCCCACCTCAAGCTCCCAATTGCCAGCCAGCAACTGTGCTCCCAGACACCAGGATGGTTGGCCACATAAAACACGTCTACAAAAAAGATAGAGGACATTAACTGAATGGAAATGGTGAAACAGATCTACTAAATCATACCGTAGAAACCAGTGGGGCAGCACGACCTCCGCTGCTGCTGTAATCACCTGGGCCCTCATTTATCAACAACTCTTAGAAAGTGTTCTATATTCGTACTTAAGCACAGAATTTAGAATGTGTGTAGGCACAGAAATATCGGGATTTAACAACCGTGCGTAAACGGGTCCTACGCACACTCCGTATTGATAAATACCATTCGTCCTTACCGTCAATGCTCGTGCATGATTATCCATATATGGTCATGCAACACCCCCAAGGGATGTGAAATAATGGTCTAACCCGAGCGAACTCTGAGAAACTTCACTGAGAGCTAGATTGATCACCGAGGTCTAACCAACTAATTCAACGTATACAGCATTTCCCGTTGTGAACAATCTTATTTGGAAACATGACACACAGAATAATAGTATTTAGCGTTTTATTTTAAACAATATTTAATCGTATGATTATAGATATTTTTTGAGAATAAATAAATCCAATGAAGTTGCCAAGTTCACAGACAACTCAGCTGAGGAGGAGGGAGCGTGTAGACTATCTTCGGTGCGCCGGGAGCCAAGGATGTTGACTGACCCAGTCCTGCTACAGAACCAGCACATTGACAGAAATAAATGACAAGCTGACCCGACATTAAGCACTGCAATGACAATTTCAGCCGGCCAACTCTGCGCTCTACAATGCCTATTGTGCGCTTGTCGTGAGCCCGTGGTTCTGGTCAGAGTCATTATGGCTTCAGTGGATAACCCTGATCTGCATTTAAGTGATGTTTTAGATACCCCAGTAATAACATTACAATTGAATTAAATACAATTAGGCCTGTATATCTGTAGTATTCTGTACATTGACCGAGTGGAATCCCGTTCACATGACTGGATTTTGTTTATTGATGAAGCTTTGAAAGCTACATGGGTACAGTCTATATATTGCTTCGATAATGTTGGGTAACCTGGTAATCCTCTCTTGGCCTCCTGTTATTGATATATGGATATTGTATGTAGTTGGTGGGGTTGGGGAAATTAGACATCCAACAGTGCGTTTTGCTCCACGCTCCAATGTGGGTCTCAAATTGCGGTACAAATCAAGGAAAATGTGTCTCGGGTAGCTGACTCTACTTAATATTATTATGTTCTCTCTCTGCAAATAGACAAGCCCTATATCTCTGAAAACATCTGAGCGCACACCGTAGAAGTATTCCTATAATAACGCTATGAACCAGGCTGAATTCATTCGGAAATACCTATTCCACATGCTATTTAGGGTTTGACAATAATTACACTAATGTCGCTATTTTACAATGAACTATTGTGAATTACGGGTGATACAAAACACGTCATTGTTGAAACTAATGCACGGAATCTTATTTCCGCGGTGCAATATTCTACCACCGGGCGCCAGCTACGCATGCTCCGAGCTGTGCGTAGATATACACACAAAGTCAAGCACAAGTTCAAATTGATAAGTCCCACACTTTGCTTAGAAATAATCGTACGCACGGGTTACGCACATATCTGTGCGTACGCAACGTTGATAAATGAGGGCCCTGGTGTGTAAATGCCAGCTGACGAGAACAAACGTGAGTTTGGTCCAAGTCTCACGGGACATTCCCTTTCAAGGCTAGCAGTACCTCTCTGTACTGGGCTCTGTTAAGGAAGGACAGGACACACTCACTGAGAAACATTGCTTTATACTGAAAACTAGGGTAAGCCATTTTAAGTTTATTAGTGAATCTTAAAAGTGAGGAACCAGCTGACTTGATTAAAGGGGCGTGTTTAAAACGGCCATTTTGTTTAGTTAAGTGCCCCCATTAAGGGACTGTTTCCTGTTTACTAGTAGCATCTGATTTGCTGAGTGAGCCATTAAGAGCCTGCCCTGTTTAAAAGCAGAGGTCCACACTGTGTTGAAAGCACTCTGTACTGGGCTCTGTTAAGGAAGGACAGGACACACTCACTGAGAAACATTGCTTTATACTGAAAACTAGGGTAAGCCATTTTAAGTTTATTAGTGAATCTTAAAAGTGAGGAACCAGCTGACTTGATTAAAGGGGCGTGTTTAAAACGGCCATTTTGTTTTGTTAAGTGCCCCCATTAAGGGCCAGGTGTTAAGACAGCACTAATTAGTGATAGTGATTTAAAGGCTTGCTGGTGTAGCGTCAGCGAAGCGTCGAGAAACGAAGAGGGACAAAGAGGAGGAGTTTTCCTGGAGTTCACCGCAAAGGGATCCACCGATCCACCCAGTGCTAAGTACACCACAATCCTATATTTCCCTCCCACACTGCTATTACTCTACTTCCTCCCTGCCACTCTTGACAATACAATGTGTCTCATACCTATATCCACAATCTGCTCCTCCAGAACTGACTCTACCCATCCACGCCAGTTTGCTAGCAACCCGGCTAATCTCTCCTACCCTCCTACAGCCACCTACGACAATACACCTGTCACAGTACGGGGAGGCTTATGGAATTGTCAATCAGCAGTCAAGAAAGCTGACTTCATTACTGCCTACGCCCATAGTCTAAATCTGCAGCTCCTGGCTCTAACTGAGACCTGGATAACCCCCAATAACTCATCAACACCTGCAGCATTATCTACAAACTATAACTTCACTCACACACCTCGACCTTCCAGACGGGGTGGAGGCACTGCCCTCATGACATCTCCTTCATGGGCTACAAACGTAACACCACTCCCAGAACTCTCACTCACCCAGTCCATGGCTGACAGATCCAGTGAGAGAACAAAGACAGGTCCTGAGAGCAGCTGAAAGGAAGTATAGAAAGTCACGCCTCACTGCTGACATCGACACATATCACAACCTCTTGTTAACATTCTCCAAAACCATCACTAATGCCAAAGCTTCTTTCTTCCACCATAGGATCGAGGCCTCTGCCAAGAATCTTCGCAAACTGCATGCTACCATGTCCTCCCTCCTCACTCCCCCCCCACCCCCCCCTCCCTCATCTTTCTCTGCCGAAGACTTTGCGATATTCTTTGAGGAAAAAGTGGAGAACATCCGCAGCTCCTTCTCCCAACCCCCACCCATTCCAAATGCTGAATCGAGAACCTCATCCTTCACTCTGTCATCTTTCTCTCCCATTACAGAAGCAGAGACCCTGACACTGGTAACGTCAAACCGTCCGACTACTTGCCAGCTGGACCAGCTACCCTCCCCACTCCTCCAGACCATAGCACCAGACATCCTCCCATTCCTAACTGCAACCATCAACTCCTCACTCAACTCGGGGGTGGTCCCCACCTCCCTAAAACAAGCCAGAGTCACGCCGCTCATAAAAAAACCAACCCTGAACCCTACCGTCATAGGCAACTACCGTCCTGTCTCTCTTCTCTCCTTCCTTTCTAAAACACTTGAACGTGCTGTATCCAACCAACTTACTACTTATCTCTTACAGAATGACCTCCTAGACCCTAATCAGTCAGGCTTCAGGACTGGTCACTCCACAGAGACAGCCCTCATTGCGGTCACAGAGGCACTTCACTTAGCAAAAGCGAAAGGCCTCTCCTCTGTCCTGATTCTCCTAGATCTATCTGCAGCCTTTGACACAGTCAACCACCAGATCCTCCTTGCGGCCCTCGCAGGAATGGGAGTGGCTGGCTCTGCGCTGACATGGCTGTCATCATACCTCAATGACCGCTCCTACCAAGTGTCATGGAGAGGGACCCTGTCGGCCAACCGCCCCCTCCGGACGGGTGTCCCCCAGGGCTCGGTTTTAGGACCCCTTCTCTTCTCCCTCTACACTAAATCACTGGGTAACATTATCACGTCTCATGGCTTCTCCTACCATTGTTATGCCGACGATACTCAACTCTTCCTCTCCTTCCCTCCCTCAGATATCCACGTCTCTGTGCGGATCTCGGCCTGTCTGTCCGACATCTCAGCCTGGATGACGTCCAACCACCTCAAACTGAACCTAAGCAAAACAGAATTGCTCCACCTGCCGGCCAAATCCTCCCCCCTAACCGACCTTTCAATCACAGTCGAGAATGCAGCTGTGACTGCGTCCCCGACCGCCAAGAACCTTGGTGTTGTCCTCGACGACCAGTTGAACTTCTCTGCTCACATCGCAGCGACGACCAGAACCTGCCGATTCCTCCTGAGCAACGTCAGAAGGATACGCCCCTTCCTGACAAAAGAAGCCACCCAACTCCTCGTCCAATCAACAGTCATCTCCCGCCTCGACTACTGCAATGCACTGCTCGCTGGCCTCCCGGCCACTGCCACTAAGCCTCTTCAACTCATTCAGAACGCAGCGGCCCGCCTGATCTCAAACCTACCGAAGTCGGCCCATGTCACCCCACTTCTTAGGGACCTGCACTGGCTCCCCATTGCTGCACGAATCCGCTTCAAGGCCCTCGACCTAGCATACCGTGCGGCAAAGGGAACCGCTCCCGCCTACCTCCGGTCAATGGTCTCTAACTACACACCCTCAAGACCCCTACGCTCTGCATCTTCTGGCCGCCTCAGACCTACTCCTATCCAAGCTCCGGGAGGGTCATCAAAGAGAAGTCGCCTATTCTCAGTCCTTGCCCCACAATGGTGGAATGAACTACCCACCCCAGTTAGGACAGCCGAATCACGTCCAATATTTCGCCGTCGACTAAAGACGCACTTCTTCAACCATTATCTGAAAAAAAAAAAAAAAAAAAAAAAATCTAACCCTAACTAACCGTACTGTCATGCACTTGTCCTAATAAACTAACCTACACTGTAGCACTCAACACTTTGATGAACATTGTTGCTCAGCTGATAGAGTTGTGCCCTTCCTGATGGCTTGTCGTACAGAACTTGTAAGTCGCTTTGGATAAAAGCGTCAGCTAAATGACTAAATGTAAATGTAAATGTACATATGGATTGTGCCAAATCTTATATTTCAAATGCCTGAGTTCAATTTGGATTTAGTATCACCAGGCATGCATAAGAACAGATAATGAAATCTACTGTATGTACAGTAGCTTTTTTATTTTTTATCAAGGTGCAACCGTTTTGAAACGAATTTCAAATCTAATTGTTGCTACATGTTAAAAATAGGGAAGATAAACTAACTGCGCTTCAATATATGTCAATAATGTTAAGTGTTGTGGTTTATTATCCCGAATAATAAGAGATATAAAAAAAATGCATACAGAAGTAATTAGCTTGAAACCCCATAGAGGCTTTTGGGAAGTGTCGTTCGGAAAAATTCCAACGCTCATTGAATGCTCTCGGTGTCCAAAATGGCCGCAATGGCTACAATTCCCGACGTCCAAATTTTCCAAAATGGTCGACTTTCGCGAACTAAACAAGACCAGAACGAAAATGAAAATCTATCTAATAACACTTTAACCTATTGGTAAATGTGGTAAATATTGACGATGAATTTCATAATTAATATGTGTGAATAAATTAGAGAACCATAAATGTAAAGCCAGATGTACCTTTCAATAGCAGAGTGGACTCAGTGGCTAAACAGTCTCAACTGTCAGTTGAGACAGCTGCATCAGATAACAGCTGCAACAGTTATTTCAACCCCCACTCAAGCAATGACTAAATTAGAGAACAAACGACACCTTCTCGAACTGACTGTATGTAAATGCTGATCAGAGACAGCTGGGTTGACCACAGGGCAGACCAGTTTAGACTTGTTGAAGCATGGACACTAACTCACAAACAAAGTAATCGATTAATCAACTGTTTAGTATCAAAAGGTCTCATATGATGTCTGGTATCAGTCTTAGAAAGCACTGACTGTACTTGGATGATATTAGACATCTATAGCCATACCAAGGGGTTAAAGCGATCATGTCACACCCCCCCTTGTGAGACAAGCCAGGTCCCTTCATCTCAGCAAAAGATCACACGGACGTGGGCCACCGATGGGCCCCTTCTGTCTGTCCCATCATGTCGCCACAACCCCAGGGGGGGGGGGGGCTGCTAGCGCCCACAAGGACACCCCCCACAAGAGATCAACCCCCACAAGACGACGCTGGATTGGACCAGCCATATGTATTATTGGCTAGAAATGATAGGATATAAGGCCCTACATAGGGTTATTCTGGAGCTCTCAGGCCGGAACCACCAACCAGGGGTCTGGGGGCTCCCCCACCGCTAAACCACCCAGAAACAACTGTGAGCTGATTGCATTTTACGTGAGTAAAATCATGGGAAACACCAAATGGTTGTTTATAGATTAGAGTAATGTTGTACAGATCCCTGATCTGTAAACCAGATTTACTCATGTATAATGTGTACAGTAAACCATGTATGTTCAAATTATGTTAACCAAGTGACTGTTTGATGTGCAGTATTTAGGTTTGAGATGCAAACCTGATTGTGATATTTCTGTACAACAGACAGCTGTTAAATATTCTCTGATCATCTGTTGTATGTAGAAGTCAACCTTCTATTCACCTTGGACTCCTGGCTCTGATCAAATAAATCAGCTGAGTTGAACTACAATTCTGGTTTGTCTGGCGTACACGTTTTATTCTTCATCTGCATTAAGCCAGATGAGGAGACCAACCATTCTATCAAGTATGAATCTTTCCTCCTCCTTCCAGATAATCAATCTCATTGTATTGTACTACAATAACCTCAAATTATTGTAGGAAGTCTGTGGGAATTTACTACATAAACTAGCGTATTGATGATAATATACATTATAACTGCTGTTGTGACATGGTTATGATGTTTTTACTTGAATACATTTAAAAAATAAAATGCTACTTTTGTCAAACAGTCTGGAGAGATTGATTTATGACGTGATGTCATTTTGGGACCGGTATTGGTCTCGTCTGGCTTAAGAGGTTAATATCCCTCCTAGTTACATATACACACAGTCTTCATATCTGTCCTAGTTACATTATACACACAGTCCTCTCATATATGCATTTCATCAGGGAGGTCAGATCGCAGGGTCACCTGCAGTACAGCCTCCCTGGACCATTGTTGTGTTGCATTTACCAGGGTTTTTTCTGAAATTGTATATGATCTGGATCATGCGGTTTGGCTAAATAATAGTCTACACATAATGATACCATCCATATGGTATTACTCAAATAATTGTATACATAATGACTCAAAACTTCACAGAGCACAGAGAGTATTTATCAAGTTTGTTGCAAATCGGACAAAGGCTTCACAAGTAAGACATCACTTCCTGTTTACTATGCATTTTCAGATACATTTTAATCACATTTAGATGCAATGCCAGATCCAGTTGGATAAAAAAAAAGAAACAGGAAGTGATATGTTACTTGTAAACCTCTTAGTCGGATTTGCACCAAACTTGATAAATGTGTGTCCTACCGTATGAAAGCAAGGATACCTGTGAGGTTTTGATTCAGTGCATGTGGTGGTGCTATTCCCATGATAAATGGAACTATTCCTTCATTTAATAAGTTGTCCGATCATGATTCAATTGTAATGCATTGCTACTTTGTGATATCCTACCAATATGGTTGACATTTAGATTTTCTTTCTTTTTTCTACTTCTCCTTAGGTCATTCACTTTTTAAATATTATTTATTTAACCTTTATTTAACCAGATAAAAAAGCATTGAGACTAAATCTCATTTACAACGCTGACCTGGCCAAGAAAGCAGCAACATTTCCACAATGATAAACACAACAAAACATATAAAACACAAAGAACAACACAACAAAAAGCAATCACTACATTGTGCACATTTGGAACAATGAAAAACCAAGGTACATTACTTATTACTACATGAGCAGCTGGTGGTAAGGACCTCAGAAAACATCCATTTAAAACTGGCTAAAGGAACAAGTGCCATCGGTTTGAGGCTTGCCTGATAGTGGTGGGGGAAAATATCGATACGTAGTAGTATCGCAATACTTTGCGTGGCGATACTGTATCGATACAGGGACGCCAAGTATCGATATTTAACTATTTATTTATTTATAAAAAAAAGGGGGACAAATATTTCTATTTATTTTTTTTGTATAAGGAAGTTGCATTGTTCATTTCAATACCTGTAATAGTACAGTAGTCCACACACACACATGCATTCAGTTAAGTTGGAATATGACTGTAATACAAACAGTTCAGTTTGTCAGGTACATGCAACACAGATTACAGTGTTTACATCTGTCTGCTTGAGAAAATACCATGTTCTGCAATAAAAAGTATTGAAGTGAGATGAACAGACTGAACTTTATTTTATCAGATAAAACATGTTTTTTTCTTTTTTTCTTTTTTTTCTTTTTCTCCGCCTGATTTTCTATGTTTTTCCTCCCATCCCAATTGAGTCGTTATGCCAATTCCCCCCCTTCCCTACCTGGTTGTTGTGCGCATGTTCCCCCTACTGGTCGGTACAAGGGAACCCTGAAGTCTACCACATGCTTCCTCCGACACATGCGGAGACAGCCAGCAGCTCTCTTTTCACCTGGCAGCGAGGACTCTCATTGGTGAAGCGTAGCGCATGGGAGGTCACGCTGCCTTCACCACTTCCTGCCTTTCGCTGAGCAGGCGCCCAGACCTGTCCACAACGCCAGATTACCACCCACGACTTCCCTCCCGCTAACTCAGCCAAACAAGTTAGTATGACGATCGGCCCAAGCTGCAGGCAATGCTGACTCCGGGAGTCGAGACCGCATCCTCTTGCATTGGTGACGAGCGCAATCTCCACTACGCCACCCGACCGCCTTAGATAAAACATGTTGACAAAGTTTTACTTTGCAGTTGAAAAAAGGTAATAAATCGCAATATATCGCAATATTAATATCGCAATACTCAGCATATCGCAATATATTTAGTATTGCAATACTATTGTATCGTGACCAGTGTTGTGCTAGTTACTGAAAAATAGTAACTCAGTTACTTTACTAGTTACTCATTTCAAAAGTAACTCCGTTACGTTACTAGTTACTTACACCCAAAAGTAATGCGTTACTGTGAAAAGTAACTATTTAGTTACTTGAAGAATAAAAAAATTGCTCCCATGCAGATACTCAAAATCCGTTGATCAACTTGACAGTTTCCATTCACATCACTGAACTCTGCTAAGCAATGTGGTCTAGAGATACAAACACAAATGTCCCGACGTAATAAGAAATGCACCGTGCCTAATTGCTCGGGGAGGTTGAGCGCAGGCACGTTGTAGGTTGCGCGCATGCACGTTTAGGTTTGCGCGCATGCACGTTTAGGTTTGCGCGCATGCACGTCTAGGTTCTAGGTTGAAAATAAGTGCTTGAACAGCCTTGATATCTGTCGCCGGAGCGTTTCATTATAATAAACCGTCTTGCAACGTTGTTTAAGATATCAATCGTGCATTGCAACGTTAGAATAGTTAGGATATCAATTGTGCATGAAAGGACTATATTTATATTGTTTGATTAGTATTGATGAGATTCGTTGATCAACTTGAGTTTCCATTCATTTACATTCACATCACTGCACTCACCAGTGTCTGTCGAGATGTAACGTTATTCCAGCAGCAACATTTTCTTTATCTCATTTCCATGTTGTACTGTATATTCTCTCTCCAAGTAGTTGGAAATAGTTTTCCGTCCCATTTGCTGTGTGTCGCCTCGTATCATTCTACGCGGGTGGCGAGTGGATTTGGATGAGTCCTGGTAGTTAACGTTAACTTAGACTCCAGTATCTTTGAGCCAAAACACAAATGACATAACTAAAACGTTATTTTCTTTTCGCTCGACAAAAGAGAAATACGCGAGGGCGCTGGGCGCTGCCATTATCAGTCAGGAATAGTAAACGAAACACGCCCCCAGCACAGCATTTCCCCGCAGCCAGAGAGGATATGAGGATAATAATAATAATAATAATAATAATCACTAACGCTCGCTATCAATCTACGCCGTATATAACGCAAATAACGCAGTGACGAACCATTCAGTAACGTAAGTAGCGTTACTGAATTTCAAAAGTAATGCGTTAGAGTACTAGAACTCGCCAAAAGTAACTTCGTTACTGTAACGCGTTACTTTGTAACGCGTTAGTCCCAACACTCATCGTGACTCAAGTATCGTGATAGTATCGTATCGTGAGGCCTCTGGTGATTCCCACCCCTATTGACTGAAGGTCATTCCAAGACCAAGGACCAAAATAAAGTCTGCACAGCCGGTACCTGGAACCGTATCCAGACACTGGATCTGAGGCACTTGAATCTTACTAATCTGTGGAATCTAGTGACAACCATTTGTTTTAAATCATATGAAGCCCAATTGATAGGCCAAACCATTTGACCAGATTAGGGGCAACAGTCAAAAGGCACCATTGAGGATTCAGGTTAATTTCAGGCACACTGTATATACCCTGCTGTCGGCCACCAACAGGGCATATCTAGTTCACCGGACGCTGTGTTGATTTACCATTAACCGTCTGTAGTGTGGTAGTGAAAGGGTTAACTGTCTGTAGTGTGGTAGTGAACGGGTTAACCTTATGTAGTGTGGTAGTGAAATGGTTAACCCGTTGTCGTGTGGCAGTGAAAGGGTTAACCGTCTGTAGTGTGGTAGTGAAAGGGTTTACCTTCTGTAGTGTGGTAGTGAAATGGTTAACCTTCTGTAGTGTGGTAGTGAAAGGGTTAACCGTCTGTAGTGTGGTAGTGAAATGGTTAACCATCTGTAGTGTGGTAGTGAAAGGTTAACCTTATGTTGTGTGGTAGTGAAAGGGTTAACCTTCTGTAGTTGGTCGTGAAAGGTTAACCGTCTGTAGTGTGGTAGTGAAAGGTTAACCTTCTGTAGTGTGATCGTGAAAAGTTAACGTTCTGTAGTTTGGTAGTGAAAGGTTAACTGTCTGTAGTGTGGTAGTGAAAGGGTTTACCTTCTGTAGTGTGGTAGTGAAAAGGTTAACCTTCTGTAGTCTGGTAGTGAAAGGGTTAAGTCAGTGTAGCAACATCTCAGGGGGCGTTCAGACCAGAGGCGTCTGCGATAACAGAGCTGCACTGTTTTCAATCTGTCATCAGCTTTATTCTATTTTCAATCTGCCCGTCTGCTAACGGGAACACGTGAGCGGGAGTACATTTCCCCTGTGCTGGCTTCCCTCCACTGGCTTCCTGTGCGTTTTAGGATTGATTTTAAGGTTTTACTGTTTGCTTTTAAATGTTTGAATGGCTTGCCACCGGGTTACCTCTCGGACCTTCTGGAACCTTATGTTCCCCCAAGGTCCCTCAGGTCCTCGGACCAGCTCCTCTTGGCCATTCCCGAGTCCAGAGCTCCAAAGCTCTGGAATGAGCTGCCACTGCATATTAGGCAGACCCCCACTCTGCAGGTGTTCAAATCACACCTCAAAACACATTTGTTTGCTCTGGCTTTTTGTTTTTAAACAGATTTTGAGAGACCTGCCTTTTTTACGTGACATATTGTATATGTTTTTATTGTGTGCTTTTATCTTTTTTTATGTTTTTATGTTTTTATCTTATGTTGTGGGACTTGTACAGCACTTTGGTCAACTTGGTTGTTTTTAAATGTGCTTTATAAATAAAGTGGATTGGATTGGATTGGATTATCTACCCCAGTTGCTATTGCATGTCCATATTTGTGTTTCATTACAATATGTACATACTTACCAACTGTTTCGCCTGTTTTACTGCAACACTACTATCACCGACATCTAAGAAGGGAGATCCCCTCTTGAACGGCCTTTCTAAGGTTTCTCCCCTCCACATTGCCTGTTGTGCTTTTTTCCTATTGCTAGGAGTTTTTCCTTACCTTCGCGTGGGGTATGTCTGGGAGTGTTGCATTAATTAATTTATTCTACATTTTATTTTGGATTTCATGATGTTTTTGTTTTGTTCTTGATTTATTGTGATGTTTCTCCTTGACTTGTTTAAAGAAGACGTGTCTGGCCCATGGGGACATTAAGGTGTGTTGTCAGGCCTTACAAATACATTTGACTTGATTTGATTCAATGGACCAGACACTGTACCCACTGGGACACAGAGCAGCAGCACCTCTGGTGTGAAAGCTCATTATCTGGAAACAATCAGCCCCGCCCCCCCACCCTCGTGGCATACGTTTGGTAACAAGGCTACTTCAGGCTTTATCAAAAGCACAGCTGGCTTAATATCAACCTGTTGTGCTATTGTTGTATAGCAGGTGTTTCAAGAGATTTGAGGTCGTATTTTTTTAAGTGGAAAGTGGGAGAGGTTGGGGCTCATTTCGCACTCCAAGACGATGACACAGAGCTCATGATTTATATTTATATTTCTATCCAGTAGGGTCGAGGATTCTACCTGCCTCCATGAAATAGAAGAAATCAGCACTATCTCATCCTTTTAGAGTCCTGACTTTTGACTTTGGATTCTCTTTCAATGAGCGCAGTTTGGATAGTTTACAGATCAACAATGATGTTTTTATCATATTTGGTCTTGACAAAAGTAACAGAGTAACAAGTAGTTTTTTGATGAGGTAACTAATATTATTACTGAAATTGAGGTAGTAATTCGTTACACTACTTGTTACTTGGAAAACATTTATTTAGTATATATATATTATATATTTATATAAATGTATTTATATATATATATATGTATTGGATTGTATAGAGATACAGCGTCTATACATATAATTAACAATAGAATACAATTGTATAATTTGTGATAGTTAAAAAAACGGGTAGGAACAAAATAAAGAAAAGTGTATTCTTCTTCCTATTCCTTTTTTTAACAGCTGGTAAACTATGATTTGTTTATCTGTTCCTTTCACTACCACACTACAGAAGGTTAACCCTTTCACTATCACACTACAGAAGGTTAACCATTTCACTATCACACTACAGAAGGTGAACCCTTTCACTATCACACTACAGAAGGTTAACCCTTTCACTATCACACTACAGAAGGTTAACCCTTTCACTATCACACTACAGAAGGTGAACCCTTTCACTATCACACTACAGAAGGTTAACCCTTTCACTACCACACTACAGAAGGTTAAACCCTTTCACTATCACACTACAGAAGGTGAACCTTTCACTATCACACTACAGAAGGTTAACCCCTTTCACTACCACACTACATAAAGTTAACCCTTTCACTATCACACTACAGAATGTTAACCGTTTCACAATCAACCTACAGAAGGTTAACCCTTTCACTACCACACTACAGAAGGTTAACCTTTCACTACCACACTACAGAAGTTAACCCTTTCATGAAGGTTAACCCTTCCACTACCACACTACAGAATGTTAACCGTTTCACTACCACACTACATAAGGTTAACCCTTCCACTACCACACTACAGAAGGTTAACCCTTGCACTACCACACTACAGAAGGTTAACCGTTTCATTACCACACTACATAAGGTTAACCCTTTCACTACCACACTACAGAAGGTTAACATTTCACTACCACACTACATAAGGTTAACCTTTCACTACCACACTACAGAAGGTTAAACTCTTCCACCCAAGTCGTCCATCGGCGGACCGCAAATGACATCACGTCATAAATCAATCTCGACACACGACAAATGGTTAACCCTCTCACAACCACACTACAAAATGTTAACCCTTTCACAACCTTCTGTAGTGTGGTAGTGAAAGGGTTAGCCTACACAGACACACCAACATTCAATTTGATAATGATCCAGGCTATGCTGTCATTGCGTGTTTGTCACACACACACACACACACACACACACACACACACACACACACACACACACCACACACACACACACACACACACACACACACACACACACACACACACACACACACACACACACACACACACACACACCTGCACACCTGCACACACGCACGCACACACACACACGCCATGGGATGTAAGTATACTGCAGGTGCAGAGAGAGAGAGAGAGAGAGAGAGAGAGAGAGAGAGAGAGAGAGAGAGAGAGAGAGAGAGAGAGAGAGAGAGAGAGAGAGAGAGAGAGAGAGAGAGAGAGACCCTAGTCAACCCTAGCCAGCCTCAGAAGATTAGACCTAACCAAATTATAACCAAAGAAAAAGATAAATACATTACGTATTGGAATCAACTCACACAATCACAACACAAATTAGAAACATATTTGGCCCTAAACAGACAGTATACTGTGGCAGACTACCTCAGCACAGTAACTGATAAGAATCTAAGAAAGAATCTGACAAGGTACAGACTGAGTGACCATGGTTTGGAGATAGAGAAGGGCAGACACAGACAGACAGCCAGAGAGGAGAGGCTGTGCTGTCTTTGTGATGGGGAGCCGTAGAGACAGAATTACACTTCCTAACACAATGTGAAAATTACAGAAATATTAGGGAGGAATTCTTTCCA
>NC_140171.1:147402764-147404424 GCF_963971535.1 Notolepis coatsorum | reverse complement strand
GGTTTGATTATCACTGATACAAAGTAAAATAGTGCAGTGCAATAAAATAGTTAGTAAAATAGAATAAAATAATGCAACAGTGCATTGCAATAAAATAGTTATCATCGTATTTTTTCGGGAGGGCCGGTAAGGAGTGCATTAACAGTAGTCGAGTTGGCTTGAGATAAAGGCATGATCTGGTTTTCAGCGTCCTTTTGATTTATAAATGGCCGTACTTTAGCTATGTTTCTAAGGTGGAAGAATTAAGTTTTTGTCAACTTGTTGATTGTGATTTAAAGCTTAGGTCTGAGTCTACCATAACACCAAGACTTAACTCACTCAAATACAGTTAGCAGCTGGATAGACCACAGATGGAAATTAGCTTCTGCTATAATCTGGTGCAAACATATTTTCATGTAACAATGATGAATTGTCAAAAATATATATATATATATATATATTTTTTTTTAATTTTTTAATTCTTTTTTTTAAATAGATTCAGGGCTTTTCAGAAAACATTCGGGGCTTGAGCCCAAGTAGCCACCCCCTAGCCCCGCCCCTGATGGGGTGTATGGTAGAGAACATTGATCATGTGGGGTGTATGGGGTAGAGAACATTGATCATGTGGGGTGTATGGTAGAGAACATTGATCATGTGGGGTGTACGTAGAGAACATTGATCATGTGGGGTGTATGGTAGAGAACATTGATAGTGTGGGGTGTATCAAGAACATTGATTGTGTGGGGTGTATGGTAGAGAACATGCATGTGGGGTGTATGGTAGAGAACATGCATGTGGGGTGTATGGTAGAGAACATGCATGTGGGGTGTATGGTAGAGAACATTGATCTATGTGGGGTGTATGGTAGAGAACATTGATCATGTGGGGTGTATGGTAGAGAACATTGATCGTGTGGGGTGTACGGTAGAGAACATTGATCATGTGGGGTGTACGGTAGAGAACATTGATCATGTGGGGTGTATCAAGAACATTGATTGTGTGGGGTGTATGGTAGAGACATTGATCATGTGGGGTGTATCAAGAACATTGATCATGTGGGGTGTACGGTAGAGAACATTGATCATGTGGGGTGTATGGTAGAGAACATTGATCATGTGGGGTGTACGGTAGAGAACATTGATCATGTGGTATGGTAGATCGTAGAGTCGAGTGACGTGTCACTTCATTATCAAAGATCAAAGGACCTGCCGACAAAAAAGCAAAGGAGTCTTATTTCCAGAGTAGTCAGCGGGGGGGGGGGGGGGGGTTGCAGCCCCCCCAGGAGGCCACTCTGTGAAAGCCAAGGTAGAGTTTTCTCTTCTCTGATTCTAACTTTAGGAGAGAGCACTGCATGTTCATGAGTATTGACTGAGTTGTCCCGGGGCACGGGAATAACATTACTACGTGACTTGTTAAAATGGGTGACGTTCCCCTCCCACGCCCTGAGACAGATTCTCAGTTTAAAGTAGTGATGTGCCCAAACGGATCATTTCAGTGAGTGAGCGATTCAATTCACGCTCACGGCAATGAACCGATTCACTGATTCGACTCACGGTTCACGGTTCAGTGGCGCTTTGGGATCCTGCAGCGAGCCAAAAACTATGCGCGGAAAAAATTTGGCCGATGTTATACATACAATTACATACAATTATACATACAATTGTTAAGGGGATGCAGACCA
>NC_140171.1:147390264-147397764 GCF_963971535.1 Notolepis coatsorum | reverse complement strand
AGCGCGGATAGGATCTAAGGGGGGTAGTGTGATCCTTCCACATGTTACACCTTCTCAGTGAGAGTCCGCGCTGCCAGGTGAAAAGAAGCGGTTGATTGGCTAGACGTGTGTCGGAGGAAGCATGTGATAGCCTCCACTCTCCCAGACCGACTGTGGGGGGTAAGTGCGCAGCGACCAGGAAGGGGATTGGGAATTGGCATAACGACTAACATTGGGATGGGAGAAAATCGGAGGAAAAAGGAGGATAAAAAAAATTAAAAAAATAAAAAATATCGATCGCGTCCATTGATCCAATGTTATAGTCCAAAACACATAATCCACGCTGCTCCCAGTCCCCCCAGTCAACGTGGTACAACGATACTGCATGCCCGAGAAGCAAAACCCGGACCGGACTTTTTTTTATGCACATCCCCAGCCAATCCAATCCAATGATGTGCAATACCATCCGGGAGACAATAGGCGGCGGTATTTGCCCTTTTGCGAGCTCAGACCCATTCCCAACGATAACAGGCGATAACAGACATCAGGTTGGATGGATGAAAATGAATGGATATCGCTAATAAAATAAATAACGATTAAAACCTGACTATCGTCATGATTGGCGCTCAAACGTCGGCGAGTTAAGCCGACTATACTCGGGGTCGGCGCTGAATGTGTTAATAACTAAAAAATAACTAAACCCTTAATTTTTTCCAATGCTGTAGTTTGGCCAACTTTACAACTGGATGCTGTGATGTGAATTCCGTCCATGTTAGTTTACCTTGACATGTTTTTTCAAATTCGATGGAGAAGTGCATTCAATCATTTTAATGGAAAAAAGTGCCCTCTGTTCTTTAATTTCAGCATTGTCTATCGCAGAACACATTCCACTGTGGGCAGAGTGTCTGCTTGGTTTCATTCCAGCCTTGCCTAAACACCAGCTGATGATTTCACTAATTGGCTCACCTCTTCAACTACGTAACTCACCTGGTGCAATGTGTCGTTAAAATTAAAACTTGGCCCATGATGTAATGAGTTTGAGACCCCTGGTCTATCCCTTGCAATATTTTTTTTTAGTACTTAAGTACATTTAAAAGTAGAAACTTTTAGACTTTTACTCAAGTGTGTTTTTAGCCAGATACTCTGACTTTTACTTGAGTACGATTTTGAGACGGTACCCATACTTTCACTTAAGTATAATTTCTGGGTACAATAATTTACACCCCACATCCCCTCTCCTCCCTCTGCCATGACCCAGCACCACGGGCATCAGCCTGCCCCGGCCCTACTACACGGCCGACGAGGACGACGAGCGGCCCTTCATCTGCTCCCTGCCCGTGGACAACGGCATCATGTCCTGCCGGGACGTTCCGGCCCGCCGCGAGGGAGGCCGCGCCTGCTGCCTGGACAAGGAGGACGCGCTGTACCGCCAGACGCTGGGCCTGAGCCCCGAGCCGCTGGTCAACGGCAGCTTCAGCGCCGGGCTGTGCGTCAACTGGAACAAGTACTACACCCGGTGTCAGACGGGCTACACCAACCCGCACAAGGGAGCCATCAACTTCGACAACATCGCCTACGCCTGGATCGTCATCTTCCAGGTGGGTAAACACCCGGGGCGGGGCCTTGGATCGTTATCTTTCAGGTGGGTAAACACCCGGGGCGGGGCCTTGGATCGTTATCTTCCAGGTGGGTAAACACCCGGGGGGGCGGGGCCTTGGATCGTTATCTTTCAGGTGGGTAAACACCGGGGGCGGGGCCTTGGATCGTTATCTTCCAGGTGGGTAAACACCGGGGGCGGGGCCTTGGATCGTTATCTTCCAGGTGGGTAAACACCGGGGGCGGGGCCTTGGATCGTTATCTTCCAGGTGGGTAAACACCGGGGGCGGGGCCTTGGATCGTTATCTTCCAGGTGGGTAAACACCGGGGGCGGGGCCTTGGATCGTTATCTTCCAGGTGGGTAAACACCGGGGGCGGGGCCTTGGATCGTTATCTTCCAGGTGGGTAAACACCGGGGGCGGGGCCTTGGATCGTTATCTTCCAGGTGGGTAAACACCCGGGGCGGGGCCTTGGATCGCCATCTTCCAGGTGGGTAAACACCCGGGCCTACGCCTGGATCGCCATCTTCCAGGTGGGTAAACACCCGGGGCGGGGCCTTGGATCGCCATCTTCCAGGTGGGTAAACACCCGGGGCGGGGCCTTGTGGGTAAAAAGTAGGGCTGTTCGATATTGGCTTTTTTATTGATATCCGATGTACCGATATTGTCCAAATCTTAATTTCCGATACCGATATCAACCGATACCCATATATGCGGGGTTTCCCCCCCAAAAAACGTTATAATTTCAGGTAATTATTAACATTACATGTCTCTTGTTGTGGAATTAACACAACATTATGCATACTTTTGACAATGAATTAAATAAGAATTTGTTCTTACTTGCTTGCCTGGGTAAATAAAGGTTAAATAAATAAATAAAATAAAAATAAATTGAAAACTGATACCGATATTTTCCGATATTACATTTTAATGCGATAATATCGGTAGGCCGATAATATCGGACATCCCTAGTAAAAAGGCCGCCAGCCGTGTCATTCGGGGGCGGTGTCCCTCTGTTTATCTGTTTATCACACGTGTTTAATAATGAGTTTATCCTGCTCTCTCTTTCTCTTTCTCTCTCCTCTACCCGTTTCTGACCTCCTGTGAGAGAAATGTCACAATCTCTTAACACATTCGGGGCCATTGGGCTGAGTCTAATTAATGTCAAGAGGACCGGGGGATGTAAACAGACGTGGGGCTGTTTGTACAGCTAAATCTATACTTTATAGTATTGCTATCTGTCCATTCTCATTGTCAATTGAGTCCACAAACCGTCCCTTCAAAATGGCTTAAAGAAAAAAAAAATCATCAATAGGTTCTCATTTTATAGCGCCGTGAATATAAGCGTTATACGGGATTTGGGACTAGTATATTTTCTGGAAGGCTAGATATAGGGCTAATAGCTGCTAACGTTATATCCAATGGCATTCCCGTTTTACAGATGCTACAGAAATAACTCAAACTGCATATGATCGGCACGCTCCCAAAGCATGTATGCATGAAAGGGGGGGGGATGTCGTTTATTATTATTGATTACCAATAACCGTGTTCGTCTAACTAGCCACATAGGCCGATCGCCTGGATGGCTATCAAAACAATGCCATCAAAACAACTCTCCCTCTCTCTCTCCACGGTCCACCTACATTTTACACACAATCGCAGTCGAGCCGCTCACACAGCACACACGCACATGCGCGCACGGAGTGATGTATCCTCTCTCTCTCTCCCTCTCTCTCTCGCTCGCTTGTTCTCTCTCTGGCTCTCTCTTGCTCTCTCTCGTACACATGTATCACGCTGTGTGGGTGACTGTCACTCAAAGCGCTTATGGGCGGAGCCCAGCCCAAAACAGCTTGAAATCTTGAAGTGGAAAAATGCTGCTTTAGAGTACTTGATTAGAAATACAAAACAATGAATTTTTTTGAAAAAAACCTTATAGATGTGTTCCATAGACTCACAGGAATTGTGTAACATTGCCTAAATAGTGAAGGGAATAGCAAAACATGGGACCTTTAAAACAGTCTAAAAGTGCATAATCTAAAAGGATTCTTCCTCCTTCATGTACATCTCTAGGGTTGCTGTTAGTTTTGCCCTCGACTAGCCATGCTGCTCTTTCTCGGGGGAGTGTAAACAGAAGCCCTGCGGTTCTCTCTTTTCAGTGGAGGTCTTCCTGGTTTTCTCTACAGGAAGTGACCTGTCTCTCGTGGGAGATCGCTAGTGGGTAGTTGTACACATAGACATATATAAAGGCTAGATGACTCACCCGCGCTGCAGGCCAATGGAGACCGACGTTGCCACATGGCGGCCATCTTGCCACAGGCAGCACGCCCACTCACAACATGAAAGTCTATGGTGCAGTGCATGTACTATTGAAATAACTATAGCTTGCTCAATTTTCAACCGATTTTCAAACTATTTGGTTTGTGATAAACGTCAGAGATGTAGTTATCATACTGCATTCTTATAATGGACTTTCATATGAAAATAATTTCAACCTGTCCAAGAATGAATCATTAGCCACGCTAATAACGTTTGTAATAAACCAAACCGTTTGTAAATCGGTTGAAAATGTATCAAGTTATGGTTATTTCAATAGTACATGCACCATAGACATTCACGTTATGAGTGGGCGTGCTGCCTGTGACAAGATGGCCGCCGGTGAACTACGCTGGAGACTCCGCCTTCCACCATCTAGTTATATATATCTATGGTTGTACAGATGTCTCAAAGCATAGCATTAGGAAATATGTCGGAGCTGATGCAGCTGTGTAGAGACTGTATTATCCGCATTGAACCACGTTTATGTGTCTTTCTTGAGAGTGCAGAGAAATAAGGAAGCCCATGCTATGTTGTTTAACCCTTTCACTGCCACACTACAGAAGGTTAACCCTTTCCGTCGGTAGTGTGATAGTAAAGGGTTAACCTTCTATAGTGTGGCAGTGAAAGGGTTAACCTGCTGTTGTGTGGCAGTGAAAGACCTTCTGTGTATTGTCGCAGTGAAAGGGTTAACCGTTTGGTAGTGCAGCAGTGTAAGGGTTAATGCAGATTATTGTAACGCGCTTCATTGAATACTTGAAGAATTTATCTGATGAAGCAAGCAAGCTGTCTGCAAGCTGCCGTTCTTAGACAGCATGTGTTGTGCTCCGGTTGACTCTGAATGGGAAGAAGATGGATCCACCCTGTACAGCCTCAAGCTGCTGGGAGAATGTTTTGATGGGTTTTGTGAAAGTACCGCTAGATCAGGTACTGCAATGCCTTTATGTAGATGTCGGTGGAGATTGTGATCCTATAGAAACAGAACATTGTGTGATATGAAACAGTGGGATACCGTATGGATAAGACTGATGATAATGCCTGGAAAACTACAGGCTTGTTCACGCTTTGTTATTACATTTTATATGAACACACAAATAACTCACACACTACGCCTCTGTACATTATAGTTTTTTGTTTTATTGTAGATCCCCATTAGTCTACACCAAGGTGAGACTACTCTTCCTCGGGTCCAAACATTTCAAATACAAACACAAACATTAAAAAAATATATAATAATTAAATATAAAAACCACACACATTGATGTACTCACAACAAAACCTCACAACAAACAAAACAAGTTAATCAAAGCACACTCGATATTCATAAGATATATAATAATATATATTATATATAATATAATATATCACAAGAATTCTCAAACCATAGAATGCATATTCCATAATCAGTCCATAAGAACAAAACAGATAAATCATTTATATGATTTTAACTTATAATATAGCATAACTTGTCTCCGGTCACCTTTATATTTCCATACTAATTTCCATAATAAGTCAATGACCAAAATGTATATCTCGTTATTCCTGAGCACAATTTTTTACTTTTTTTTAAACATAAATGTGTTCCTTACCATAGTTATTTCTCTGTATACTATTCCAATAAGCAACTGCTCTATACATTACCGTCTTTTTCAGAGCATTTGTTTTCAGTAGAGGTAAAGTAAAGCATGAATCTAATTCTTGCCTGGTGGTATATCCATGTCTAATATTAGTTTGGTACGGTTGTGAGTAGGGATGTCCGATATTATCGGCCTATATTGGCATTCAAATGTAATATCAGAGATTATCGGTATCGGTTTTCCAAAAAAAATTTATTAAAAAAAATAAATAAAAATGTTTACATTTATTTAACCTTTATTTATCCAGGAAGCAAGTAAGAACAAATTCTTATTTAATTTATTGTCAAAAGTATAAGTAATGTGTTAATTCCACGAAAAGAGATATGTAATGTTAATTACCTGAAAGTATTCCGTTTTTTTAGGGGGGGAAACCCTGCATATATCGGTATCGGTTGATATTGGTATCAGAAATTAAGAGTTGGACAATATCGGTATATCTGATATCGGTAAAAAAGCCAATATCGAACATCCCTAGTTGTGAGTGCAAACCCTCCGGTTTCCCCGTATTCCATTTAAAGGACTATACCATTCTAAATAGATGTTTTAGCCCATTTACTAATATTACATATTTTACATTACCCCTGACTATTTCAATATGATAGAATTATATAGAATTATATAGAAGATATAGAAGATACCCCAAATGATATCCTGGTCACGCTAACACATTGCATCTTAGAAAACATGATTTCATGTTTATGTCGAGGCTAATACATGTAGTCACCATTCAGCCATCCAATGGGAGATGGGGTTACAAGTCAATTGCAGTCAACCAGCACCTGCTAACCGTTCAGACCCTTTAGCTCAGCTGGATAGTGCGACCGCCTGTGGATCCTATGGTCCCAGGTTCAAACCACTCGGTTACTCTCAGATTGCGCTGGTAGAGTGCACAAAATGTGTCATATTCCAATGTTTGATACGATATGACACAAGTGACATCTTTGGTGTCATCTCCTCAATTTTACCCTCCTTGGTTTACATGAATGAAATCACTGATTTCCGTCATGCCTTTCGGATCCAATGCATGCATCGATTCCTTTGTCAACATGTTAGCTAGTGTGACCAGGAGTAGTCTACGTTTACTTTATCACCTTACATTTACATTTAGTCATTTAGCTGATGCTTTTATCCAAAGTGACTTACAAGTTCTGTACGACAAGTCATCAGGAAGGGCACAACTCTATCAGCTGAGTAACAATGTTCATCAAAGTGTTGAGTGCTACAGTGTAGGTTAGTATATTAGGACAAGAGCATGACAGTAACCTTACTAGGGTTAGAGTTTTTTTTTTTTTGATAATGGTTGAAGAAGTGCGTCTTTAGTCGACGGCGAAAGGTTGCACGGGTTTCGGCTGTCCTAACTGGGGTGGGCAGTTCGTTCCACCATTGTGGGGCAAGGACTGAGACAAGGCAGCTTCTCCTTGATGACCCTCCCGGAGCTCGGATAGGAGTGGGTCTGAGGCGGCCAGAAGATGCAGAGCGTAGGGGTCTTGAGGGTGTGTAGTTAGAGACCATTGACCGGAGGTAGGCGGGAGCCGTTCCCTTTTCCGCAGGGTATGCCAGGTCAAGGGCACCTTACCCGAAGGACCTTACCCATTGATTGATTGATTGGTTTTTATTGTGGAGTAAAAGACAGCATCCAAGGGATAAAAACATGAGAAAGTGCAAGCACTTATTTCCATCATGGTCCCTGATTTTGGACATGGACAGACATCATAAAACATAGAGCATCATAATAAAACAGACCATTATAATAAAACATAGAGCATCATAATAAAACATATAGCAACCCCATAAAACACGCCCTACCTTCTTCTTCCTAGACGTGGCTACTCTACAATTCACTGGCTAGCCATTTCTTTGTGGCACGTCTAAAGCTTCTCCCCTCTTCAATGTTTTTCAGGGCCACTGGAAGCTTGTTCAACTCCAATGCCGCAGATAAAAAAAAGTATTTGTGCCCATTAGTGAGTTGAATTTTT
>NC_140171.1:147377764-147387764 GCF_963971535.1 Notolepis coatsorum | reverse complement strand
CACACAGTTTTATTTACAGTAGGAGATGGGCTTCTATCATCTATTATCTTATATCATTATAATGGGCTTCAATCTACCAGGTATAGTCAAACACACAAACACTAGTTGATGTTAGTACTGTAGCTAGCTAGCAAACGTCAGCTAACCGCTAGCTAACATAAAGTGTGACCTGTAATACAATGCAGCGAAAATCAAAAGACTTGTGATGATTATAAGTGTGTTTTATTGTATTGAGTGGTAGAAGTAAAGAAATGTCTAACATGCTTTGTTTGAACTACTTACTGGAAGGTCAGCCACCAATGACAGACTCGGTCATATTCCCACACACTGTACCTGCATCGCTGCTGGGGGGTGGGAGGCAGTGGATCAAACCATTGTGAGGCAAAGAGCAGGGGGGGGTCGCAATATTTTGAAACTTAAAACCTCACTATTAAGTGTCTATAAATGGCACGAGTGCTTTCATTGTGTATTATTAATATTATTGAAATTACATAGTTATGTTTACAGCAGTGGCGGCTGCTGACAAATTCTTTTGGTGAAGCAAAAATTATATTTTTAAAACATCCCCCACTGTGTGTGTCAGTGGTGGCTGGTGAGTTAAAAAATCGGGGAGGACGGGAGAGATGAAAAAATAAATGTAATAAAGAAGTCTGAAATTCAAGCTTTTTTTTTTTAACTAGGAGGCATTTATTCATGTTCAAAAAAGTGCTGATTATCTAAGGGATTGTAATATCTAGTCCTATAAGCTCAACTGATAAACTGGAGAAATCCAGTGACTGCTGTGAAAGTGCAGCTGACAACAAGGGAAAGACCATGTGACGGCTTGGAAAGACAGCTGACAGGAAGGAAAGACCCCAACGGGGCTGTCATGGACTAGCTATCCATGATGGCAGGCTCCGTCGCTTAATTAAGTGCACAAAAGCCACCCCTCATTGCTACGAAAAGTCTAAAGAGAAAAACACCCCTAGAGTCTGCGAGAGCGGGGGCGGAAGATGACTCATCGGCTGACCACCCGGTAACTGACCCTGGAACGACGACGAACCAGATAATCGGCACATCAACTGAAGGACAGGAGCACAGAGTATGTAGCTGTGGCTGGTCCAAGGTAACATCCATCAGAGGCCTACGAATACATCAAGGCCGAATGAAGTGCTTGAAGAAAGTGAGGCCGGGATCTCGCATTGACCATTATCTTCTGAGAGAAAGGTCAAGTCAGGCGAGTGAAGCTCAGCGGCAGGATTTAACCCACAGTCCACCGAGCATCAGTACCCTGGCTGAAAGTAATTCAAGCACATCAGAGAACATGGAACCAAGTCACTTGCAACCTTCTTTGGAGCTGCAAAATGACCATCGAGGGGTAAAAGCAGAGGGGGGCACACCTGGGACGCCAGGTGTTGCCGTTGAGCCCTTCGGAGGTGTCGTGGGCCTGTCAACGAAACACCAATGAAGGAGGGTGCCCACCTAAAGACCCCAGTGAAGCTTTTACCACTACCCCATTCAAAAAAGTGCTGATTATCTAAGGGATTGTAATATCTAGTCCTATAAGCTCAACTCATATTAATTTCTTTTATAATATCAAACCGAATACAGAAGCCATGTTTGCTGTATTTTGGGAAACAATATCTTTGACCTGTATTGGTCCCCTTGATACCACATTGTTGGGTATGGCCTATGATGACACTAACTTTACAGTGATATATTGGGGGGGATATATCATATTTGTCTCAGGATGGGGGGGGGGGTCGTGTCGTGCGTGGGATTTCCGCCCAGACGTGTGAAACGTAGGGACATTACTTACATTGATTCTGTAACTAACCCTAACTAACTGTAACTATAACTGTAACTAACCCTAGCCTTAAGCCTGACACAAGTACTCGTCAAACTAAATCAGGACCTCAAATGTCCTAATTTTGTCTCCAAATCAACATATCCTGATTTCACCAGTGTGTTTGTCCTGACATGCACACACACACACACACACACACACACACACACACACACACACACACACACACACACGCACACACACACACACACACACACACACACACACACGCACGCGCGCGCACGCACACACACACACACACACACGCACACACACGCACACACAATGCTGATGGAGACTCAGTGTTCAGGGTAACAGAGCATGAGGTGAGACGGATCTTTAAAAAAGTGAATATCAGGAAGGCAGCAGGACCGGACGGCATCCCCGGCCGCGTCCTAAAAGTCTGTGCCGACCAACTGGCCCCGGTATTCACTGACATCTTCAACCTGTCCTTGGAACAGGCTGTCATCCCCACCTGTCTGAAGAAGTCCACCATCATCCCTGTACCCAAAAAATCTACGCCGCTTGCCTCAACGACTACCGCCCTGTAGCCCTCACCTCCATAGCCATGAAGTGCTTTGAGAAGCTAGTGAAGGGCTACATCTGTTCCTCCCTCCCCATCAACCTGGACCCTCTGCAATTTGCATATCGCCCCAACAGGTCCACGGAGGACGCCATAGCCCATGTGCTGCACACAGCAGCATCACACCTGGACAAGAGGCAGGGGAACTATGTGAGAATGCTGTTCATCGACTACAGCTCAGCATTCAATACCATAGTCCCCTCCAAACTCATAGCCAAGCTCAGGGACCTGGGCTTGAACTATGACCTCTGCCAGTGGGTCTTGGACTTCCTGACGGGCAGACCCCAGGTGGTAAGAGCCGGCAACTGCACCTCCTCATCCATCACGCTCAACATAGGGGCCCCCCAGGGCTGTGTTCTGAGCCCCCTCCTCTACTCCCTGTACACACATGACTGCGTAGCACAGCGGAACAACAACACCATCATCAAATTTGCTGATGACACAGTAGTGGTGGGCCTGATCTCTGCCAACGACGAAAGGGCCTACCTAAGAGGTAGAGAACCTGTCACAGTGGTGTCAGGAGAACTGCCTCTCCCTGAACGTCAGCAAAACAAAAGAGATGATTGTGGACTTCAGGAGGTCGGGGGTCAAGGACTACAGCCCCCTCAGCATCGACGGGGCACCAGTTGAGAGAGTGAACAGTTTCAAGTACCTCGGAGCCCACATATCCGAGGACTTGACATGGACCACACACATTGACAGTGTTGTGAAGAAGGCACGACAACGCCTCTACTTCCTCAGGCGCCTAAGGAAGTTCCAAGTCAGTCAGAAGATCCTTAGGAACTTCTACTCATGTACAATAGAGAGCATCCTGACCGGCAACATCACCTCCTGGTTTGGGAATAGCACTGCACAAGACCGTAGCAGACTACAGAGAGTGACACGTTCAGCCGAACGCACAATTGGAGGGGGGCTTCCCACCCTCCAGAACATTTACAACAAGCGGTGCAAGGGGAAGGCTAAGAGAATTATTAAGGACTCGAGCCACCCGAACAACTGCCTCTTTGAACTGCTGCGGTCAGGCAAGCGATACCGGAGTCTTAAGGCGAGCACAGAAAGACTCAGAAGAAGCTTCTATCCCCAGGCCATCAGGCTGCTAAACGAACAATAATCACTATGCAACAACCATCAAATGCACACAGCACACACACCCACACGCACACACTCACTCAAACAAACAACACACTGCAGCACCCACTCTCCACACTTTAGATCACACAAACACACTTACACTTTATATTTATTGATAAAGGATTTGCACTACAACTCGTACACCTACTGTGAATTGTACCTAAATTGCACCTCGTCCCATTTCTCCATTTCTGCCTTGCACTATATAGTATTGTATATTAGTACACTGCACAGTATTGTATATTGTATGGTAACTACGTCTATTCTGCATCGAACATTGTACATATGTCTAAACTGAACACTGTGACCTCATTTTTTTACTTCTAATTTTACTATGTTATTTTATTTCATACTTATCTTGTCTTGCACAGTCTCTGGAGCGCAACAGTAAGAAGCATTTTGTATAAAAGTATTCTGTACTTCTGTATGACAACTATTAAAGAAACTTGAAACTTGAAACACATACACACACACACGAACCCACGGAGACACACACACACACACGCAGAGAGCTGAAGTTGGTGCTGTAGTCAGACAGCTTACATACTTTTCAATCTGCTGCTGTTGCCAAGCTACTGGGAGATCTCTCTCTCTCTCTCTCTCTCTCTCTCTCTCTCTCTCTCTCTCTCTCTCTCTCTCTCTCTCTCTCTCTCTCTCTCTCTTCGCTGTGTCTCTTTCTGTCTCTCTCTCTCTCTCTCTCTCTCTCTCTCTCTCTCTCTCTCTCTCTCTCTCTCTCTTTCTCTCTCTATGGCACGTTTGTTCCTGATAAAACACGTTTAACGCCTTTCGTCTCAATTGTGTGTGTGTGCGTGTGCATGTCCGTGAGGATGTGTGTGTGTGTATGTGTGCATTACTGTAACTATGTAACTGAGTCCCTCTCTTACAGCTCCTGTCAATAATGTAAACCAGGGACTGCATTACCTTTTTATTACACTTTTAATTGACTATATTAATATTCCAGTCTCCCCCCCTCACTTCCTCAATATCTATCTCCCTCTATCTCTCTCTCCCTTCTGCAATATCTTTCTGCCACTCTCTCTCTCCCTCCTCTCTTCATACATCCATTCCTCCTCTCTATCTTTCCTTCCATCCATCTCTTTCTCTATCTCTGTCTTTCTCTCTCCGTCAGTCAATATATCTCTCCATCACTCTCTCCCTCCCTCCCTCCCTCTGCTCTTCATCCACCCATTCCTTCCTTCCTCTCTCCATTCCTCTCTCTCCATTTCTCTCTCTCTCTCTCTCTCTCTCTCTCTCTCTCTCTCTCTCTCTCTCTCTCTCTCTCTCTCTCTCTCTCTCTCTCTCTCTCTCTCTCTCTCTCTCTCTCTCTCTCTCTCTCTCTCTCTCTCTCTCTCTCTCTCTCTCTCTCTCTCTCTCTCTCTCTCTCTCTCCCTCCCTCCTTCACCTCCTCTCCAGTACCTCTGCCCCCCTCACCCAGCCGAGTAATGAGAACACATCACTCACATATTCTGTCACAGACTCAGTTCACAGTGATGCACTGTAAGAAAAAAAAAGCTGCACTAAAACGGTAAATGTCTGGCATCAATGGTTGTCAAATTACAGTAAAATCAAATACATTTACAGATTACAACCTTTATTTAATGGTTAATATTTTGATAAAAGGTAAAGAAAAACAAAAGTAATCTGTAAAATAATGCAGTGAATTTCCAGTGAAATGCAAATGCACAGTCACACACACACACACACACACACACACACACACACACACACACACACACACACACACACACACACACACACACACACACACACACACACACACACACACACACACACACACACACACACACACACACACACACACACACACACACATGCCTGTCTGCCTGTACGGTATGTACATAGACCTCTTGTGGGTGACATATTTCCGCCAAATCTGTGGCCAAAACTGAAGCTTAGCATCGCGGCTCAGCTCTCACCCAACGTCACCAGCATCACTCTGCAACATCCAGTCAAAGTGTCTGCAATTTGGCTTTAAAAAAATTGGAACGTTAACCATTTCACTACCACACTACAGAAGGTTAACCCTTTCACTTACCACACTACATAATGTTAACCTTTCACTACCACACTACAGAAGGTTAACCCTTTCACTTACCACACTACATAATGTTAACCTTTCACTACCACTCTACAGAAGGTTAACCCTTTCACTACCACACTACAGAAGGTTAACCCTTTCACTACCACACTACATAATGTTAACATTTCACTACCACACTACATAAGGTTAATCGTTTCACTACCATACTACATAAGGTTAACCCTTTCACTACCACACTACAGACGGTTAACCTTTCACTACCACACTACATAAGGTTCACCCTTTCACTACCACACTACAGAGGGTTAACCTTTAACTACCACACTACAGAAGGTTAACCTTTCACTACCACACTACACAAGGTTAACCCTTTCACTACCACACTACAGAGGGTTAACCTTTAACTACCACACTACAGAAGGTTAACCCTTTAGGGCATTTGAAATATAAGATTTGGCACAATCCATAAATGTGCGAATTGGCTATAATAAAGTAATTTATAAGCCTGCTATTCTATATTCTATAATAATATTTCAAATTGCATTGGTCCAGATGGGAGAATTCGGTGTTGTATCTACAGAACCTTCTGTTTAATCATCTTCCCTATATTCATTTCCTTAGATTTTTTGTACACATGATCTCAAGAAGTTACTGAACGAGATCAGTGGCAGTTCTTCATGTCTGGTCATTATTAGCATGGTGTTATTCACTGTCAAAGATGCAAAGAAAAATCATAATTCATATTCTCCTTTTGTTTCATCACAATTTAAACAAGCCTAGTAATAGACACAATATTTCTGACACTGGGAATACATTTCACTGAGGTCCATAGATGTCCCTAGATACCAAGAATATGCAAATGGTGCACGTAGAACAGTCACTGCAATCTTAGCCAACACCCCGAGAAACTCACTTCCATCAAACTCATGTGTGTGATATAATTGTGATATGTCATATCATTAGAAATAAATCTTCAGGGTTCTTTAGTGGTTCAGTGCATTATGTGTGCTGAGGACAAACTGTGGCCTTGAGTCTGGTTGTGTGTGAGTATCGTTGACCAGTATAGCAGCAGTGCAAACATAATTTCCAATCTAAAGTTAAACAGAGAGGCTTGTCCCTCCTATCAATCAGAGAAGCTTGATGGGAATCTTGTTAGAATAAGCCCTTTCAATCTACGTGGCCTGCACAGTCTGGCGTTGAGGACCTCCTCTGACTGGTTAGAACTGGTTAGAAGGGGGAGGAGCCGGGCAGCCTGGTAGCGCAGCGGACTAAGGGTCTGTCTACCACCGCAGAGACAGTGGGATCAAATCCAGCTGCGGTACCGCCAGCCTGGTCGGCCATCCATACTGACACAATTGGCAGTGTCAGCGGGTGGGAAAGCCGGTGGGGTGGGTCCTGGTCATTGTAAACAGTGACTCCTACAGTTCGGTCGGGGCGCCTGCACATGCAGCGAGGGAAGGATCTGGGGGAGGTAGTGTGACCCTTCCACACGTTACACTCCCCCAGTGAGAGTCCGCGCTGCCAGGTGAAAAGAAGCGGTGGGCTGGCTACACATGTGTCGGAGGAAGCATGTGATAGTCTCTGCCCTCCCAGACCGAGGGTAGGGGGTAGAGTGCACAACGACCAGGAAGCGTCAATACTTTTACCAACGGATTTCCAGTTCCGCGTGCGCGTTCTGCGATCTGATTGGCCACTGACGTTTCTGGTCATGTGACATGTGCGGCCAATCGTGTGATGCCTGTTTCTTACACGAGTTAAGCTTAGGCACTCTTTCGAAGTTGGTTAAGGTTAGAGTTTGTCTTAGAGCAGGGCGATAGAACACCAGCCCTGATTCCAAACTCTAACCTTAACCAACTTCGAAAGAGTCGCCTAAGCTTAACCAGTGATAAACTAGGCGTTAGGTAGTTTGCATGCCGTTGGAGGCGGAAATGGGCAAAGACACAGTCGTCACGCGATTGGGCGCACATGTCACATGCCCAGAAACGTCAGTGGCCAATCAGATCGCACCAGAAACATCAGTGGCCAATCAGATCACAGAACGCAAACGCGGAACTGGAAATACGTTGGTAAAATAATAGACGCGACAGCCGCCCCCACGCGCAGGCAAGCGCAGCCGTCCCACGTCCCAAATGAAATCCAAGGAGCAAGCGCGGCAGCTCGGGCAACCAACTTGTGTACCGTTGGGCTGCTGTTCCAACGCACTTGTGTTAGGCTGCGGTAGCAGTGGAGCGCTGCTGACTGATTATTATGTTTCGCGTTTTTAACAACCAACGGTAGATTCACTCGTCACATGTATAAACAAAGCCCATACAGTTATGAAATGCGCTGAACTAGAAAATACATCTGGTAGTTCGTTTATGACGTTAATTAATAATAAACACTGTTAGGACTCTTAATAATAAACACTGTTACGACTATCTGACTCTTAATAATAAACACTGTTAGGACTATCTGACTCTTAATAATAAACACTGTTAGGACTATCTGACTCTTACTAATAAACACTGTGTTAGGACTATAAACACTGTTAGGACTATCTGACTCTTAATAATAAACACTGTTACAGTGTTAGGACTATCTCGATTCGCGCGTCACTACTGTAACTAGAAACTCTGGGTGTCACTGTACATCAGTGTGGAACTGTAAGCTGTAACGTTATTTTGCGTTTTTAACGTCAGCGGGGCGATGCGGTGGTTTGTCCCCGGCTTCCGTGCACCGCCGCCGGCTTTACTCGGTTCAGCTCCAGCAGCAGCGACCGTGCTCCGTTGTAGAACGAAGCCCTTCAATGACAAGCGCTCTCATATTTTGCGAATGCATAAACTATATCTTAAATTATGGCTATGTGTCTAATATGGCTGTCGCTTATCAATGACTTCGCGACAGCCATATTAGACACATAGCCATAATTTAAGATATAGTTTATGCATTCGCAAATATGAGAGCTCTGTCATTGAAGTGGGTGGTGGCAGTGTAACAGCGTTCACCCTGATGTAAAGTAGCGATTTTTATTGTTTTGTCATGACAACCCAATTACATAATCCAACATATGTGTAAAGAAACAACATATTCCAGTTAACGGTATATTTTTTAATGATTCATTATGGTATAAATTAGGTTAACTGGAGCTGTGGAGGCTGCGTGCTGAAGAGCCAGCGGGGCGACGCGGTTGTTTTTTCCCCGGCTTCCGTGCGCCGCCCGCGGCTTGACTCGGTTCAGCTCCAGCAGCAGCAGCGGCCGTTCCTCCGGTGTAGGAAGCCCTTCAATGACAAGCGCTCTCATATTTTGCGAATGCATAAACTATATCTTAAATTATGGCTATGTGTCTAATATGGCTGTCGCTTATCAATGACTTTGCGACAGCCATATTAGACACATCGCCATAATTTAAGATATAGTTTATGCATTCGCAAATATGAGAGCTCTGTCATTGAAGTGGGTGGTGGCAGCTTACTAACAGTAGCGATTTTTATTGTTTTGTCATGACCAAACATAATCCCAACATAGATAGGAGGTGTACTGTATGTCAAATGTCGGTCATGTGGTGGAAGAGTTTAGTACAGTCACACAACAGAACACCGCTGTAGTACAGTCACACAACAGAACACCGCTGTAGTACAGTCACACAACAGAACACCACTGGTTCGACCAGCGCTTCTGCCGCGTCTCTCTTGCCGCAAGGGCGTGTGCTAGTGGATTGATTGATTGGCCATGTGGCCAATCAGAGAAACGCTGAACGAAAAGCTGAACACAAGTTGGTTGCCTTTAATATTCACGCGACCAGGAAGGGGATTGGGAATTGGCATAACGGCTAACATTGGGATGGGAGAAAAATGGAAAAAGGAGGGGGGAAAAGATAATAAAAAAAAAGAAAAAAGGGGGAGGAGCCTCTCTGTGAAATATTATAATGGTTAACCTCTGCACTGCTGCAACACTGGCCAATGAGAGTCACAGTAGTCCACATTAACCCTTTCACTACCAAAGTAAAGAATGTTAACCTGTTCCCTACCACACTACATATGGTTAACCGTCTGTAGTGTGGTAGTGAAAGGGTTAACCGTCTGTAGTGTGGTAGTGAGAGAGTTAACCTCCTGTAGTGTGGTTGTGAAAGGGTTAACCCTTTGTTGTGTGGCAGTGACAGGGTTAACCATCTGTATTGTGGTAGTGAAAGAATTAACCTTCTGTAGTGTGGTTGTGAAAGGGTTAACCCTTTTTTCATGTGGCAGTGACAGGGTTAACCTTTTGTTGTGTGGTAGTGAAAGAGTTAACCTTCTGTAGTGTGGTTGTGAAAGGGTTAACCTCCTGTAGTGAGGCTGTGAAAGGGTTAACCGTTTTTTCATGTGGCAGTGACAGGGATAACCTTCTGTAGTGTGGTTGTGAAAGGGTTAACCCTTTGTTGTAT
>NC_140171.1:147317764-147372764 GCF_963971535.1 Notolepis coatsorum | reverse complement strand
ACATACGTTTACATTGCCAAAGCCGAACAAAACAAAACAATCAAACAGAGAAACAAAATAAATCAGTACATTACAGACGGAAATTCTAGTACAGTCTTTATGGTGGTTGCATTCCGCTGGATGTTCTTTTCTTGTCACAGCAGCTCACAAATCTTGCTGCTGTGTTTGCACATTCTTGTATTTCTCCCAGTAGGTATGTGAGTTTGAGTTATTGTCCATGTTTTCAAAGTCTCTTTGGGTGTTTGCAATTTGTGGGAAGTATATGTCTCTGATGTCTGGTATAGTGGGCAGGTTGTTAAGAAGTGGAGCTCAGTTTCCACCTCATCTTGTGTGCAGTGGGTGCATAGTCTGTCTTCTCTTGGGAGCCAGGTCTGCCTATGGCGGCCTTTCTCAATGGCTAGGCTGTGCTCGCTGAGTCTGTACCTAGTCAAGGATTTCTTAGTTTTGGGTCAGTCACGGTGCTCAGGTATTCTGCCATTGTGTACTCTCTGTTTAGGGCCAAATAGCATTTCAATTTGCTCTGGTTTTGGGTTGTTTCTTTCCAATGTGTCAGATAGTTTTCTTTTTGTTTTCTTATAATTTGATTTAGTCCAGTGTGGTTACTGTCTGGTGGTTCTGCTTGTGTTTGTGAGCAGAGTCCCAGAACCATCTGGCTGAGTGGGCATCTATCGAGGGTCTCTCTGTGGGTGAGGGCTATGTTGTGGAGTGTGTCTGGGTCGCTTTCTTTTAGGTGGTTGTGGAATTTGAATGCTCTTTTTTGAATTTTTATGATTAGTGGGTATCTTCCTAGTTCTGCTCTGTATGCATTATTTGGCGTTTTCCGTTAGGTGCGGAGAATGATTTGCAAAATTCTGCATGCAGAGTCTCAATTGGGTGTTTGTCCCATTTGGTGAAGTCTTGGTTTGCAAGTGGGCCCCAGACTTCACAACCATATAGGGAAATCGGTTCTATGACGGAGTCTAATATTTTGAGCCAGATTTTGACTGGAATGTCTAATATGATGTTCCTTTTTATGGCATAAAAAGCCCTTCTTGCTTTGTCTCTCAGGTCGTTCACAGCTTGATTGAAGTTCCCTGTAGCACTGATGTTTAGGCCGAGACATGTGTAGTTTTTTGTGTGTTCTAGGGAAATTGTGTCTAGGAGGAATTTGTGTTTTTGTTGTTGTAGGCTGGGCCTTTTTTGGAATATCATAATTTTAGTTTTGTTTAGGTTTACTGTCAGTGCCCATGTCTGGGAGAATTTGTGCAGAAGGTCAAGGTGCTGCTGTAGCCCTTCTTTTGTTGGGGACAGCAGCACCAGGTCATCTGCAAACAGTAGGCATTTGACTTCTGTGTTTGCTAGGGGGATGCCAGGTGCTGCAGTTTGTTCCAATGTTTTTGCCAGTTCATTTATGTATATGTTGAAGAGGGTTGGACTCAAACTGCACCCCTGTCTAACCCCACGGCATTGAGGGAAGAAGTCTGTGTGTTTTCCCTCAATCCTCACAGCACATGTGTTGTTGGTGTACATTGACTTTATGAGGTCGTAGGTTTTCCCTCCAATGCCACTATCTAACAGTTTGTACAGCAGACCCTCGTGCCAAATTGAGTCAAATGCTTTTTGGAAGTCAATGAAACAGGAGTATACTTTGCTTTTATTTTTATTTATTTGGTTGTCGATTAGGGTGCTGAGGGTGAGAATGTGGTCTGTTGTACGGTGATTTGGTAGGAAGCCAATCTGTGATTTGCTCAAGGTATTGTTGTTTCTGAGGAAATGTGTGAGTCTGTGGTTAATGATCATACAGAGGATTTTTCCAAGGTTGCTGTTGACTGTCATGATCCTAGGCCCGGTCCTGGCTGGACTGGGCAGGATGGTAACATTGGGCAGTATCCTCCACCTAACTTTGGGCAATGCCCTCCATCTGACATTGGCCCTCGGCCTGACATTGGCGCCCTACCACCCTCTAGTGGTCACAAACAATTGGTGCACGCTGCAATGACAGGTATCTTGACCACTGTATTAACAGTAATTAATTGTGTAATCAATGTGGTGTCCTGGTGTGTGCTGTCATTGTCTTTCCCTTCCCTGTGATGTCATGCACTGTTTTGGGTTGTTAGGAGTTGCTTTTGTGTTTAGTTGTGTTTAGTTGTTCTTTGCTTATTGTCTAGGTGTTGTTTGTGATTCTGTGTTGGCCAGGTGTTCTTAATTGTTAATTAGTTGGGGTATATAGGGTTCTGTCTGTCCTCCCTTCGGTGTGGCGACATACCTCCAGTTACCCCCTGTTCCTATCCACGTCGTGTCGCACCGTTCTCCCTCTAGTAAGTCTTAGTGTTTGTTGTTTTGTATTGTGAAGTTTGTTATGTAGTTTCTGTATGTTCCTTGTATTGCACTGGATTCTACAGTAAACACCCTTCTCCAAGCTTCACTCCTCGCCTCTGCCTCCTCCATTCCTTCCCTTTCTGTATTATTGCATTCTACCTACCCCACCGTGACAGTTGACACAGATCCCACGGTAATTGTTTGGGTCATATTTGTCTCCCTTTTTGTGGAGCGGTGTTATGAGTCCTTGGTTCCAGATATTGGGGAAGATCCTGGAGCTAAGGACAATGTTAAGGAGTTTTAGTATAGCCAATTGGAATTTTGAGTCTGTGAATATGATCATTTCATTTAGGATACCATCCGCTCCGCAGGCCTTCTTGGTTTTAAGTGATTTTATTTTGTCCTGTAGTTCTTGTAGTGTAATTGGGGAGTCTAGCGGGTTCTGGTAGTCTTTTATGGTTGACTCCAGGCTTTGTAGTTTATCTTGTATGTGTTTTTGTTGTTCATTTTTTTGTATTGGGCTAAAGAGATTGGAGAAGTGGTTTACCCATACATCTCCATTTTGGATGGGTAGCTCCTCGTGGTGTACTTTGTTTATTTTGTTCCAGTTTTCCCAGAAGTTGTTTGTTTTTATAGATTCCTCTATATCTTGTAGCTGGTTTCTAACATGTTGGTCTCTTTTTTTCTGATTGTGTTTTTGTAATGTTTCAGTGTTTCACTGTATTGGAGACGTGTGTTCTGGTTGTCTGGGTCTCTGTGTTTTTGGTTTGATAGGTTCCTTAATTTCTTCCTGAGATTTTTACAATCGTTATCATACCATTTGTCATGCATATTTGTATTTTTATTTTTCCTCGCTTTCCTATTTGAGGCCTTTAGGTTGGATAAGGAAGCCGTAAGGTCAAATATGTTATTGATGTTTTCTACCGCCCCGTTTACACTTTTGCTGATGTGTTGGAAGTTTTTTTCTAGGAATTGATCTAATTTGGATTGGACTTTTTGTAGCTTGATAGCGGATTGGAATGCTTCCATACTACTTTCTTTCCATTTGTAGTGTTTTTTAATAGTGTGTAGTTTGTTTGGTTTTGGTATTTCCTGGTTGGGTGTTGATCTATTCAGGTAGATAGTGGTTTTGCTGTGGTCTGACAGGGGTGTTTGCTGGCTGACTGTGAACGCTCTGAGAGACTCTAGGCTGAGGTCCGTGATAAAATAGTCTACTGTACTGTTACCCAGAGATGAGCTATATGTGTACCTACCATAAGTGTCTCTCTCTGTCTCTCTCTGTCTCTATTGGTCTCTCTGCCTCTATCTGCCTCTCTCTGTCTCTCTCTGCCTCTCTTTGTCTCTATCTGTCTCTCTCTGCCTTCTCTCTGCCTCTCTGCCTCTCTCTGTCTCTATCTGCCTCTCTCTGCCTCTCTCTGCCTCTCTCTGCCTCTCTCTGCCTCTCTCTGCCTCTCTCTGTCTCTATCTGTCTTTATCGGTCTCTCTGCCTCTCTGTCTCTCTCTGCCTCTCTCTGTCTCTCTCTGTCTCTATCTGCCTCTCTATGTCTCTCTCTGTCTCTATCTGCCTCTCTCTGTCTCTCTCTGTCTCTCTCTGCCTCTCTCTGTCTCTCTCTGCCTCTCTTTGTCTCTCTCTGTCTCTCTCTGCCTCTCTCTGTCTCTATCTGCCTCTCTCTGCCTCTCTGCCTCTCTATGTCTCTCTCTGTCTCTCTCTGTCTCTCTCTGTCTCTCTCTGTCTATATCTGTCTTTATCGGTCTCTCTGCCTCTCTGTCTCTATCTGCCTCTCTCTGTCTCTCTCTGTCTCTATCTGCCTCTCTATGTCTCTCTCTGTCTCTATCTGCCTCTCTCTGTCTCTCTCTGTCTCTCTCTGCCTCTCTCTGTCTCTCTCTGCCTCTCTTTGTCTCTCTCTGTCTCTCTCTGCCTCTCTCTGTCTCTATCTGCCTCTCTCTGCCTCTCTGCCTCTCTATGTCTCTCTCTGTCTCTCTCTGTCTCTCTCGTCTCTCTCTGCCTCTCTCTTCCTCTATCTGTCTCTCTGTCTCTCTCTGTCTCTCTCTGCCTCTCTCTGTCTCTCTCTGTCTCTCTCTGCCTCTCTCTGTCTCGATCTGCCTCTCATTGCCTCTCTCTGTCTCGATCTGCCTCTCATTGCCTCTCTGCCTCTCTGCCTCTCTCTGTCTCTCTCTGTCTCTCTCTGTCTCTCTCTGTCTCTCTCTGCCTCTCTCTGTCTCGATCTGCCTCTCATTGCCTCTCTGCCTCTCTCTGTCTCTATCTGCCTCTCTCTGCCTCTCTGCCTCTCTCTGTCTCTCTCTACATCTGTTTCTTTCTCTTTCCCTCTCTCCACATTGGTTTTGCGGTCTCGACATGACCTCATCCCTTTCCTTCATTCTGTTTCTATTTCAGTTTCTCTCCCTTTCTCGCTCTCTCTCCTCATCTCTCCTCTCTCTCTCTGTCTCTCTCTACCTCTACATCTCTCTACCTCTACATCTCTCTCTCTACCTCTATCTCGCTCACTCTGTTCTTCTCTGTCTCTCCCTTTCTAATGACATCTCTTACACAATGGGTCTGATGAGACTAGTAAACCCATTATTAATGGATATGAAATGTTTCCAGTTCCGGGGTAAGCTATAGTCACTGTCATAGAGTGTCTAGAATCAGCTAGAGAATCCGCTTACTTTCTGTATAATGTATCATTTGATAAGGCAGTTCACGCCCTACGTTGGTTTTATTTGATGCATGTTGTGGGAGATTAGTGTTTGGATCTTTAATCCGTATACTTGGTAATGATCTTCTCTCTCTGTGTAGTCCTCGTGATGCAGCTTCTTATCATAAACCGTGTTCATAATAATCCCCAACACTGTTCATGTTGTTGTGGGGGCGGTATTTATTGGGAAAATATAGAATCACAACACTACTATCTACAACAGCATGACTTATTTCATCCGTAGGAGGACAGGAAACAAGGGGAAAGTAATGTTATAGATTTGTCTGTTTATAAAGGACTATGGTGCAATTCTAGATTACACATAGCCTCATAATAATGATATGATATACGGTAAGATATATGAAATATGACATGACCTGTCCACACATTATCTGCTGGGTAGAACTCCATAGAAAACCTCAGGTTGCAGAGCTTTGGAGAGGTGCTTCTTGGTGATATGTGACTATTGAAAACCCATCAGAAGCGTGGCACTCTTTTGCTAAAAGTTTAAATCTGTGATGAACCTCAGCTTCTGTTGATCCTCAACTCCAAAGATACAAAAACACAACAACCATTGTGTAACAAAATATGGTGACTTTTAAACAAAATACGTTGTGACTTAGGCATTTATTCCTCTTACATACATGTCATACACTAAGGCAGTTGTTGTACTTTCCTAAGTCATGCGATCGCCATCTGTGTATGTAACGTTAACATTCACAAGTCACAGGAGTCAGTTAGGCAGATGAGATTTTTGAACGTAACAAGTGTTCTGATTGGCTGAGGACATGGACACTAAGCCAGGGCGATGCAGCAGTGTGAGGAGATTACAGTTAGGCAGAAATCTCAATTTGGCCAAAAAAGTACTTAGGCAATTATCGTATGAGTCAAATTATGAGTATTATCAACCGGTCAGACAAAATAGAAAAGGGGGAGGGCATGCCGCTATTTTATCTACATCGTTTGTATGTAATGGCATTGACATGGGTGAATTTACATCATTTGAATATCTTGCTATTGAGCTCAAAGCTGAACTGTCTTTGCTCGTCATCACATTGTACCGGCCACCAAAATACTCATCAATATTTCTGCAGAAATGATCAGAGCTAATCTCGGTCGGCATCCTTAGATGTGAAAGATGAATCATACATGGAGATCTGAATATTCATATAAATAAGAAGAACAACCCCAAGGCTATTGAGCTTACCAACCTACTGGACAGCTTTGAGCTAATACAACATGTAAATGAACCCACTCACCAACATGGTAACACCCTAGACTTAGTGATGACAACAAGGCTGAACATTGATAAAGTATCAGTAATCGAATTACCTATATCTGACCATCACTGTGTATTCTTCAATGCTAACCTAAACTTAACAGAGACAAAAAAGGTAACCATTGTAAAGCGAAGAGTACTAGATGACATCGCAGAAGAGAAGTTCTCAAACATCATGAGACAAACTGAACCATCCAGCCTGGACGCGTGAATACTTTCCCCAAGGCGGTTGTCCTTCCGCGTTCGGTTTGCGCGGCCTGATTGGCCACTGACGCTTCTCTCAGCGCCCAATCGCGTTGCGCCTAGCTTTCAGTTCCACAGCCCAAGTCCTCGCCCATTTCCTCGTATTGTTTTCATCTCTCTATATTAATGTAACGCGCTATTCATATCAATCGACATCACATCAATATATAAATAATGTATTATTTTCATCTCTCACATCAATAGTCCTCGCCCATTTCCTCGTATTGTTTTCATCTCTCTATATTAACGTAGCCCATTTCCTCGTATTGTTTTCATCGTTCTATACGTAACGCGCTATTCATATCAATCGACATCACATCAATATATAAATAACGTATAGTGATAGTGAGTTGAGTGATAGTTAGTTTTAGTATATTGAGCGAGTGTATTGAGCGAGTAGTTAGGCGATAGTAGGGCTAACACGATTGGGCGCTGAGAGAAGCATCAGTGGCCAATCAGGCCGCGTAAACCGAACGCGGAAGGACAACCGCCTTGGGGAAAGTATTCACGCAGCCTGGACTGTTCTTTAAACTGCATGGTTGAAAATCTCAACAACACCCTATCATATACACTGGATGCTGTCGCTCCATTAAAGGCAAAAAAAAGTCAAGTGACAAGATCTCCCCATTGTTAAATAATCGCAGTGTTGGTCAGACAAAGAGAATCTCTAGAGCTGCTGAACGAAAATGGAGGAAAAACAAGCTCACAGTCCACTGCGATATATACTGTATAAGGAAGCCCTGACTGCCTATATAACAAAGAAATACGAGTGGCAAGAAAGGACAATTTTTCTAAGATAATCACAGAGAATGTTGCAAACTCTAGAATATTATTCTCAGCCATCGACCAGCTACTCAACACTGCCCCCACCCCTCCACAGTCATCTGCATCAAAATGTGAAGAACTAGCATTATTCTTCAATAACAAAATAACTTCAATTAGAGCCAGCATTAGTCCTTATACAAACATGGACACCATCAGCAGGGCCGCCTGGGAGAAATGCGAGGCCCTGTGCGAGATTTAACACGAGCCCCCCCCCCCCCCCCCCCCCCCCCCAAAAGGTTAAAAAATATATATTTTTTTTTTTTTATTTTTTTTTTTATACAGTCAACATATTCTTAAATAATAGCGCTGCCCGAGGCGGGGCATGATACAGTCAACATATAGCAAAAGAGAGAGCGAGAGAGAGCTCCCGTTCTACAGTCAATATACAGTGTACAGAGAGAGAGAGAGAGAGAGAGAGAGACACATTGGAAAGAAATTGAAATGCTATTTGGCCCTAAACAGAGAGTACACAGTGGCAGAATACCTGAGCACTGTGACTGAAGATCCTTGAGCACAGCCTAGCCATCGAGAAAGGCCGCCATAGGCAGACTGTGTGTGTTAGAAAGAGAGAGAGAGAGAGAGAGAACATGTGTGTTTGTCATGTGTGTGTGTGTGTTAGAGAGAGACTAGAGCATGTATGGGAGATTCAAAAGGACAAAGATCAACACTTAAATCCAAGAGAGAGAGAGAGAGAGAGAGAGAGAGAGAGAGAGACACACATTGGAAAGAAATTGAAATGCTATTTGGCCCTAAACAGAGAGTACACAGTGGCAGAATACCTGAGCACTGTGACTGAAGATCCTTGAGCACAGCCTAGCCATCGAGAAAGGCCGCCATAGGCAGACTGTGTGTGTTAGAAAGAGAAAGAGAGAGAACATGTGTGTTTGTCATGTGTGTGTGTGTTAGAGAGAGACTAGAGCATGTATGAGAGATCCAAAAGGACAAAGATCAACACTTAAATCCAACAAGAAGAGGGTCTATACCAGAGAAACCAAAGCAGCAAGGAGCCAATGGCCGACATCAGCTAAATAGGCTAGCCAGGTACTGTGACACCAGGCCACACACAGCTTTGGCCAACGGCCCAACGCTACCCAAGCTACACAAACGACCATTCACACACAGCACATGTCGTATCTCCAAATGTTGTGAAGTAGCATATGTTTTGCCTGGAAAAAAACATCGTTATTAACAAAACATTCGGGAGGGGAAGGAAGGAAGAGTGGGGTAATGTCATGACATTTTCATTAATCTTACCTGCACAAAAGGAACGCAGGGCGAAAGGCCGCAACACAGGTCTCCACGTTGACGAAAGGCCTCTCGCTGTCGGGACAAATAAGCTATGGCCAGAGCCTTGTCATGGTGCAGGCCCGACTACATCTTCTGTCAAAGATGATGTCGTAGTCAGAGTGCCAGGGCCTGCTATTCTCAAGGCTAACTGATAGCATCAAACGAACGTTCCCAGCTGACGCTAAACAGCTAACTGGCTAACAGTTAGCTCAATCAGGCACCTGGCTGTATGTAGCCGCATAGCTTGCTTCTGCGTTCTGCAAGCTATGCGGCTACATACAGCCAGGTGCTCTCACCAGGCACACACCGTTAGCTACTAGTAGTACTATATTAGCTAGTCGACCAGTTTGGCTCCAGAGAGAGAGAAAGAGAGATAGGTCAGGTCCACGGCGGGAATATAATCATAGGTTGACTCACCATAACGCAGTATCAACGCGGCGCCAATGGTAAAGTTGGAAGGAGACTTTCTTGGCCCACGGTGTAATTTATTCTTCTTCTTCTTCGAGTACTTTCCGGCAGACTGGACACCTTTCGGCGTATTGCTGCCTAACAGATTTATCTGCTCACAAGTTCTCTTCTCCTTCTTTTGAAAAGACATCCACTCGCCTCGCTCCTCTGAATAGCGCTGAATTAGATCATCCCTGTACCTCGTGTGTCCGAGAAGAGCCCGGAAACACTATCCTAAAATCTGTAGAGCAGCAAAGCCGCAGAAACCGGAACACTGCAGTCTGCAGAGCCGCAGAGGCAGGAACAAGTCAGACACATTCTACAAACGTGTCTAATGTGAAATATATAAGCATATAAGCAAAACTAGATTTTAGGTCTGTGATGAAAAAGGGCCTCGCGGGAAGGGGGGCCTCGCAAAAAAGGCCCCCCTTCCCGCGAGGCCCTGTGCGACCGCACTGCTCGCACACCCCCTGAGGCGGCCCTGACCATCAGCAAACCCTGCGAAAAAGTAACCATAGGAAAATGTGCTTGCATTACATCAACTGAGCTTTACAAAACTGTCATGGAATGTAACTCCTCCACTTCCTGTATTGACCCTATACCCACAGCATTTTTTAAGCGAATATTCGAGAGTATTGCAAGTCATGTCCTACATATTATAAATACATAGCTTCTGACAAGTATTTTCCCAGACACATTCAAAACAGTTGGTGTAAGACCCTTACTAAAGAAACCCAAACTAGACAGTAATGTACTAACCAACTATAGGCCAATATCCAACCTCCCATTCATCAGCAAGATACTTGAAAAAGAAAGTCTCAATACAAATAAACTCCTTTTTCAAAGAAAACAACATCATGGAGGAATTTAAATCAGGCTTCAGAACGCACCATAGCACTGAAACTGCTCTTACAAAAATAATTAGTGACCTCAGAATAAACTCTGTTGCAAACAAAGTCTCAATCCTCGTCCTATTAGATCTAAGCGCAGCGTTTGACACGATCAACCATGATATTCTAATAAATCGTCTAGAAAAGTTAGTTGGTCTTTCTGACTATGTATTAAACTGGTTCAGAACATATATCAAAGGGAGAAAATATTACGTCAGGCTTGGAGATCATTCTTCTGAGAAACATGACACCTACTTCGGAGTTCCACAGGGGAGCTGCCTTGGTCCATTATTATTCTCAATATACATGCTGCCACTCGGAGACATCATTAGAAAACACAATGTAGGTTTCCATAGTTACGCAGATGACACACAATTGTACATCTCTGCTGAACCAAATGATCACACAGCTATAAACTCCAATTCCGCCTGTCTCTTAGCAATAAACAAATGGATGACGAACAACTTCCTAAAATTAAATGAGGGCAAAACTGAAATCCCACTAGTCTGTCCTATAACAAAAAGAGAAATGTTAGAGAGCAATATGGGTCAACTTACTCCTTGGATCAAACCCGAAGTTACAAGTCTTGGTGTTATAATAGACTCAGACCTAAGCTTTAAATCACACATCAACAAGGTGACAAAAACATCATTTTTCCACCTTAGAAACATAGCTAAGGTACGGCCGTTTATAAATCAAAAAGACGCTGAAAAACTGATCCATGCCTTTATCTCAAGCCAACTTGAATACTGTAATGCACTCCTCAATGGCCTCACAAAAGAAAACACAGAATGACTTCAACTCATTAAAAACTCGGCAGCTAGGCTACTAACTAGAACCAAGAGGAGAGACCACATCAGTCCTGTATTAGCTAGAACCTACACTGGCTTCCGGTAACATTTAGAATTGATTTCAAGGTCCTCCTCCTTATATACAAAGCACTAAATGGAACAGGACCAAGCTACATTGCAAATTCTCTAGTCAACTATGTGCCTCCTAGAACATTGCGATCATCTACTACTGGTCTATTGAAGGTTCCAAGCCACAGTCTAAGGAAAATCGGGGATGCAGCCTTTGCAAACTATGCACCAAAGTTATGGAACACACTAACTATGGACATTAGGGAAGCTAGATTTCTTAATATCTTAAAAAATAAGCAAAAAACGTACCTCTTCACCATAGCCTTCTAATACACTGTTGATTGTACTGTAGCACTATTTTACTCTGTCCATTGTATTGCATAATTTTACTATCTATTCTATTCTACTATTCTATTATTGCACTCTATTATTTTACTCTGTCTATTGCTTTTTATTACAGGTTCAAAACTGTCAGGTATTAAACTGTGTGGGTATCAAACAAGAGACTGTCAGGCTTTAAAACTGTGTAGGACCCAGGCCTAGAACTGCACCCTGAGAGTGGGAACTGCACCCTGAGAGGGAGGTTTGCCCTGGGTGGGAGGTTCAAAGGGTCAAAGTGGGTATAAAACAGGAGGAAATACGGTAAAGTTTTAAACTGTGGATACCAAACAGAGAAGGTGAAGATGACTTTTTACTGTTGAACAGTAATCCAGAACTATTTTATTGCACTGTAAAATATATATAGTTTTTAATCTATTATATTCAAAAATGTTATTGCACTGCACTATTGCACTATTTTACTCTGTCAATTTTTATCTTACTCTTTTTATTATTGTCTATTTAAAACTGAATCAAACCATAAACAAGGTGGCCTGTTGGGATGTTAGATCCTAATGTGAAAAACTGTGATTTGATGTCATTTTATGCCTGTCTTTTTCTGTTGTGAAGCACTTTGAGCTGCAGTTTCTGTATGAAAGGTGCTATACAAATAAAGTTTATTATTATTATTATTATTATTAGGGATGTTCGATATTGGCTTTTTGACCGATATCCGATATACCGATATTATCCAACTCTTAATTTCCGATACCGATATCAACCGATATCAACCGATACATATATATGCAGGGTCCCCCCCCCCCCAAAAAAAACTGAATGATTTCAGGTAATTAACATTACATATCTCTTGTCGTGGAATTAACACAACATTATGCATACTTTTGACAATAAATAAAATCAGAATTTGTTCTTACTTGCTTGCCTGGGTAAATAAAGGTTAAATAAATGTAAAAAAAAAAAAAAAAAATTTAACCGATACCGATAATTTCCGATATCACATTTTAACGCCAATATCGGCCGATCATATCGGTAGGCCGATAATATCGGTAGGCCGATAATATCGGACATCCCTAATTATTATTATTATGAGGCTAACGGTAATGCATCTGTCTTGATCCTCCCCAGGTGGGCTCGTTCTTCATGATCAACCTGTGCCTGGTGGTCATCGCCACCCAGTTCTCGGAGACCAAGCAGCGTGAGCACCAGCTGATGCAGGAGCAGAGGGCCAGGTGGCAGTCCTCCTCCACCCTGGCCAGCGAGCCGGGGGACTGCTACGAGGAGCTCTTCCAGCTGGTCCGCCACATCATCCGCAAGGCCAAGAGACGCGTGGTCACCTTCGTCAACACCCTTCGCGGCAAACCGCGGGGATTCAGGGGTGCGGGGAGAGGAGGAGGACGAGGACAAGGACGGGGAGATGGAGGACGAGGACGGAGAGACGGCAAGGACAATGGAGGGCGAGGACATAAGAGAAGAGGGAGGCACGGTAAGTGTAGGGTGGAGGGATTTGCATATTCTTGGTATCTAGGGACATCTATGGTCCTCAGTGAATGTATTCCCAGTGTCAGAAATATTGTGTCTATTACTAGGCTTGCTTAAATTGTGATGAAACAAAGGAGAACAGATAATGATATCTACTGTATGTACAGTAGCTTTTAAAAAATGTTGCCAGGGTGGCACCATTTTTAAACTAATTTCAAATCTAATTGTTGCTACATGCTAAAAATAGGGAAGAGAAACAAACTGCGCTTCAATATATACCAATAACGTTACGTTTTGTGGTTTATTATCCCGAGTAATAAGAAATATAAAAAAAATGCATACAGAAGTAATTTGCGTGAAACCCCATAGAGGCCTTTGGGAAGCTGGCGGTGTCCTCTTCAAAATGGCAGCAAAAAACTACAATTCCCGATTTTCCAAAATGGTCGACTTTCGCGAAGTAAACAACACCAAAACGAAAACGGAAATCTATCTAATAACACTTTAACCTATTGGTAAATTAACTGCTGTTGTGACATGGTTATGATGTTTATACTTACGTTTTACATTTGAAAAATAAAACGATACTTTTGTCAAACAGTCTGGAGAGATTGATTTATGACGTGATGTCATTTTGGGACCGGTACCGGTCTCGTCGGGCTTAAGAGGCTAATAATAAAATACGATCCGGGATATACATTTCCTATGTTAGATTCTAATATTAAATATACAGTAAAAATATACAGACATTTACAGTAAGTAAAATTGTAAAAGTAAAGTACTGTCACCCTGTGCTCATTGATGCAGTGAGGCACAGACAGTGATGCATTGTAAAGTCTGATGGCTGTCGGAATGAAGGACTTCCTGTGCTGTTCAGTGCTGCATTTAGGTAGTGTGAGCCTAGCACTGACCATGCTCCTCCTGTCAGCCAAGTCTGTGTATAGTGGGTGGGAGGGGTTGTCCCTGATGCCATGGAGCTTAGCAAGGCTCCTCTCCGCCACCACTGCTAGAGAGTCCAACTCCACCCCTACCACGTTACTGGCCCTCCTGACCAGCTTATCCAGCCTGTTTGCGTCCCCCTCTCTCATTATGTGTGTAATATCATAATATGCGTAATATCAATTTGGCAACCAAACTATTACTATGATATCTGCTTGAGCAGGGATATTCTTTCTCCCTGAAAACATGTGATATTTCTCCGATAGCCATGGTTAACTTTATCACCTTTCATTTCTGGCTACTAGGGATGGGACTTTCTAGCAAAAGTGCTATTCGAAAATCGCTGGTACTTAAGATCGAATATTCGAATATTCGCCCCCCTCTCCAACCACAAAATCTATTTATTATTATATAAAAAATATATTGTTATTGTCTGTTTCAATTTAAATTCTGTTAACATTTTTCAGTTTCAGTTAAATTCAGTTATTCTTTTTAATAGAATGGATCATTCAAATCAAAGGGTATTGCACATAAATAGGGACTTCAGAATCTGAAGTTCAGATAATCCTTCAGAACGTTGATCGGCTCAGCTGACCGACAATATATAGAAATGACACACTTTCACCATCGTAGCCTATAATAACAGCATTGCATTGGCCTATCAATCGGCTTTAATAAACAAACAGTAGCATGTGCATCTTTTAGATCAATTAGACTATGAAAATTAGGCTGCCTCTAAATATAAAAAGGAATTAAATAAGAATGTTTGCTTCAATAAAAAAAAAAAAAAGTATTTAAAAAATATATATATTTAATTATATACTTTTTTTTTTACAAAACGAATAATCGATTGTAAAAAAAAAATGAAATCGATCTTAATAACTGAATGACTGCCAGTTTTCCCCCAGCTTTACTCTCTCTTCCCAAATATCCGGCCCTCGTGATCATTGCTTATTTATAAGTCCACAGCGGTTCTCAAACTGTGGTACGCGTACCACTAGTGGTACTTGGTGGTACTGCTGGTGGTACTTGAAAACATTTACAAAAAAGCACACAAACATTTTTTTTTATTTTTTTATTTTTTTTTGCAGTCAGGCGCCGCCATAGTTAGATAACCTAAGTGGGGAACAACCAGGAGATCACTGTGACAGAGAGTAATGCAGTCTAAACAGTCATAAATCTTTAATTCAACTTCAGCCCTGATCATAACCATGTATTTTCTTTAGATTTTTTGTAATGTCAGATACAAAATGAAATACTCCCACTTTTCTGAAAAGAGTTGGTGTTAAATCTGACATTACAAAAAATCCATCAAAATCTGTGTTGTTGCTAATCATTGACACATGCCTAGCCTGTAATAATCCCCCCCAGAAAAATGTACTTTGCATTTGATATATTGAAAATATTTTACTTTTTGTGTGTTTTTTAACAATAATTTGTGATGCCATCACACAAACTGACGTTTAAAGGATAACATTTAAAAAATGTATTGAATATGTTGTTTTCTTTAATTTTTTACAATAATTTGTGATGCCCATCACAAACACTGGCATTTAAAGGGTAAACATTCAAAAATGCAGGAAATAAAGTTTTTGTAACAAAATAATTGTGCGTGTGAGTGTGAGAGAATGAAGGACAATTGCTTGCTGTGCGTGAGAGAGAGAGAGAGAGAGAGAGAGAGAGAGAGAGAGAGAGAGAGAGAGAGAGAGAATTAAGTACATTTGCTGAAATACAGTTGTTCTTAATTTTCTCACTTGCTATGTGAGAATGTTAGTTATTATGTTCTCAATGCCCCTTGCATTGTATGAGTTGTGTGGAAGAGTTTGCTAGTTCTAGTGCTACCCCTTTGTACATTGTGGCTCTGTCTGACAAAAGTTAACAATAAATAATGGTATTAGGAATACATTTGCCTCCTGTGTGAACTGTGCATAGCTGAATAGACTGTATTTTAACACCGGTCATATGGTGGTACTTGGAGAGCCAGCTACGTTCTCATGTGGTACTTGGTGTAAAAAGTTTAAGAACCACTGAGCAATATTCCTTTTACACCACCATTAAAACTCTAAGGTTGGAGCTGTTTTGTGATATTTTAGGTTTGCCTGGTCAACTTTTATAAAAACGGATCGTAAAAACTAGGGGTGTAACGGTACGCGGATACGTACTGTACCGCCTCAATGTGGTCCTCCGGTACAGTACTCGCTGTGCACCGAACGATTGCAACGGTACGGAACCTTTTTTTGCGGAACTTAAATCCCCCCGGCCCTAATATAACATGCACAACTAACCGGATGTTGTTTGTTCATCCCACGCAGCGTGCAGCTACACTGTACGAGAGCTGTAATTCAGCATAGCATATTGGCCTTAGTATGGCGAGTCAATACTAACTGACAAGCCAGAGCCATGTCATTGTTCAACTTTATTGCGAACTTTATCACGCATTTGAAACGGCATCACCCGAATGTGAATATCACTGGTACACGGAAGAAACAGATCCTAGTGCAAACCCAGCTCCCCGTGGCATTCAAGCAGCATCATGATCTCGCTATTAATTCAGACCGGGCCAAAGCAATAACAAACGCCATAGGTGTTTTCATAGCAGCAGATCTGCGACCATACTCCGTTGTCGAGAACACTGGGTTTAAGCACATGTTAAAAGTAATATAGCCCCGCAACCTAGTTCCCTCTCATCTGTATTTCAGCCAGCAAGTCATACCACCAGCTCTGTATAAACTAGCCCCTTTCGTGACTGTGATGCAAGCCCTGGCTGCCCCTGTATTCAAGCATCACAGTCATGAAAGGGGCTATGTATAAACAAGCACACGCTACAGTTGTCCGCGACTTATCCTCCAAGGCATCTGCTATATAATAATCTTCAGATTTACTTTAAGTGTTATTAGTAGGATACAGCAGTAAGCATTAGTTTGCTCAGTAAATTATGGCCAATTTGTTTTATAGTGTTTAATACAGTTAAATAAATAGATAAATGAGAAGAAATTTTTTCCTATCCCCCCCCCCCCCCCCCGTACCGAAAATAATACCGAACTGTGGCTTCAAAACCGAGGTACGTACCGAACCGTGGATTTTGTGTACAGTTACACCCCTAGTAAAAACCCAACCCTGTATTGTAAAATGAAGTGATGTACATATTTACTTGCAGAACAACCTGGGCTATCAGAATATATGTGATTCAGTTTATTCAGATCAAGGTATACATGCATTTTACCACTATATATAAATATTAAATATATATATATATAAAATATATATATCAAAGAATTGTATTGAAAAAAACATAGAGCACAATAAAGAACAAGATTTTCATCTCCAAAGATGTCTTCTATCAATACTTAGGAACCAGGGGGAAAAGTCCAAATGTATACGCACAAAGAATTATTTACATTTTTGCCTATAGAAGTCAGTTCGTTTTTCAATCTGTATTTTTATACCAAGTCAAGTCAAGTCACGTCAGTCAAGTCATCTTTATTTCTATAGCACATTTACAAATGACTAAAGCCAAACCAAAGTGCTTTACAGGTACATGATAAAAACACATACACTACAGTAATAAGTAAAATACACCACAAATTACAGAAAAGGTACTGTACAAACCTGTTCCACCCCAGGTGAAAATCTGCATAAAATGTATACCTAGGTACATGGAATATTGCTCCACTTCTACAAGGGCTATTTGCATATTATTGGTATCTAGGAACATCTATGGACCTCAATGAATGTATTCTCAGTGTCAGAATTATTGTGTCTATTACTAGGCTTGCTTAAATTGTGATGAAACAAAGGAAAATATGAATTATGATTTTTCTTTTCATCTTTGACAGTGAATAAAACCATGATAAAAAAACTGCCACTGAGCTCATTCAGTACCCTCTTGAGATCATGTGTACAAAAGATCTAAGGAAATTAATAAAGGGAAGATGATCAAACTGAAGGTTCTGTATATACAGTACTGAATTCTCCCATCCGGACCAATGCAATTTGAAATATTATTATAGAATATAGAATATATGCTTATACATTACCTTATTATAGCCAATTTGCACATTTATATATATATACATATAGTATCTTTCAAATGGCCGAGTTCAATTTAGATATAGTATCACCAGGCGTGCATAATAACAGATACTGATATTTACTGTAATCGACTGTACTTTTTTATTTCCCCCACAGTGTAACCATTTTGAAACTCATTTCAGATCTAATTCTTCCTACATGGTAACAATAGTGTGTCTGCGTTTCAATATTTGTCAAAAACGTTACCTTTTGTAGCTTATTATCGCGAATCATAACAATTATTGATATGATTCATTCAGAACGCTGAACTTTGAACCACCATAGTATGTGACAGGAAGTGTAGATCAGAGAAATTTCAACGCTGGCCGATAGCTATGATTCTCCTCTACACAATGGCCGCATAAAAACTACAATTCCCATGGTTCAACATTTCCATTTCTGGTTCCGGGTCAGATAGGCGATTGCATATCGAAAACTTAAAACGATATAAGTACACTTTTAACCTATTGCTAAACTATTGCCAACCTAACGTTTTACATTCTACATGCATTTGTGACATAGTAGTGATATTAATACTTGAAAACGGTTGATTTTAAAATCACAAATTATTTTCATCATTCATAAAAATATGCCTATATGATTATAATGTCAAAAGGGGTCGGTACCGACCCCGTGGGGGGGAACAGGTTAAGAAAGACCTTGCCCCACAATGGTGGAATGAACTACCCACCCCAGTTAGGACAGCCGAATCCCGCCGTCGACTAAAGACTCACTTCTTCAACCATTATCTGAAATGATAATAAAAAAAATTATATAAATAAAAAAAATAAAAATCTAACCCTGACTAACCTTACTGTCACGCACTTGTCCTAATAAACTAACCTACACTGTAACACGCAACACTTTGATAAACATTGTTACTCAGCTGATAGAGTTGTACCCTTCTTGCTGTCTTGTCGTACAGAACTTGTAAGTCGCTTTGGATAAAAGCGTCAGCTAAATGACTAAATGTAAATGTAAATGTAAAGAGTAACAGCAAAAGTGGCAGGCTAACTCTGGTCAAAGGCCAGGGAGAAGAGGTGTGTTTTGAGCAGTGATTTAAAAACCTCTAGGCTCTGGACAGATCTTATGTGGGGGGGGGGGGGGGGGGGGGGGGGCTGTTCCAGAGCCGGGGGGCAGCAGCAGTGAAGGCTCTATCTCCCCTAGTTTTAAGCCTGGTCATAGGCACCTCCAGCAGAAATACCAAATTCAAGTTCAAGGTAAACTTTTCTAAAACTGCTTGTAAAACCTAAACCCTGTATTGTACAAGAGTGCGTACTGTCTGCTGGTGTTGCAGCTGGGGGTACTGAGTCACACCAGAGTCTGTGTTTCCCTCGATGCAGCGCAATGCAGCTCGTTACCAGCTACGCCAAGTCAGCTGCTTCTGGCCAATTGTGACAGAAAACAAGTCTTGTGCAAAATGGGGAGAGCAGTTGAGATGTCACACGTCGTGGAGATAGACCATTCGGTTTTAACCCTTTCACTGCCACACTACCAAACGGTTAACCCTTTTCACTGTGACGATACAGAATGTTAACCCTTTCCCTGCCACACGGCATCAGGTTAACCCTTTCACTACCGCACTACAGAAGGTTAACCCTTTTACTATCACATAACAGCCGTCTGTAGTGTGATAGTAAAGGGGTAACCTTCTGTAATGTGGTAGTGTGAAAGGATTCAAATAAGATTCGGTTGCGTTGCGTTGCTTACAGTGGCAGGGAATTGTCAAGGCACGCCATGAGCAGCCATGTGGTAGAGGTCACAGAGGTCACGATGATACTGGGGCTGGTGTTCATTACAATACTGCTAGCAAAGGCATTTCTATGGAAACAAATGTAGAAGCCTTTCCTCGCAACATGGCAAGCGTCTGGCGTAGATAAGAGAACAAACTCAAATCCAGTCTGTCGCTGTGTGTCTTTTTAACACGGCCCGTATTGGACCCTTTCAGCCGGGCACTGCCCTCACCACCCGAAGCCGGACCACGCCTCTCCGGCCCGCGGCCCCGTCGACCTCACCACGGCCCCGCCCGCCACCGAGGGCTGTCCTCACTGCACCGCCGCTCTGGCCCTCACCGGAGGAGGAGGAGCCACAGAGTCCACCCCCCACAGCCGCACCCCGGTGGAGGACAAGGGATCGGGGGAGGAGGGAACCGTGGCGGAGGGGGGCGACCGATCTGACGGCAAGGAGACGGACAAGAAGGACGCGGGGGAGGCGGCGGTGAAGTCCTCCGGGAGGTGTGGGCCCCCCAGGCCGAGCTGCAGGGAGCTGGCCTCCAGCGTGAAGATGAAGCTGTGGAGCATTGTGGAGAGCAAGTACTTCAACAGAGGCATCATGATCGCCATCCTCATCAACACCATCAGTATGGGCATCGAGCACCACGAGCAGGTATTTCAATTTAATTTGAATTGTATTCGTTTATTTGAAAGCGACAATGTATATTAATGAACATTCAGCATTTTGCAATAAAACATTGATGTAAATACATCAGAATTAGCCGAGGCACATTTTCATAAAACCCACATAAGACCAAAAGTGCATACAGTAAATACGATACATACTGTAGAACCACAAATACATAAAACCAGTAGCGGACTGGGACACAAATTCAGCCCGGGACATTCAGACACACCAGCCCACACACCTGCCCACTAGGGTTGCCACCTTTGACCAATAGAAATAAGGGACACCTATCATCGAGCGTGCGCGTAAATGGGCGGATTTTGTCATTTTTTTTTTTTTTTTTTTTTTTTTAGGGTTAGGCTTAGGGTTATGTTATTTAATTATTTTGGGGAGCCAGCCCCCCAAATTCCTGAAATTCATAGAAATCTATGAAATCTAAATAAAACAATCTATGACATTTATATTAAAAAGAGCTAGCCCCCCAAACCCCTAAAATACATAGAAATCTATGCATTTTGGAACAGTTACTATATATAGTCAAGAAAGCATTTAGTCATACTTAAAGTTTAACGTGCTTTATTTGCATTTAACATTGTTTAAATAAATTGGCTGAACTATAGCCTCAACTTGAGCATAATACTGTATGAATATAAAGTGCTGTAAAAACAAAGCCTGGGAACACTTTTACTGAAAGAGGACAATAATACAATGAAACACTTGTGTGACCCAAATTAAAAGATTAATAAAAATAAAGTGCAACGAAGAGTAGGCTCCTGGCTGCCAGGGGAGGTAAATAGAAATACTGACATCTAGTTAAAAACACAACCAGATAAATAAGATATAATATCCCATACCGAATCAATCTCAGGAGATGTTTCAGTTATGAAGAACTGTGACACCTGTGCTTGGGTCCTTTGCGTTCTTATATTTCGGGAATATTGTTCTCCTGAGGCATGCTGTCTGATGTCAGTCAGTCCACCATGCGCCACAGAAAACACCTACATACTTTACAGTTTGCTTTGTAAACATCTCCACTGACGCACGCTATCAAGCCAGTGGTTTGCCTCTTCCCACTCAGGTCTGTATTTCTGGAGGCGTTTTGTCTTTTTAGGACGCGGTGGAGTCACAGTGTCTGCTGTAGACATTTTCAAAGCGTCTTCGAAAAGAAATCACGCAGCGCACAGATGGAGGATTGGCACAACGGCACAGAACTCTTCTTAGCAACGTGAAAGTGCTAATTATCATTGGTCGGTGAGCTGCTGAGTGCACGCCTATCATACCAGAGTTGCCAAGTCTGTTTATTTTCCGCAACTTTTGGACACAATTTTGCTTGTTTTGCTGGCTTATTTCTCTCACTAAACTGGCAACCTTAAAATACGGGACAAAGGGCGTCCCGTATCAGTTCAATACGGAACGCGTCTTTTAGTTTCTTTACGGGACGATTCCGTATTTTAAGGGACGGGTGGCAACCCTACGGCCCACATTAGTGGCCCACACACTGGCCCACACACTGGCCCACACACCGGCCCACACACCGGCCCACATACCGGCCCACATACTGGCCCACACACTGGACCACATACTGGCCCACACACCGGCCCACACACCGGCCCACATACTGGCCCACACACTGGCCCACACACCGGCCCACACACTGGCCCACACACCGGCCCACACACCGGCCCACATACTGGCCCACACACTGGCCCACACACTGGCCCACACACCGGCCCACACACTGGCCCACACACTGGCCCACACACTGGCCCACACACCGGCCCACATACTGGCTCACACACCGGCCCACACACTGGCCCACACACTGGCCCACACACTGGCCCACACACCGGCCCACACACTGGCCCACACACTGGCCCACACACTGGCCCACATTAGTGGCCCACACACCGGCCCACACACTGGCCCACACACCGGCCCACACACTGGCCCACACACTGGCCCACACACCGGCCCACACACCGGCCCACACACTGGCCCACACACTGGCCCACACACCGGCCCACATTAGTGGCCCACACACTGGCCCACACACTGGCCCAAAAAAAAAAGTTAAAAAAAATATATATATTATTTTTTTTTTTTTTTTTTGACCAGCCCACTTTGGTTCCGGCTCATCGGGATTCATCCCGAACGTCCCGATGGCCAGTCCGCCACTGCATAAAACCATGAAACGCGAACAATACATAAAACCAGGAATGCATACTGTACAATTACAAGGTTAAAACACAAAGCAGAAGTAGAAATTACAGGAGTAATACTTATCCTAAAAAGCGATTAGAGTGCTATCTAGGTGGGGCATATCCTAAAGTTCAAAATGCCAAAGTGCGAGCTCGGCTAGGCCTATCCTAAAGTGCTCTATTTTTTTTTTTAGATAAGGACTCCGTTGTTCACATTCACATGGTGTTCTTTCAATGAAGTGGCTCAGGAGGTAGAGCGCAGGTCGTCTGGTAATCAGAAGGTTACCGGTTTGATTCCAGCTCTTCCCGGGCAGCGTGTCGAAGTGTCCTTGAGCACGACACTTGCCACCTCGGTATGTGAATGTGTGAGTGAGTGGGTGAATGTGAGGCACACGTTGTAAAGCGCTTTGGATGAAGGCCATTTACCTCATCATCTCAAACCCTCTCTCCTTGATCCTCCAATCACTGTTGGGCTGAAGTGATGTTTTGCGATTGGAGGATCAAGAAAATCGGGGCGGGTTTGAGATACATTTCATCGTCATCTTTCTCTTTTCTCTTTACCTCCTACACTCTCTCTTTCTCATGCTAATATTAATTTACAGGACTCTGTCTCTCTCTCTCTCTCTCTCTCTCTCTCCATCCCTGTCTATCTCTCTCTATCTCTCCATCCCTGTCTATCTCTCTCTGTGTCTCTCTCCCTCTCTCTCTCTCTCTCTGTGTCTCTCTCCCTCTCTCTCTCCATCCCTGTATCTCTCTCTCCCTCTCCCTCCCTCTCTCTCTCTCTCTCTCTCTCTCTCTCTCTCTCTCTCTCTCTCTCTCTCTCTCTCTCTCTCTCTATCGCTATCTTTTTAGGAGTGATCATAAATTAAAAAAATTGTTGGAAGCCTCACATAAGCCATGTAAGAACAAAGATTTCAAAGAGTGTGGGTATTATGTGGAGGTCAAGGTATTGGCTGAACCAACAATCTTCTGTTATCTTATATAATGCTTTGGTCCTTCCATATTTGAATTATTGTGTTGAGGTGTGGGGAAATACCTATGAAACCAACCTACTTCCTTTGGTTATGCTCCAAAAAAGAGCAATTAGGATTGTAACAAATGAGAGCTACAAAGCACATACAAATTCTTTGTTTTTAAAACTTTCAGTTCTGAAATTAAAGGACCTGGTGGATTACAAAACTGCCCAGTACATGTACAGAGTCATTCACCACAGCCTTCCTGACAAGATACAGAAATTGTTCTGTGAGAGAGCTGGACTCCAAAGATATAACCTTAGAGGGAAACTCAAACTGGAACAGCAATCTTCAAGACTAACCAGGAAGGCTATGTGTATTTCTCTGTGTGGAGTTACCTTGTGGAATAATCTGGAGGAGGAGATCAAATCCAGTCAATCCATAAATATATTAAAGAGGAAATTCAAAATGATGGTGTTCACAAAATACACCAGGGAGGAAGACCAACGTATTATATGAGAATGATTTGAAGGGTGACATGAGAGTATAGTCTAGTGTGTGTGTGTGTGTGTGTGTGTGTGTGTGTGCATGTGTGATTGTGTTGTGTGTAGTTGAAGTATTTGCAAATTGTATGGTATTATATGTATTGGTAATCGTGTCATACTTGCTGAAGTATATAATTATTGATGGGGGATGGAAACATATAAGCTTTGCTTCTTCCATCTCCTTTTCAAACAGTGTATAGTTTTTGGCTGTTTTATTTAAAACTTTTGGGGGGGGTTCCTCTTTTCCCATTTCATTTATTTTCAAATGTTGTTTTGCCGGACAATGGTAAATGTAGCCAAACTAACACTGTGGTTTGAAATAAAACGATTGAATCTTGAATCTTGAATCTCCCTGTCTACTCATCACCATGGTTATATCCATGTCTCATCTCTATATTTCTCCCCTGCCCCTCTTACTAACCGCCCCTCTTACTAACCAGTCTTCTATGATCTCATTCCCTGCCTACAATGGGCTCACAAAGGAGGGTGAACTGTGGGCCACGTGAACATAATCACACGCTTAGCTCCACTCCACGGTTCCCGTCTACCTAAAATTAACTCTCCATGCTCACTCACTCCTTTTGAATCCATATAATCCATCCATCTCTCTCTTTCTGTTTCTCTGCCTCTCTTTCTGTTCTTCTCTCTCTCCTCTCTCTCTCTCTCTCTCTCTCTCTCTCTCTCTCTCTCTCTCTCTCTCTCTCTCTCTCTCTCTCTCTCTCTCTCTCTCTATCTGTCTCTGTCTCTGTCTCTATCTCTATCTGTCTCTATCTGTCTCTTTCTGTTTATCTGCCACTCTTTTTCTCTCTCTCTCTCTCTCTCTCTCTCTCTCTCTCTCTCTCTCTCTCTCTCTCTCTCTCTCTCTCTCTCTCTCTCTCTCTCTCTCTCTCTCTCTCTCTCTATCTCTCTCTATCTCTCGCTCTGCCCCTCTATCTCGCTCTTTCTGTTTCTCTGTATCTCTCTCTCTCTATCTGCCTCTCTCTTTCTCTCTATCTGCCTCTCTCTCTTTCTCTCCGTATCTCTCTGCGCTCTCTCTCTCTCTTTCTGTGTCTCTTTCTCTCTGTCTCTCTCTCTTTCTGTTTTTCTGCCTCCCTCTCTTTCTCTCTGTCTCTCTCTCTGCCTCGCTCTATCTTTCTGTTTCTCTTTCTCTCTGTATCTCTCCCTTTCTCTGCCCCTCTCTCTCTCTCTCTATTGCTTTTTCACCACCCACTCACTACGCCACAGTCGTGGATTGTCTCTCATCTTGTGGGGGGGGGGGGGGGCAGCTAAAAATAGAGAGAGAGAGTTAAAATAGAGAGACATATTGAGAGGTAGATCGAGGAAATGGGGGAGGACAGCCTGTTTAGCACACACGCATGCGCACACACACACACACACACACACACACACACACACACACACACACACACACACACACACACACACACACACACACACACACACACACACACACACACACACACACACACACACACACACACACACACACACACATACAGTATAGAAACACAGTCCTCCATCTGGCCATGCAGAGGTATTGATATCACCAGCTTAATCAGCTTATTGATCACTAGCTTAATCAGCTCATTGATCACTAGTTAATCAGCTCATTGATCAGAGTGCAGGCTTAGTAACATACAGTAATAGTAGGTAGGTTAAGTGATGTTTTACTTCAAGTCATGATGCAAAGGTCCAGTGGCGGCCGGCCGATAGTGAACGCTAGAGCGCCGCCCTCCCTGATTAAAAGAAGAAGATTTTTTTTTAGCCCTATAAATAAAATAAACATCTAGTTTAAAATGAATATTATTTACTCATTTTAAGTATGTTTGTGTTTCCAATGCACAATATAACGTTAATATATCAAATATAAATAATTGTTTTCATTAACAGGAAGTGACTGTCTGATAGAGAATACTTTCCGTAGCCGCATTTCTCTCGGGCTAGCCGTAGCCGCATTTCTCTCGGGCTAGACGCAATAGCGCTTATAGTGGGCGTGCACTGGTTTCATCGCTGTATCCGTCGCAGCCAATCAGTGCGTAACGCGCTGTGCGTTCTATTATCTAAGCAAGCAGTGTCTATACTTTCCGTAGCCGCATTTCTCGGAGACGCTCTCTGATTGGCCGACGCCAGTACTTTCCGTAGCCGCATTTCTCGGAGACGCTCTCTGATTGGCCGACGCCAGATTCTGGTTAGGCTTAGTTACTCTTCGAAGTTGGTTATGGTTAGAGTTTGTCTTAGAGCGTGACGGCAAGTTCTTTCGACGGTTAAGCTTAGGCACTCTTTCAAAGTTGGTTAAGGTTAGAGTTTGTCTTAGAGCAAGGCAATAGAACGCCAGGTAGTTTGCAGGCTGTTCGATGCGGAAATGGGCAAGGACAGTAACACAGCTCATCACAGTACTGTTGTGTTGTGCTAACAAGAAGCTACTTGTTAGCACTGGACAGTGGATATACATCAACAGTCTGGGACTGTGGGACAACAGTGGACATATACACTTTATCAAGCCCTCCTGGACCACGTTTTAACTAAACAGTGAGTTAATGCGGTCTCTCTCTCTCTCTCTCTCTCTCTCTCTCTCTCTCTCTCTCTCTCTCTCTCTCTCTCGTCTCTCTCTCACTCTCTCTCTCTCGCTCTCTCTCTCTCTCTCTCTCTCTCGCTCTCTCTCTGTTGTTGTTAATTTAGCAGCGGGTGACGCATAATGCATGAATGAATGAATGGTAACTTGTTTAAAATGACAAGATATATATATATATATGTGTTTATTATTGCATTGATCATACGTGTTCTAGTGTAGTATGAATTAACTCGACTTAACGTTGGTAACGTTATGTCGAGTCAGCTGTCCACTTGGTCAGCTGTCCGCTTGCTCCCCCCCCCCCCCCTTCACCCCCCCCCGCGCCCACCCAAATGTAGTTCACACCGGCCGCCACTGCAAAGGTCCCCTTTGGTATGGAAGTACCTAAGCCCCAGAATCTCTTGATCATTTTGACAGTGATTTTTTGCAGTGCCTAGGTACAGAGGTAATTTGTCCAAGTGCCACAAGACAGAGAGAGAACAGGATGTCAATACAAAAAGGGTCACTGTAGTTAGTGGCACTTCAACAAACAGGGCCATATACATAAATGTATCCACACTTTATGGTCGACGTACAACCTAATTTACACAAATATTACACAATATACAAAGAAACAAAACAATTCACAGATTAAAAAATAAATAAAAGAAAGAAAGAAAGAAAGAAAAGATTGCACTATTCAGATTCATATTTGATAATGACTAAATATAAAATTTTTATAATAATAATAATACCTACATTTATTTTATATAGTGCCTTACATGAGGTATCTCAAAGCACTTTGCATTATAGTACATGGACAAACACAGTACATGGACAGACACAGTACATGGACTTTAACGTGTAGACACAAACAAAACAAACAAAACAAACCAAACAAACAAACTCCGATGAGAAGCGGCAGCCAAACGCGCACAATGGTCTCTCAGTCGGAAGTGACGTGATGGTGAACAAAGACACTATGGTAGTAAGTCATACTCGCCAGCAGCATGACTAGTAAGAGTCAATCTACAGCAGAGCAGCAGAGTAGGGCAGAGCAGGTAGAAGCAGGCCTCAGCTACAGCAGAGCAGGGCAGAGCAGGTGGAAGCAGGCCTCAGCTACAGCAGCAGAGCAGGGCAGGGCAGGTGGAAGCAGGCCTCAGCTACAGCAGAGTAGGGCAGGGCAGGTGGAAGCAGCCCTCAGCTACAGCAGCAGAGCAGGGCAGGGCAGGTGGAAGCAGGACTCAGCTACAGCAGCAGAGTAAGGCAGGGCAGGGCAGGTGGAAGCAGGCCTCAGCTACAGCAGAGTAGGGCAGGGCAGGTGGAAGCAGCCCTCAGCTACAGCAGCAGAGCAGGGCAGGGCAGGTAGAAGCAGGACTCAGCTACAGCAGCAGAGCAGGGCAGGGCAGGTGGAAGCAGGACTCAGCTACAGCAGAGCAGGGCAAGGCAGGTGGAAGCAGGACTCAGCTACAGCAGCAGAGCAGAGCAGGGCAGGTGGAAGCAGACCTCAGCTACAGCAGAGTAGGGCAGGGCAGGTGGAAGCAGCCCTCAGCTACAGCAGCAGAGCAGGGCAGGGCAGGTGGAAGCAGGACTCAGCTACAGCAGAGCAGAGCAAGGCAGATGGAAGCAGGCCTCAGCTACAGCAGCAGGAAATAATATATATATTTTTTAATTGACAAATATTATTACACCCCTTAATAACGTTAACGTTAGTTCGGCCAGAGAAACAAATAATATACTAATTAAAATAGTTGGACCTGTGAGATTTGTACTTTGTACTTTGTAGGTCTGCATTTGAAATGTAATAAGGAGTAAACAGTATGTTTTTTTTCTCTGAAATGTAATTGAGTAAAAGTACAAGTATACAAACCTAATAATACTTGAGTAAAGTACAAATCCCCCAAAACAGTACTTGAGTATTGTAACGAAGTACAAGTAACGAAGAGCACCTAAGGGAGGCTGCAATTCGACAGTCTCCTCCCCACCGTATGTATATTTCTCTCCCACCCACCCACCCCCTCCTAATGTGTATATACTCTGTCAGGATCTATGGGTAACAGTACTGTATATTTGAATATCGTATATGTCACAAATGTAACAGTACTAAATACCTGTATGTCATGTATGTCCCTATGCCATAAATGTCATGTATGTTGTGTATGTCATAAATGTCACTATGAATTGAAAATGGGGGACCCTGATGTAAACAAGACAAACGTCTTTCTCTGGTCTGCATCCCCTTAACAATTGTGTGTATTGTATTGTACCCATTCTGCAATCTGTTCAATAAAGTTTTCATTCATTCATTCATTCATTCATTCATTCATTCATTCATTCATTCATTCATTCATTCATTCATTCATTCATTCATTCAGATTGGAAATGTATTCAGCTTGTTGATTTGGGGACAATCATATATATTTATATATAATGTTTTATTTTTTTATTGGAAAAGGTAATTAACAATAGGAAGCATCATGATCCATCTGGCCACCAACACCACCACCACCACCACTACCATCCCTACCACCACCACCACCACCACCACTACCATCACTACCACCACTACCACCACTACGACCACCACTACCATCATTACCACCAGCACTACCACCACTACCATCACTACCACCACCACTACCATCACTACCACCACCACTACCATCACTACCATCACTACCATCACTACCATCACTACCACCATCACTACCATCACCACCACCACCACCACTACTATCACTACCATCACTACGACCACCACTACCATCATTACCACCAGCACTACCACCACTACCATCACTACCACCACCACTACCATCACTACCACCACCACTACCATCACTACCACCACTACCATCACCACTACCATCACTACCATCACTACCACCATCACTACCATCACCACCACCATCACTACCATCACTACCATCACCACTACCATCACTACCATCACTACCACCATCACTACCATCACCACCACCACCACCACCACCATTACCACCACCACCACTACTATCACTACCATCACTACTACCATCACTACCATCACTACCACCACCACTACCATCACTACCACCACCACTACCATCGTACTACCATCACTACCATCACTGCCACCATCACTACCATCACCACTACCATCACTACCACCACCACTACCACCACCACCACCACTACCATCACAACTACCATCACTACCATCACTACCACCATCACTACCACCACCACTACCATCACTACTACCATCACTACCATCACTATCACTACCATCACAACTACCATCACTACCATCACTACCATCACTACTACCATCACTACCATCACTAATACCATCACTACCATCACTACCATCACTACCACCATCACTACCATCACTACTACCATCACTACCATCACCATTACCATCACTACCATCACCACTACCATCACTACCACGACCACTACTATCACTACCACCACCACTACCATCACAACTACCACCACTACCATCACTACTACCATCACTACCATCACCACTACCACTACCATCACTACCACCATCACTACCACCACCACTACCATCACTACCATCACTACCATCACTACTACCATCACTACCATCACAACTACCATCACTACCACAACTACCATCACTACCATCACCATTTCCATCACCACGACCACTACCATCACTACTACCATCACTACAATCACCATTACCACCACCACCACCACTACCACCACTACCATCACTACCACCACCACTACCATCACTACTACCACCACTACCATCACTACTACCATCACTACCATCATTACCACCACCACTACCATCACTACCATCACTACCACCATCACTACCACCACCACTACCACCACCACTACCACCACCACTACTACCACCACTACCATCACTACCACCATCACTACCATCACTACTACCACCACTACCATCACTACCACCACTACTACCACCACTACCATCACTACCATCACTACTACCACCACTACCATCACTACCACCACCACTACCATCACTACTACCATCACTACCATCACCACCACCACCACTACCATCACAACTACCACCACTACCATCACTACCACCACCATTACCATCACTACCACCACTACCATCACCGCCACCACCACTACCATCACTACCATCACTACTACCACAACTACCACCACTACCATCACCGCCACCACCACTACCATCACTACCACCACCACCACCACTACCACTACCACTACCACCACCACTATCACCATCACCACCATCACTAGCATCACTACCACCACTACCACCACCACCACCATCACTACCATCACTACTACCATCACTACCATCACTACCACCATCACTACCACCACCACTACCATCACTACCACCATCACTACCACCACCACCACTACCATCACCACCATCACTACCATCAATACCATCAATACCATCACCATCACTACCACCATCACTACCACCACTACCATCACTACCACCATCACTACCACCACCACCATCACTACCACCATCACTACGACCACCACCACTACCATCACTACTATCACTACCATCACCACTACCATCACTACCACCATCACTACCAACATCACCACTACCAACACTACCATCACTACCACCATCACTACCAACATCACCACTACCACCACTACCATCACAGCCACCACCACTACCATCACCACCCCCATCACTACCATCACTACCACCACCACTACCATCACCATCCCCATCACTACCATCACAATCATCACTACCACCACCACCACCACTACCATCACTACCACCACTACTATCACTACCATCACTACCACCACCACTACCATCACTACCACCACTACTATCACTACCACCACTACCATCACTACCACCACCACCACTACCACCACTACTATCACTAATATCACTACCACCATCACTATCATCACCACTACCATCACTACCACCACCACTACCATCACTACCACCACCACTACCATCACTACTACCACCACTACCACTACCACTACCATCACTACCACCACCACTACCACCACCACTACCATCACTACCACCACCACCACCACTACCATCACTACCACCACCACCACCACCACTACCATCACTACCACCACCACTACCACCACCACTACCACCACTACCACCACCACCACCACTACCATCACTACCACCACCACTACCATCACTACCACCACCACCACCACCACCACCACCACCACCACCACTACCACCACTACCATCACTACCACCACCACTACCATCACTACCACCACCACTACCACCACTACCATCACTACCACCACCACTACCATCACTACCACCACCACCACCATCACTACCACCACCACCACCACCACCATCACTACCACCACTACTATCACTACCATCACTACCACCACCACTACCATCACTACCACCACTACTATCACTACCACCACTACCATCACTACCACCACCACCACTACCACCACTACTATCACTAATATCACTACCACCATCACTATCATCACCACTACCATCACTACCATCACTACCATCACTACCACCACCACTACCATCACTACTACCACCACTACCACTACCACTACCATCACCACCACCACCACCACTACCATCACTACAACCACCACTACCACCACCACTACCATCACTACCACCACCACCACCACTACCATCACTACCACCACCACTACCATCACTACCACCACCATCACCACCACCACCACCACTACCATCACTACAACCACCACTACCACCACTACCACCACCACCACCACTACCATCACTACTACCACCACTACCATCACTACCACCACCACCACCACCACCACCACCACCACCACTACCACCACTACCATCACTACCACCACCACCACCATCACTACCACCACCACCACCACCACCACCATTACCATCACTACCACCACCAACACCACCACCACTACCACTACCATCATCTCTACCACTACCACCAACATCAACACTACCACCACCACTGAGCAATAGTGAAGTAATCAGACAACAAAAGGTTATCTCCAATTCTCCAAAGTGTATAGTGAGTGACAGCAGTTTACATCAACTTATACAACGGCATGCAAATTTCTCGATTCTGATTGGCTGAAACAGTCAATTTACACATATTTATTTTTCATAATCCCACAGTCTTGGTCCCAGGACCCGCCCACAACCGAATTACTATCACTCCGCCGTGCGACTTTGTAGGAAAAAACAAGATGGCGGACAATAATCTTTACAAATGGATATGTTGATAGCGTCATAACGACTAAATGGAAAACGATTCTGTCACGGCGAATGTCTTAGTTGCTTAAACAATGATGGATGATGTAATTGATGGGTCATGAGTCATTGTGGAACTAAATTAAAATCGCACGAATTGATTGATTGATTGATTAATTGCAATTTTTTTTTCTTTTTTTTTTTTCTATAGAAACAACTGGGAGGTGCGCTGTTTTAAGTGAGGGTGGACTGAATGGATATGTTGATAGCGTCATAACGACTAAATGGAAAACGATTCTGTCACGGCGAATGTCTTAGTTGCTTAAACAATGTTGGATGATGTAATTGATCGGTCATGAGTCATTGTGGAACAAAATAAAAATCACGCAAATTGATTGATTGATTGATTAATTGCAATATTTTATTTTGTACCTACTTTTCAATCTGCTTCTATAGAAAGTAGGTTTAAAACAAATAAAATAAAATAGGGCGAAGAAAACTTTTTTTCCCCTATAGGGCGGAAACTTTTTTTTAATTTGTTTTACCTACTTTCTATAGAAGCATCTAAGAATGAAGTTCTATAGAAAACTAAATAAAAGTTGGATGTGTTAGTTTGTTGGATGTCTAGGTGAAAGACAGTTGGATGTGTTAGTTTGTTGAATGTCTTAGTTGAAAGACAGTTGGATGTGTTAGTTTATTGGATGTCTTAGTTGAAAGACAGTTGGATGTGTTAGTTTGTTGGATGTCTTAGTTGAAAGACAGTTGGATGTGTTAGTTTGTTGGATGTCTTAGTTGAGAGACAGTTGGATGTGTTAGTTTGTTGGATGTCCTACTGAGAACAGTTGGATGCACTTCCGAGCTGCTTCCACATGGAGGCAACATCTCTTTTTTTCTTTTTTGGGAACTACTTTTTCTGGCGGATGGTTTTTAATAAATCTTCAATTAATGTGTGTTTATTGTATAGTAATAAGGTTGGATGAATGTGCCAGTTGTATAAAAGCATTACACCACTTGTAGTCGTGGATTGTGAAAATTAGACCATGCCTAGGGGGGTCTAACGACCACCCCTAGGCATGGTCTAATTTTCACAATCCACTCCTGCGCGTGATGTAATGCTTAAATACATATACTGTAAAAACGTGTTTCCATCTTCACTTTCTTCCGACATGTCAAGTTTTCCCCGAGGTCCGTGTGTGACATCAACAAGACAAAAAAGACGAAAAACAAATCTAGTCTCAGATCTGCAGTAATGAGATGGTCGTAATAGGTCCCAGTAGGGCTGGCGGGAGCATTTGGCTGATCTGTGAACAGTGATTTGCCTTTGCATCATTACCACAGTTGGTGGGCATGCATGCATCATTAACTGGTGTGCTCACACTGATAAACACTTGTTAGTGCTTGCTTAAAGTTTGCACTGAGCATATACACACAAACACACACACACACACACACACACACACACACACACACACACACACACACACACACACACACACACACACACACACACACACACACACACACACACACACACACACACACACACACACACACACACACACACACACACACACACACACACACACACAACAACAGCTGTCATTTACTCAGCCATCATATAATCAAAAGTACTGTATAAATAAGGGTGGAGATGATTGTAAGTTATGTTTGATTCGGGAAACATTCTTACAGCTTTGGTGACATGAAATGCCACTATGAAACTAGGTAGGCCTACTATGAAAGGCACCAAAACACAACCTCATTTGGCTGTGCCCTCCAAAGAACACAGGTGTTAGAAGAAGCAGACACTCAGTCGCTGCAGGCTAATTTACATTCACTTTGAAGAGACAAATACTGCGCCGGCCACCGTCTCCGCTTCCCCGTCATGGGACCAGCGTATCTAGTGCCTTGTTTACCGCACTGCGTCCTCAAACACAACACACACTGATTGAAGATAAAATATATACACTGTTTACAACCTTCTGGGAGCAGCTGCTCTGTTCTGCAGTTTAGGGCCTTAAGATCTTACGACAGTCTCACCGTGTGTATAACATTCTTTGGGATCAATGCCAATGTGTGTGTGTGTGTGTGTGTGTGTGTGTGTGTGTGTGTGTGTGTGTGTGTGTGTGTGTGTGTGTGTGTGTGTGTGTGTGTGTGTGTGTGTGTGTGTGTGTGTGTGTGTGTGTGTGTGTGTGTGTGTGTGTGTGTGTGTGTGTGTGTGTGTGTGTGTGTGTGTGTGTGTGTGTGTGTGTGTGTGTGTGCGTGCGTGCGTGTGTGTGTACATGCCACTGTGCCACTCCTTGCCCTTTCCAACTTTTCGATTTGGCCAATTGATCCGTGGAGATTGAAAAAATAAAATACCTAGGGTAACAACAAAAAAACATTCATTCAAAGGCAGCTGATCATCCAGGCTTGTCCTTTGAATAATTTAATTCTAAGTTTCAGTTTGCTGAAGGTGATGACAGATGATGGACTTTTTTTTTGTTGAAGATATTTTTTCTTTAATCTAAATTACATTTGTGATTGACAATCATTGTTGTGATACTTTTATGAACATAAACATTTGTGTCATCAACATTTGGTTGAAAACAAAATAGGCCAACACAAATGTGACCAAAAATGTTTACATTTAATTGATTTGCCATGAAGGCTACAAATAGTAATTATTTCAGTTAACAAACTTTGCCATCTTATTTATATTGAAACATATTTTTTAATAAATTGTATAGTACATTTTGCTCTGGTAATCCACTGGAAATCCACCCCTCTGGTGGGATCAAGATAATCCAGTTTTTTGGGATCAAACTGATCCCAATCCTGTATTGTCGGTTTGAACTACCCGTTTTGAAGATTTGATCCAGATTAAAGCTTGGATTTTATGTCCTGATCTGATCGGATATCAAAGTGATCCCAATCGTGTTTTTTGGTTTTCAAATCCCCAAAATACAAATCTGATCCAATCAGATATAGGGATTAAACGTTTTGAACTCCTGGGCCCAGGTAAACAAATGCACACCCGCAAAGCCCTGCTGGCGTGTAGATTTCCTCTTTATTTAATTCTCAACAGTGTAATATCAATGTACTGTAGCACATTCTCACAGACAGCACGTTCTCACAGACAACCAGTATGATCACACAGACACAATGGGCCTCATTCAACAATACTCTCTTATTATTTTTCTTATATTCTTGCTTACCAGTCTGTTAACACTTTCAGTGCCAGCAGGGGGCGCACAATTTAGTGCTTGGATGCCCACCATCCACTTCAATGTTAGCGTTAATAACGCCTAATCTATGTTTTAAATTATGGCTATGTGTCTAATCTGCCGTCGCTTATCAATGACTCGTTTTCCAGTCAACATTGTCGAAGCGGATTGTTTTTTTATCGGTTCATTTTCGTTTTATAGCATTTTGAAAAGCCCTAGTTTTCAAGGAAAATAAAAAGATTCCATGATAAAAGACGTTTACTGGAATATTCTAGAATACACAAAAGCATTGTAATTTTTCGGCCTATTTATTAATCGTTTTCAAATAAATGCTAGATTATCGATAGTGTACGTATGCACGCTGGGGCCGCAAGCTGAAAATCGATTATCTGAGTTCCTCAGATCGCGATCGCGCACACACACACACACACACACACACATAGGGGACACGTTGATATCTCAGCGAATACAACTCTGATTATCCCAAGACTGGTAAAATAGATTCCTTACCTCAGATCAGATGTTCTCTAAAAAGATCATTCCAATTCCTGATCGCCATTCCAAAAATCGATCACTACTGTCTACTATCGATTGGCTACTGTGAATATATATTCCAGGCTGATTCCCGTCCCACGATGACTTCCATGTTGAGCAGACAGCTTGCCAGCTCAGGGAGCCAGCTGGCTCCGCCTCTACATATAGACTGATCCCAGGTCAGTCTAAGCGACTGACATGCAGTTACTCAGGGATAGACGATAGGGGGCGCTTTTTTCCATTCTGAGCTGCTGGAGGAGCTGCTGTACCAACGGGAGACTCGGTTGATGAAATATGAAATCAGATCGCTAATAAAAAAATAAAATGCTAATACACGTCGTGGGCATTCAGGCATTGGGCTGATAAAAGGTCATATGACGTGATGGGCACTGAAAGTGTTAAGAGAACAATAAGAAAAGCCACCATCACATTCATCAAGGCTTTCTTAACGTCCAAATCTGTGCTTACCCAGGTGTCTTGCATGATGAATCCCGCTCATTCTTAAACTGAAATCTGCGTTCGCGCTCAATTAATTTGCATACAGACATGCCAACCATCTCCTTATATTGCTTCATGAATGAGGCCCAATGTATGTTTCTATGTTTATCCAATTCTATTTTTCTTCTCTTCTTCTCCCCTCTCTCTGCTCTATCCCTCTCCTCTACTCTCTTTCCTTCCTCTCTCTTCTCTTCACATCTCTCCTCTACTCTCCTCTTCTGCTCTCACTGGCACAATAACAATAACAATGACACTGGCAAAAATACTGCACTGGGACTGACCGGGAACTCTGCACTGCACTTTACACTTTATACACTTTATATATTTATTCAAATGATGAATCCTACACTAGCACTGTCTTTGCCCCGTGTCTGTTACTGTTATGTGAAAAGAAAATGTATGGAAAAATACATACTCTGTAATGCTGAGACAATTACCAATGTGGTTACACATATGGCTTAATAAAGGAATCTGAATGTGAATGTGAATCTGAATGTGAATCCTCTCTTCTCCTCTGCTCCTCTCTCTCTCCCAGCCTGAAGAGCTAACCAACGTGCTGGAGATCTGTAACATTGTCTTCACCAGTATGTTTTCCCTGGAGATGATCCTGAAGCTGACAGCATTCGGCTCGTTCCACTACCTGAGAAACCCCTACAACGTGTTTGATGGCGTCATCGTCATCATAAGGTACAACAGACCAATGAAACGGTGTGGGAGTGGCTTTGGAATGCCGTTAACCTCTTATCCACCCGGGCACATTTTGCACAACACGCCTGTCGATTGCATACCCAAAGTAAATTGGTCACTATTATTATTGTTATGGTTTGTAACCGACCCCAATCGCACAACACAAGACAGGTATGAGAGTAAGCCAAAACAGGGCAAATATTTATTATAGAACAAAAAGCGGCACAATCCCTTTAAGGGAGAACACAAAAACACTAGAGTCAAGGAAATATGGAAAATGCGGCACTGTGCCTTTAAGAGGCGAACAGGCTAAGGGACTAAGGCTAAGGGCCAGGGCTAAGGGCCAGGGCTAAGTGTCAGGGCCAGGACCAGGGGCACTGGAGAGGGGGACAGGGACAGAGGCCCGGAGAGGCGGGCTGGAGACAGGGACAGAGAACAGGGTTAAGGCCTTGGACAGGGCGAGGGCCAGAGCTGCTTACAGGGATGAGGACAGGGTTCCGACGGCGGAGGCCGGGCACGGGGACAGGGGCCCGACGGCGGAGGCCTGGCAAGGGGACAGGGGCCCGACGGCGGAGGCCTGGCACGGGGACAGGGGCCTGACGGCGGAGGCCTGGCACGGGGACAGGGGCCCGACAGCGGAGGCCTGGCACGGAGATCCTCTTCGTCCCTACACAGAGTAGGGCTCTGCTGCTCTTAACGGAATCCTCCTCCTCCTCCTCGGATGCTGCAGACGGGCAGCGCAGAACACAGGGGGTCCCAGGGGACCGGGGCGAAGAGACGCCATCCTCCCGTGGAAATAGGGAGCGATGCGCGCCGTCTTGACGTCTGGAGTGGGAACACCACTCCAGGCTTGGCACGGAGATCCTCCTCGGATGCTGCAGACGGGCAGCGCAGAACACAGGGGTCCCAGGGGACCGGGGCGAAGAGATGCCATCCTCCCGTGGAAAATAGGGAGCGATGACGCGCCGGCTTGACGTCTGGAGTGGGAACACTGGAAAACCTCACGTAGAGAATTAGAGAGCGAAGACGGTGTCCCACTCCAGGCAAACGGCGACAGGTGGTGATGGCTGGCACGTCGTCTCACGCTGGAGACGCGGCAGGTGATGGTAACGTACAGGATGGTAACGTACAGAACTCCATGAACACAGAGTGAACACAGATACAGAACGACCCGACCAGGACTGGAAGGGAGGTCCAGGTATATAAAGCCCTCTGGGGCGCTAATCATAAACTATGACAGCTGCGTGAAGGTAGTCCAAGGGTGGGGGCTGGTGAAGAGTAGAGGAGAGTAAATCATCGCAAGGGTGGGGGCTGGTGAGGGAGAGTAGACAGGGAAAAGTTCAGGGAACAGGCGAATCCTCACAATTATAGTATAATAATCAGTGTTGGGACTAACGCGTTACAAAGTAACGCGTTACAGAAACGAAGTTACTTTTTGCCGCAACTAGTACTCTAACGCATTACTTTTGAAATTCAGTAACGCTACTTACGTTACTGAATGGTTCGTCACTGCGTTATTTGCGTTATATACGGCGTAGATTGATAGCGAGCGGTAGTGATTATTATTATTATCCTCATCCCCACCCGCGTAGAATGATACAAGGCGAGTCTGGCCACTGGCCAATCAGAAGTGCGCAAGAAATGCGGCTACGGAAAGAAATAGACCCTCTCTATTGTAAACAAAACAAACGCTCGCTATGAATCGACATAAAAAGAACGCAGTAACAAACTAACAAACCATTTAGCAACTACTTGGAGAGATAATTAATATACAACATGGAAACGAGATAAAGAACATGTTTGAGGCGCTGCTGGAGTCAACTGGACTAACGTAACGTTACTACATCTCAACCACCGCAGACTTTGGTGAGTCAGTGCAATGTGTTCACTGAAACTCAAGTTGATCAACGGATTTTGACTGTACAATTGATATCCTAACTATTCTAACGTTGCAATGCTTTGATTGATATCTTAAACAACGTTGCAACTTGCAAGATGGTGAATGAATGAATGAATGAAAACTTTATTTAACAGATTGCAGAATGGGTACAATACAGTACGGCTCAATACATACAATTGTTATTGAGAAAGACGTTTGTCTTGTTTCCATCAGGGTCCCCCATTTTCAATTCATATAGACATTTGACATACACAACATACATGACATTTATGGCATAGGGACATATAGGTATTTAGTACTGATACATTTGTGACATAAACGGTATTCAAATATACAGTACTGTTACCCCTAGATCCTGACAGAGTATATACATATTGTATATAGTGATTCACATTCCTTTACAGCTTTGGGTAGGGCGTTCCACATTGTTGTGGCATAATTGCGAAACGTTAGTCCCTTGTTTGAGCCGAATCTGGGTTTTACATGATTTGTTGAGCTTCCTCTGGTGTAGTGGTTGTGGTATTCACTGACCTTTGGGAAGTATTTTGACATGTACATGGGTACCCCGGTCGTATAGTGTATCTTGTAGACCAGGCCCATTGCAAGTTGCTGTACTCTGTCGTCTACTCTAAGCCATCCTAGGTTGTCAAAGTGGGCAGGGGTGAGGTGGGTTCTGGGGTTCAGGTCAAGTAGTAGTCTGACCAGTTTGTTTTGTGATGTTTGTAATTTTGTTTTAAGCGCCTTTGAGGTGCTTTGGTAAGCATAGTCGTAGTACCCTTGAATTATAATGGTTATAATGAAACGCTCCGGCGACATCAAGGCTGTTCCTTCAACAGGCGCACTTCTTATTAGATGACTCGGGACAACATTTGTTTGTGTCAGATTTGTGTTTGTATCTAGACCACATTGCTTAGCAGAGTTCGGTGATGTGAATGGAAACTGTCAAGTTGATCAACCGATTTTGAGTACTATAGGGCATGGGACTCGGGAGCAATCTTTTTTTTTTTATCTTTTTTTTTAAATAACTAAATAGTTACTTTTCACAGTAACTCATTACTTTTGGGTGTAAGTAACTAGTACAGTAACGAAGTTACTTTGAAATGAAGTAACTAGTAAAGTAACTGAGTTACTATTTTTCAGTAACTAGCACAACACTGATAATAATATACTATTATTGAACAACTTATAGCACATGCATGAGTCTGGTCTCTTTTGAAAGGAAACATTCAGAATTTTCTTCCACAACAGCATCATTCACACATCACTCACATCACTCTGAATGCTAATGTAATTGGTTACAGAGGTTTGAACACACAGAGTTTTTTTTTTTTTTTTTTTTTTATACTTACGTCTGAATTAGTTTGCAAACAGATGCCTGCAAAATAGTTCCAGCTGATAGGTATGAGCTGGAAAACACAATGGGTCCATAGCCTGAAGTCTTATCTGGTACAGTACCATGGTAAATTTGTATTTTACACATGTTTTTCTAATGTTTGTATCGGTAACACTTATGTTGACAGAATCCGGCTATAGGGCGACAATAATGTGGTCAAGATGCATGGTTTCTATCTTTGGTGTGGTTTATTTATTCACATGGCAGAGCAGCAGTTCTATAGTTCTCCTCTCACTGAGAGGCTGGGGGGGAAAGAGAAAGAATGGGAGGAGACATCTCTATTTATACTCGCCACCTGGCGGTGTTCCTGAGTGGCTCCGCCTAGAGCGCCCTCTAGTGGAAACAGTTATATATGCAGTTAGACAGTTACTAGTGGAAACAGTTATATATGCAGTTAGACAGTTACTAACAATCCTACACAGAACCTCTGACTTCAACAACTTATCCAAAATGGCCATCCGGTCCAATACATTTCACGTTGTGCAACATGCAAGTGAGTAATTCTCCTTTCTTCTTGTTCCACTCTCCGTTTATCGCAGTAAACATCCCTCGTATAAGATACCATCAGCTCCAGAATTTCATTGGCTACAAAAACAGTCAATTATTTTCACCATCAGAGCAGACTGGTCCGTTGACCGGGAGGCGAAACCGGACCGGACATTTGGTCTTATAACCCGAGATTGGAAGCACGTAATAGGTTGCGTTGGGTGTCCGTCAAACGGCGGCCATTTTAGCTCTCAAACGATGTGTAGGTTGATCGGCAATAACACAGCCTGAAGCTGACAGTCGAGGGCAAATGTGCTGAGACGTGCATGGCGGCCCCCCGGCGGTACCCAGGCGGATAAGTATTAACACATTAGTCATCATCGGGTACAATATAAGCAAAACACAGATAACATTTTATGAACACATTCAATGTCATCATAGGAAAAACTGTATTTTTAGATGCCTAAACACCTCTATGACTGGCAATGTCACTAACTGACTAACTCATTCATTCACTGATTATTCGCTCACACCTAGCTGCTCTGCCCCCTAGTGGCATCCCACAAGCATTAGTTTGATGTTATTCACACTTTCACACGTCGACACCGGGTACCCAGAGTTAGGAAAACAGACCAGGGTAAGAACGGTCCTGGTAGCTACACAGACCACGGTATGAACGCTGCTGGTAGGAAAACAGACCAGGGTATGAGCGCTGCTGGTAGGTAAACAGACCAGGGTATTGGTCCTGGTAGATAAACAGACCAGGGTATCGGCCCTGGTAGATAAACAGACCAGGGTATCGGTCCTGGTAGGAAAACAGACCAGGGTATTGGTCCTGGTAGATAAACAGACCAGGGTATCGGTCCTGGTAGGAAAACAGACCAGGGTATCGGTCCTGGTAGGAAAACAGACCAGGGTCTGAACGCTTCTGGTAGGTAAACAGACCACAGTATTTCATTGAATTCATTTAACAGCCAAAACCCGTCCAATATTTCGCTGTTGACTAAAGACGCACTTCTTCAATCATTATCTGCAATATTTCTTTTTAAATAACTCTAACCCTAACTAACCTTACTGTCATGTACCTACCTACACTGTAGCACTCAACACTTTGATGAACATTGTTACTCAGCTGATAGAGTTGTACCTTTCCTGCTGTCTTTGGATAAAAGCATCAGCTACATTTATTTATACTCGAAAGGCAACTGAGGTTTCCTAATTTACAGTCACTGTGAAATTAACAAAAATAAAAGCATATAAAATCACACAGCATATGAAATCATAACAATAAGACAACAAGAGGAAGCAAAAAGCAAGGAATACAATCTTTTATTAAAACACATACAACTTGATTGACAAAGGTTGGAGATCAAGGTTTTAAACTCTGCAACAGAGGAGAGAATCTCAAGCTTTAATGACTGTTGGAGTTCATACCATGAGCTAGAGGGGCATCATATCAAAATGCAGATTTACCCTGTTCCGAGCAAACTCGAGGGACCCTAAGGACCAGCCAGTCACCTGAACGGGTTCCATAGGTACCAAAATTCCATCCCAATAATGATGAAGTATAAGGAGGTAACTTACCAATAAGGGCCTTACAAATTAACAAATACCAGTGTTTGTTGCGCCTCTCCATCAGTGAGGACCAACCAACCAAGGACACAGTGATATCGTATCTCGTCGTATCCTCGTCGTATCTGTCATTAGTGATGAGAGGGCAGAGTAATAGTCCAGGGATTTAAGGGTTAAGGCCACAGCATGCCTATAAATTACATCACCATAGTCCAGGACTGAAAACTGCTTCGACAACTCTCTTCCTACTAATCAAAGGAAAGCTGGTTCTGTTTCTGTATAGGAAGCCAATTTTCTGTTGCAACTTGGAGGCAACGTTGTCCACATGGAATTTAAATGTACATTTCTCATCGAGCCACATTGTATTCTTGGAAAAACACGTCACTTGCTGAGCACCGAGGTTGCCACAATGTTATATTACTCTATGGTTTACCCATATATCAATTACTGTAATTTAGTTTGGGGTAGTACTCATCAGACCAAACTTGAGCCCATATACCGTCTGCAGAAACAAGCTCTAAAAATAATCAGCTGTGTTCAACAAAGTCATTCTTCTCAGCCTCTATTCCATAAGTTAGGTATACTCAGTGTTTATCAAGTGAATCATCTTCAGACTGGTTTATTTGTGCATAGTTCTTTAAACAGAGCCCTTCCCCCTTTTTTTCATGACATGTTTGCCCACAATCACCAAATTCATAATTACCCCACACATAGTTCCTGTTTGCTTAGACCACCCTTTTCCCGCACTTCCCAATCTCAGTTTTGTTTGCTCTACCGAGGGTCAAAGTTGTGGAACTCTTTGCCTCCACATATTTTGGAATTTTCTTTTCTGAAATTCAAAAGAGCACTGAAATCTCATCTCCTAGATCACCAATACTTCCCATATGGACTTCCTTTACAGACTGTGGTCTGATGGCTTGTTGTATTTTGTTATTGCATTTTCGTTTTATTATATATTCTTCCTGTCATTAATTGTTTTCTCTACCAGAAATCGTATGGCATGGGTGCCTGCTTCGGTGTCTATGTAGGCCTGCTTGTGTGTGTTTGTTTGTTTGGGGGGGGGGGGGGGGGGATTTTATATTTTATCTTGATATAATGTAATTTTGCTTCCTGGTGAATGCCACATGCAAGCCCCTTGAGGGTTTTTAGGCAATTCTCCTACACATCCCTTGTGGATTATATTGTATTATATATGTAATTGATTTATATGTGTAAATAAACAAACAAACAAACAAACAAATTATTCCCCCTAAAGCAGCCTTTCCCAAACGTAGAGTAAAATGCACAACAATTCTATGATACGTGAATACATTTTCCTAATTAAAATAAATGAGGAGCGTTCTCCGTTAGATAGATCAGTAAATGTTTGAGAGAGAGAAATGAGACTTTGCAGTTCAGCGCTCTCCACTGTCCAGTTCAGCACCTCTCCACTGTCCAGTTCAGCACATCCACTGTCCAGTTCAGCACATCCACTGTCCAGTTCAGCACCTCTCCACTGTCCAGTTCAGCACCTCTCCACTGTCCAGTTCAGCACCTCCACTGTCCAGTTCAGCACCTCTCCACTGTCCAGTTCAGCACCTCCACTGTCCAGTTCAGCACCTCTCCACTGTCCAGTTCAGCACCTCTCCACTGTCCAGTTCAGCACCTCTCCACTGTCCAGTTCAGAACCTCTCCACTGTCCAGTTCAGCACCTCTCCACTGTCCAGTTCAGCACCTCTCCACTGTCCAGTTCAGCACCTTTCCACTGTCCAGTTCAGCACCTCTCCACTGTCCAGTTCAGCACCTCTCCACTGTCCAGTTCAGCACCTCTCCAATGTCCAGTTCAGCACCTCTCCATTGTCCAGTTCAGCACCTCCCCACTGTCCAGTTCAGCACCTCTCCACTGTCCAGTGCAGCACCTCTCCACTGTCCAGTTCAGCACCTCTCCACTGTCCAGTTCAGCACCTCTCCATTGTCCAGTTCAGCACCTCCCCACTGTCCAGTTCAGCACCTCTCCACTGTCCAGTTCAGCACCTCTCCACTGTCCAGTTCAGCACCTCTCCACTGTCCAGTTCAGCACCTCTCCACTGTCCAGTTCAACACATCCACTGTCCAGTTCAGCACCTCTCCACTGTCCAGTTCAGCACCTCTCCAGTGTCCAGATCAGCACCTTCCCAGTGTCCAGTTCAGCACCTCTCCACTGTCCAGTTCAGCACCTCTCCAGTGTCCAGTTCAGCACCTCTCCAGTGTCCAGTTCAGCACCTCTCCAGTTCAGCACCTCTCCACTGTCCAGTTCAGCACCTCACCGCATACAGCGTCATTGCCATAGGCGGCGGGTGAGCTGGACATTAGGGTAGGCTATAGATCGGATGAGACTCGCGCGCATCGCGCACCATTTTCCCTTTTTCTTTTTTGCTTGCACGCAAACGGTGCTGTCCAGGTTCTGATGTCACACCCACATCTAGGCTACTACAGCGAGTCCCACTCATTTCATATAGTGCAAATTAATTGTTCAAATGAAGACATCCAATATGATTAACCATTGTCTTACCTTAATGCAGCAAACGTTTCGGATGCGACTCATTGGGAAAGGCCGTTCACAAGTTGCGGTGCCGACGGCAATGAAGGAAACGTTTTCCATAATTTGGATCTCATCATGCTTTGAAAACAATGTACATAGTAGCTCTAAAAAGTTTCCACGGTTTGATTAACTCTGACTCAGTCTCATCATGCCCTCGTAGAGCAAGCCCTTGGCCTCAGGTGATCCAGTGTTATGCCCAGGCGGCATGTAACTTGGAATTGAGTTCCAGGTCTTGGCAGCTCTCACGGAGAGGGCTGATTTGCTAAATGTACTTGTCCTTAATGGAAATTAGTGTTAGGATGCGAATAGACGCCACCCGGTACAACAGTTCTGAACCCGAACGCGGAACTGCAAGTTTGTTGGTAAAAGACTACACGCGAACCTGGAGGTGAACAATCGGAAAGTGGGGGTGGGGCTAGACCATGGAGCATTTTGAAGACCAGACTGGCATCGGTTAGTTTGGTGATGCGGCGTGATTGGTTACTGCCCGCAGTCTGGAATGTTAAACGGCCACCACACCTACTGCCATTGACACCTTGGTTGGCCGACCCTTGCGTATTGTCACCACCGGGCTGCAGCAGCCCACACGCACACAATATCGTAGCCTAGGCTGCCTATAATAATGCGCAGACTGGGTCGGCATAGCCTCCCCTGGCCTTATATACGCGCCGCCTATGGTCATTGCCCCTTGAAAACTCTTCTCTGAGTCATGTGTGTGTGTGTGTGTGTCCGGCTCCTGAGTCGTGTGTGTGTGTGTGTGTGTGTGTGTGTGTGTGTGTGTGTGTGTGTGTGTGTGTGTGTGTGTGTGTGTGTGTGTGTGTGTGTGTGTGTGTGTGTGTGTGTGTGTGTGTGTGTGTGTGTGTGTGTGTGTGTGTGTGCGCTGCTCCCTCCAGATTCATGTGTGTGTGTGTGTGTGTGTGTGTGTGTGTGTGTGTGTGTGTGTGTGTGTGTGTGTGTGTGTGTGTGTGTGTGTGTGTGTGTGTGTGTGTGTGTGTGTGTGTGTGTGTGTGTGTGTGTGTGTGTGTGTGTGTGTGTGTGTGTGTGTGTGTGTGTGTGTGTGTGTGTGTGTGTGTGCTGCTCCTGAGTCGTGTGTGTGTGTCCGGGTCCTGAGTCATGTGTGTGTGTGTGTGTGTGTGTGTGTGCGCTGCTCCTGAGTCATGTGTGTGTGTGTGTTTGCGCTGCTCCTGAGTCATGTGTGTGTGTGTGTGTGTGTGTGTGTGTGTGTGTGTGTGTGTGTGTGTGTGTGTGTGTGTGTGTGTGTGTGCACTGCTCCAGAGTCATGTGTGTGTGTTTCTGTGCACTGCTCCAGAGTCATGTGTGTGTGACAGCCAATGGTAACGAGCAGAGATGAGACTTGCTGTGAAAATGTCAGAGGGAACTGACAGCTTTATATGCCATAAAAGCACCATAACCCATTCACTACCACACTACACACGGTTAACCCTTTCACCACACTACAGAAGGTTAACCTTTCACTACCACACTACACACGGTTAACCCTTTCACCACACTACAGAAGGTTAACCTTTCACTACCACACTACACACGGTTAACCCTTTCACCACACTACAGAAGGTTAACCTTTCACTACCACAATACAGAAGGTTAACCCTTTCACTACCACACTACATAAGATTAACTTTTCACTGTGACAATACAGAAGGTTAACCCTTTCACTACCACAATACAGAAGGTTAACCCTTTCACTACCACATTACAGAAGGTTAACCCTTTCACTACCACACTACAGAAGGTTAACCTTTCACTACCACACTACATAAGGTTAACCCTTTCACTACCACACTACAGAAGATTAACCTTTCACTACCACACTACAGAAGGTTAACCCTTCCACTACCACACTACAGAAGATTAACCTTTCACTACCACACTACAGAAGGTTAACCCTTTCACTACCACACTACAGAAGGTTAGCCCTTTCTTCCGGATCATTCTTGTTTGCCCACAGGGACTTATACTAAGCTGGCCCAGAACATTTAAACTCACCCTGGAGCGGCCCACAGCAGTGCAGCTTTTACTTTTATTTTCATTGGATTTGATTTTGTGCAGACAACGTCACCAGCCACAAGTGAATGAATGAATGAATGAATGACGTTTATTCAAAATGGACACCACAGCTACATTGGGCCAGCCACAGTGGACAGACCAGATGCGTGGTTTTGCGTGTTTATAGCACAAGTGCTAGTTTCCAACACTAGTCCATTGAGGTTTTTCCAAAGGATACAACAAAATTAACAGTAAAATACAGAATTAAAATCACAAATCAGAACAAATATTTTCCAGAGCAAGAGTCCATGATCAAAACCACAAATTCAGTCTGCGTCTACATATTATTTGAACACTGCTGCTTTGATTTCAGCCATACCTTGAGTCCTCTGCTGAAGACGTTGGCATTGGACTGTCCAAACGAACTCTTGCACATGGGAACAGTACAGTCACCATTATTGGAAGCTCATGTGTTTGCTCTACTAGAGCTCCAACGTCTAACCACCAGTCCAGAAAATAATGATGATACATGATTGTGCAAACATTTAAAAAGGAGTCTAATATTACAGAAAATTACTAAATTGTCTAACGTGAAAAGATTGTGCTTACTCAAAACACTGCAGTGATGCCATGGCGTTGGTTTACGGTCCATGCTTTTTATAGCCTGTTTGTATATTATAGTTATGGGTTTTAGTATGGTTTGTGAGGTTTGTGACCATGATGTGATACAATAAGACAAGTGGGAAAGAATCATAGCGTGCATATCGCTGCTGGCAGGACAAAACCTTGTAACTCCAAAAACCCAACTTTTCAACACAGATTTGAGGGCGAATAGAGTTACGAGGTTTAGACAGATGATTGGTGTAATGCTTTCCCATTGTGTAGACTTTGTAAAACCACACACACATGGAGGATGATCTACTGAGTTGATAAAAATAAATAAAAATAAAAATTGGGTTACGAGGTTTTGTCCCGCCAGCAGCGATATAAAGTTGAGCAGCGTTAGTTGACAGATCCCTTCTAATAAAACGAAAACAGTTTAAATTAGGCTTGACCTTCTTACATAATGTACCTGTTCATCAAATGTTTGGTTCTTGTCTAATATGATTCCTAGGTACCTGACCTCATTCACTTCGGCAATTATTTCATTTTTTATTTGCACCTCAAACAAATCATTTATAGGCCTTTTGCGTTTGGAGATACACAGATTTCTTGACATTCAAGGTCAGATGAGACGACACAAGCCAGTCGGAGATGTTATGTAACACCTGGGTCAGGTGCTCAGTTGCCATCCTAGCTATTTTAGCAGACACATAGATGACGGTATCGTCAGTGTACATCTGGCAGCTGACACCTGGGCAACTTTGGGACATGCGCTCTCTCTCTCTCTTTTTCTGTTTCTCTCTGTTGTGCTCCCTCTCCCTCTCTCCCTCCATCTCTCTCTATCTATATTCCCCACGATATGCATGCATGTTTCAACAATAGGGAGTCAGCCAGCCAGCCAGCCTGTAGGCGGGGCCTCCGCCCCCGATAAACGTGGGATACAAATAGTCTCAGTTTCATTGAGATTAGGGCTGACCCCTATTAGTCAAATAGTCGACTAATCGGTCGAAAGGAGCCGTAGTCGACTGCCAACCTCTTAGTCGAATACAAAAAAATTATTAAAATGTTTATCATTCTTTCCAAAAGAAAAGAGGCATAGAAGCGTGGCTAACGCTAATGGAACCCATACCAGAGGCTAACTGCCTAAGAAAACAGGCACAGAGGGACTGAAAGAGGATAACACACTAGACTAGACAAATGTCAAGATGTATCCATCAGTGGACCAATTGCATGCTTTTGCAGAGGACAAGAAGCCTTCAGTCGACTCCTTCAGACATTAAGCCCCCCCCACAGGCCAAATGGAATGAAAAAATAATATATATATATATATATATATATATATATATATATATATATATATATATTTTTTTTTTATATAGTCGTCTAATAGCCGACTAACGGCACATTTTGGCCAATCTTAGTCGACTATCCAAATCCTTGGTCTGGGACAGCCCTAATTGAGATGAATGTCTTGATTGACTGTAGTGTTTGATAAGTTGCCACGACATAAAGTTTGACATAATGACATGAAATAAATGTTCATATACATACATACATACAGACAGACAGACAGACAGACAGACAGACAGACAGACAGACAGACAGACAGACAGACAGACAGACAGACAGACAGACAGACAGACAGACAGACAGACAGACAGACAGACAGACAGACAGACAGACAGACAGACAGACAGACAGACAGACAGACACATACTGTACACGTTTTGACCCATCATCGCAGTGTGTTTCAGAACGTACAGAAATGTTTTTGTTCTTTTCATTTTGTCATTATTGGCCTCATCCACGTTCTACCGCCTATCGTTGAAACGCGCTCCCTTGACGGCATCGGCCGCTGTCGTGATGCCAAAGCGTCATCGGCAGGACAGTTTTTTTTGTCTTTGGTGATTTTGTAAAAGGTGCGCTGATTCCCGGGTGAGTCGCTGTGCCTTTGATCAGCTGATGTTCGTCCCATGGCGCGTCTGTCTGTGTGATCCCCATTATAACCCGGAGATCAAATGCACATCAAAGCTACTCAGACTAAACAAGATCAAATGCACAGGGCCATCAAAACAAGACACAACGTTGATCGTACAAATCCCCCCTCTCTGTTCTCCCTATGTATTCTATCACTTCTCCATCTCTCCACACCTCTAACGCTCCCATCTCAACTAACTATATACCTATCTGTGACAGTACTTGCCTGTTTTATAGCAACACTATACTATCACTAACATCTAAGAAGGGAGATCCCCCCTTGAACGACCCTTCTAAGGTTTCTCCCCTCCACATTGCCTGTGGTGCTTTTTTCCTATTGCTATTGTTAGTTTTTCCTTACCTTCGTCCGGGAGTGTTGCATTTATTTATTTATTTTACATTTATTTTACATTTCATGGTGTTTTTGGTTTTGTTCTTGATTTATTGTGATGTTTCTTCTTGACTTGTTTAACACTAGCACAGCCGACAAGGGGTCAAATGACCCCTAGGCATTTTCAATAAATGTATCCTTGTCACTCGGTCGAGCTCCAGCTCTGTCACTCAATGACTTTTCCTAAAAGTACCCGTTTTATCTGGCACGGTTTCTGAAATTTCAAAATGACTTCAGGAAAATGTAATTAGAACGTTATTCCACATCGAAAGTCACAGCACTTTGCGAGCGTCTAGCGCAGGGGTGGCCAACCCATGGCTCACAAGCTGCATGTGGCTCTTTGCCCATCAATGTGTGGCTCTTCCATACATTTTTATTTTTTTTCAAAAAATAATATATATATTTTTTTAAGAAAACAATTAAAAAAAAGTGTTTATGTCACTCAAACCTACATTTCATTGTGGTAAACCTCATATTTTTATATTCAGAGGTAATTATATAGTTTACACTGTTTATTTTTCTCATGTTTCTCATTATAAGCTTATTATCATCTGACCCGTTCCTGGCGGGAATTAGTGGCCTTTTCTCCATGGCTGTGCTAGTGTTAAAGAAGACGTGTCCGGCCCATGGGGACATTAGCGAGTGTTGTCTGGCCTTTCAAAAAACATTTCTTTTGATTTGATTGGATTCAGTGTGTGTGAGATCGTGGGCCAGTCGGACGGGGGTCTGTCGGTGCTGAGGACCTTCCGGCTGCTGAGGGTGCTGAAGCTGGTCCGCTTCATGCCGGCTCTGAGGAGACAGCTGGTGGTGCTGATGAAGACCATGGACAACGTGGCCACCTTCTGCATGCTGCTCATGCTCTTCATCTTCATATTCAGGTATGGATGGACACACGCCTGAGAATACATTACGAGTACAGTGTACACAGCCACAATCAAGTGTATGATAGATCCCGGTAGACCAGGGGTTCTCAAACTTTTTTATACCACGACCCCATTTTATTTAGGATTTTTTTGGGGCCACCCCACACTGTATTGCGTAATTTCAACGTGGAATTAAGGAATATCAAAATAAAAGCGCACGTTGTTGAACTTAATCATGGATATTTATTTGAACATTTTATTGCAATGTTATCAATACACACTTATAAAACGAGGCATATTTTGCCAAAATATGTTGCCAGAACATGAATAAAAAAGTGATTTACTTGCTAACGCGCAACCCCACTGTCACCTACCCACGACCCGCAGTTTGAGAACCGCTGCGGTAGACAGATCCGATAGTTGGATAGATTCAGCCTATAATTATTACACCTACAGTGTTTGCTATAGGCTATCGTGATTATTAGGTGTATGCCTGTCTACCGTATGTAGCAATATATGCCATCCATGTCCTGACCTATACATCCTCTCTATAATAGATGCCATAGAATCACAGAGGGCCACTGAAGCCCGTTTGCAGCACGGATTGTGAGCGAAATGACCAGCAACAGATAGACACTTGCCAGAGATGATTCAGAGACATCTGCACAGAGGCCCTGGAGTGTCCTTCAGTGGACAATGCTGTTTTCATTCCCTTTCTCCCTCAGGCTTTTTGCAATTTACTCTCAAGGGGCCCAGACACATCATTCTGTATTATGGTGTGGAGAGGCAGGGCATATATATACTGTAGCCTCGAGTTTCTCTGAAGAGATACATATATCATAGATATGTGTGTATCTCTTCAGAGGAACTATCATTACTCGTGCAATACACACAAGCAATGCCCCCCTGCATGAATAAAGGTCTGGAGAAGAAGCGCAGGTGCATCAGATCCCTTTGATTTATGAATGTTGTCCTTTAATAAACTCACTGCCCTCACATCGCTCGCTGCTTTTAAACTAAATCTGCAACAGATCATAACCGACTGTTGCACCTGCTGACTGCCTCCCAATCACACGCATAGCCCTCAGACTCTTCTCTCCGCCCCCTAGGCCCCCTCACCTACCTCCCTCCTTCTCCCCCTTTCTTCTCTCTCTCTCCCTCTGGTTCTCACTCTCCCTTTCTCGTTCAACCTCGCTCTCTTTCCTTCTCTCTCCCCTATTTATTGTAATTGTCCTTATATACTATTGCTACTGTAATTTTGTATTTTACTTACTTGTATGCATGTACATAACCTTGTTGTTGTTACAGCCCCCCCCCCCCACCTTCCCTCAAAAGGCCTTTGCTTTTTGGCCAGGCTGCTTTTGTATATAAGAATGTGTTCTTACTTGCTTGCCTGGGTAAATAAATTAATGAAATAAAAATAAATAAAAAAACAGCTTCTATTTACAAGCTTGAGACCGGATGCAGGATCTTCTACTTTTCCCTAAGAAATGTCTCTTCATTCATTCATTGAACCTTTCAACTCTACTGTTGAGTCCGGTTGAGTAAATAATCCAGTTGCAATGTCCATTGACCACTTGTGGGAACATGGTGGAAAGGAATACCAACATGTCTTCTGTGTGTGTATGGCAGGGGTGTAAAAAGTACCCAGACATTATACTTAAGTGAACGTATGGGTACTGTCTCAAAATCATACTCAAGTAAAAGTCATAGTATCTGGCTAAAAACACACTTGAGTACAACTCAAAAGGTTTCTACTTTTAAATGTACTTAAGTACTAAAAAGTTAAAGTTAAAACTTTCTTTCTGACCTTCTATTCTTCTGATAGCAGGTGTTTAATCAAAGATCCCTGCTTTCTAGTCTTGCACAAGGACCAATCAGCATGGGTATGGGAAGGTTCATTTTCCATTGATGGGATTTGATTGGCTGTAAATAAAGTTCTGCCGCAGGTTTAATAACGTTAGCGTTAGTTCGGCCAGAGAAACAAATATACTAATTAAAATGGTTGGACCTGCAAGATTTGTACTTTGTACTTTGTAGGTCTGCATGTTAAATGTAAGGAGGACAAATAATGTTTTTTTCTCTGAAATGTAATTGAGTAAAAGTACAAGTATACAAACCTAATAATACTAGAGTAAAGTACAAATCCCCCAAAACAGTACTTAAGTATTGTAACAAAGTACAATTACTCAAGTACTTTACACCCCTGGTGTATGGTGTATAGAGTGATAGGGTAACTGAAACTAAAACATTGTGTTGTGTTTCAGTATCCTGGGGATGCACATCTTTGGCTGTAAATTCAGTCTGAGGACGGAAGCAGGAGACACGGTACCGGACAGGAAGAACTTTGACTCCCTTCTCTGGGCCATTGTCACTGTCTTTCAGGTGACTAACCCACATACGCACGGACAGATACACATGCATGCTGGAGGGCCGATTAGGCCAATACTACTGAAACGCTCTTACATTCACTATTGAAAGTAAACGTATACATACACATTTTAAACCTTTCAATAGTAAATGTAAGAGCGTTTCAGTAGTATACGTGAGAGCATTTCAGTATAGTTAGTGTGAGAGTGTTTCAATAGTGAATGTAAGAGCGTTTCAATAGTGAATGTGAGAGCAATAATTCTCAATTACCCAATTGGCCCCTCATACACACGCACGCCCACATACGCATGCGCCCATGTGCATACACTGTCTATATGTATCACTTTCACGAGTTCAACCCACATAATGACAACAGACACAAAGGATAGGTTTAATGGATTTCATAGACATCGATAGTTTATTAGCAGCGATGCAACAGCCTGATGCACGTGGATTAGGGGGGGGGGGAAGGTGCACATGGAGCCGTGCGCTCCTGGGCAGGTGCGCTCAGCGGGGATCGGATGAGGGAAGGGAAAGGGAAAGGGGACCTTTCACAAGAGCGCTCATCTCTTACTGTTAGAGTAGGCTCTAGGGGGGGACGAGCCTCCGTTAGATTACGACCAGCCTCCCAATGGAGCGGTCTCCAGGGAAGGAAGAGATCACGTCGGCCCGCATGGTTTGGGGGGCCGGGGTGGGTTGAAACATGGCTGGCTGGTGGATTGTTTGAGGGGGGAGGGGACTATTCCCTCACACTTCCTCCCGCAATTCATATATAATACTTCAATTATGTTTATATATATAAATGTGTGCTTGCGCGAGCGCATGCGCGCGCGTGTGTGTGTGGCTGTGTGTGTGTGTGTGTGTGTGTGTGTGTGTGTGTGTGTGTGTGTGTGTGTGTGTGTGTGTGTGTGTGTGTGTGTGTGTGTGTGTGTGTGTGTGTGTGTGTGTGTGTGTGTGTGTGTGTGTGTGTGTGTGTGTGTGTGTGTGTGTGTGTGTGTGTGTGGCTGTGTGTGTGTGTGTGTGTGTGTGTGTGTGGCTGTGTGTGTGTGTGTGTGTGTGTGTGTGTGTGTGTGTGTGTGTGTGTGTGTGTGTGTGTGTGTGTGTGTGTGTGTGTGTGTGTGTGTGTGTGTGTGTGCTCGTTCCTCAGATCCTGACTCAGGAGGACTGGAACGCGGTGTTATATAACGGCATGGCCTGCCACCTCTCCGATAGCCGCTCTCTACTTCGTGGCTCTGATGACCTTCGGCAACTACGTCCTGTTCAACCTGCTGGTGGCCATCTTGGTTGAAGGCTTTCAGGCTGAGGTAAGGGCTTTCACTGCCACACGAAAGTCGGTTTAATCCTTTCACTGTGACAATACAGAAGGTTAGCCCTTTACTATCAGACAACGTCGGTTGTGTGACAGTAAAGGGTTAACCTTC
>NC_140171.1:147313529-147317564 GCF_963971535.1 Notolepis coatsorum | reverse complement strand
CTAATAAAACGATATTTTCTAGCTAGCAGCTAACAATATAAAGTACATTCATTTCAGCTTATAGCTTACAGTTATATTCCTACCTGGTTTGATAAAAATCGCTTTGTTCTTTGCAGTGTGTTATTATTTTCTTTAGGTTTGGAGGCTGGGACTCAAAGTGTAGGAAACAGCCTGTGTGGGTTGGAGCTAGCTAATTAGCCAGTACTGTTAGCTAGCTTTACTTAGCAAGTCAAAGTTAGCTAAATAGACCCACACTGATGTTCCCAGCTACATGTATATATAATATAACAGCCTTCTTTGTGAGGGTATTTATCTTGTCCAAGATGTTTATCTCTCTCTTAACAATCACAAGTTAAATATTAAATCAGGAGCTCATCTTCAGCATGACTCCTCTCTCTCTCTCTAATCTCTCTCTCCCCCCCCTCTCTCTCTACTATCTCTCTCTCTCTCTCTCTCTCTCTCTTCTCTCTCTCTCTCTCTCTCTCTCTCTTCTCTCTCTCTCTCCTCCTCTCTTCTCTCTCTCTCTCTCTCTCTCTCTCTCTCTCTCTCTCTCAGGTTCAGGCAGCTCTGTCAGTCTATAATCGCTCACAAGCTCTTTGACTACGTGGTCCTGTCCTTCATCTTCCTCAACTGCATCACCGTGGCTCTAGAGCGGCCCCGGATCCTGCAGGGCAGCGTGGTAAGGAGGGGTGGGAATCACGATACCATATTATCACCATACTTAACCCTCGGACAGTCGGTTGTGTGATAGTAAAGGGTTAACCTTCTGTCGTGTGGCAGTGAAAGGGTTAACCGGCTGTCGTGTGGCAGTGAAAGGGTTTACCTTATGTGTGTTGTCGCAGTGAAAGGGTTAATAGTTTTGGTAGTGCAGCGGTGAAAGGGTTAGGGTTAGGGTTAGGGTTAAAGTGTTATGGTTTGTAACCGACCCCAATCGCACAACACAAGACAGGTATGAGAGTAAGCCAAAACAGGGCAAATATTTATTATAGAACAAAAAGCGGCACAGTCCCTTTAAGGAAAACACAAAAACACTATAATTAATTATCATTATAACACAAGGAGTCCATCACCTCATCTCATTTTAACACAAGGAGTCCATCACCTCACTCTCATTATAACACAAGGATGTCATCACCTCACTCTCCTTATAAACCAAGGAGTCCATCACCTCACTCTCATTATAACACAAGGAGTCCACACATCACTCTCATTATAACACAAGGAGTCCATCACCTCACTCTCATTATAACACAAGGAGTCCATCACCTCACTCTCATTATAACACAAGGAGGTCTCACCTCACTCTCATTATAACACAAGGATGTCATCACCTCACTCTCCTTATAACACAAGGAGTCCATCACCTCACTCTCATTATAACACAAGGAGTCCATCACCTCACTCTCCTTATAACACAAGGAGTCCATCAACTCACTCTCATTATAACACAAGGAGTCCATCACCTCACTCTCATTATAACACAAGGAGTCCATCACCTCACTCTCATATACACAAGGAGGTCATCACCTCACTCTCATTATAACACAAGAGTCCATCACCTCACTCTCATATAACACAAGGAGTCCATCACCTCACTCTCATTATAACACAAGGAGTCCATCACCTCACTCTCATTATAACACCAAGGAGTCCATCACCTCACTCTCATTATAACACAAGGAGGTCATCACCTCACTCTCATTATAACACAAGGAGGTCATCACCTCACTCTCATTATAACACAGGAGTCCATCACCTCACTCTCATTATAACACAAGGAGGTCATCACCTCACTCTCATTATAACACAAGGAGTCCATCACCTCACTCTCCTTATAACACACGGAGGTCATCACCTCACTCTCATTATAACACAAGGAGGTCATCACCTCACTCTCATTATAACACAAGGAGTCCATCACCTCACTCTCCTTATAACACAAGGAATCCAGCACCTCATTCTCATTATAACACAAGGAGTCCATCACTCACTCTCATTATAACACAAGGAGTCCATCACCTCACTCTCATTATAACACAAGGAGTCCATCACTCACTCTCATTATAACACAAGGAGGTCACCACCTCACTCTCATTATAACACAAGGAGGTCCACCTCACTCTCATTATACACAAGGAGTCCATCACCCCCACTCTCATTATAACACAAGGAGGTCATCACCTCACTCTCATTATAACACAAGGAGTCCATCACCTCACTCTCATTATACACAAGAGGTCATCACCTCACTCTCATTATAACACAAGGAGTCCATCACCTCACTCTCATTATAACACAAGGAGTCCATCACCTCACTCTCATTATAACACAAGGAGTCCATCACCTCACTCTCATTATAACACAAGGAGGTCATCACCTCACTCTCATTATAACACAAGGAGTCCATCACCTCACTCTCATTATAACACAAGGAGTCCAGCACCTCCCTCTCATTATAACACAAGGAGGTCATCACCTCACTCTCATTATAACACAAGGAGTCCATCACCTCACTCTCATTATAACACAAGGAGGTCATCACCTCACTCTCATTATAACACAAGGAGTCCAGCACCTCACTCTCATTATAACACAAGGAGTCCATCACCTCACTCTCATTATAACACAAGGAGGTCATCACCTCACTCTCATTATAACACAAGGAGTCCATCACCTCACTCTCATTATAACACAAGGAGTCCATCACCTCACTCTCATTATAACACAAGGAGTCCATCACCTCACTCTCATTATAACACAAGGAGTCCATCACCTCACTCTCATTATAACACAAGGAGTCCAGCACCTCACTCTCATTATAACACAAGGAGTCCAGCACCTCACTCTCATTATAACACAAGGAGGTCATCACCTCACTCTCATTATAACACAAGGAGTCCATCACCTCACTCTCATTATAACACAAGGAGTCCATCACCTCACTCTCATTATAACACAAGGAGTCCATCACCTCACTCTCATTATAACACAAGGAGTCCAGCACCTCACTCTCATTATAACACAAGGAGTCCATCACCTCACTCTCATTATAACACAAGGAGTCCAGCACCTCACTCTCATTATAACACAAGGAGGTCATCACCTCACTCTCATTATAACACAAGGAGTCCAGCACCTCACTCTCCTTATAACACAAGGAGTCCATCACCTCACTATCCTTATAACACAAGGAGGTCATCACCTCACTCTCCTTATAACACAAGGAGTCCATCACCTCACTCTCCTTATAACACAAGGAGGTCATCACCTCACTCTCATTATAACACAAGGAGTCCATCACCTCACGCTCCTTATAACACAAGGAGGTCATCACCTCACTCTCATTATAACACAAGGAGTCCATCACCTCACTCTCATTATAACACAAGGAGTCCATCACCTCACTCTCATTATAACACAAGGAGTCCATCACCTCACTCTCATTATAACACAAGGAGGTCATCACCTCACTCTCATTATAACACAAGGAGGTCATCACCTCACTCTCATTATAACACAAGGAGTCCATCACCTCACTCTCATTATAACACAAGGAGGTCATCACCTCACTCTCATTATAACACAAGGAGTCCATCACCTCACTCTCCTTATAACACACGGAGGTCATCACCTCACTCTCATTATAACACAAGGAGGTCATCACCTCACTCTCATTATAACACAAGGAGTCCATCACCTCACTCTCCTTATAACACAAGGAATCCAGCACCTCATTCTCATTATAACACAAGGAGTCCATCACCTCACTCTCATTATAACACAAGGAGTCCATCACCTCACTCTCATTATAACACAAGGAGTCCATCACCTCACTCTCATTATAACACAAGGAGGTCACCACCTCACTCTCATTATAACACAAGGAGGTCACCACCTCACTCTCATTATAACACAAGGAGTCCATCACCTCACTCTCATTATAACACAAGGAGGTCATCACCTCACTCTCATTATAACACAAGGAGTCCATCACCTCACTCTCATTATAACACAAGGAGGTCATCACCTCACTCT
>NC_140171.1:147266029-147306029 GCF_963971535.1 Notolepis coatsorum | reverse complement strand
ACGGGAACATGGTACACGGGGTAAATAGAACAATGACGCAACACCGGAAACGTGGGGCAGGCAGGTATATATACGGACGTTGATTTACAATGAGCGATAGCTGCTACACACAGGGAGCAGATTAATGACTAAGACAGAGACTAGACTGGAACACAACAAGACTAAATAACAAATAGATGCAGACACAGCGAACATGGCGCTAGACTAGATGGGGGAACAATACAGATAGCAGGAACACGGGCAATGACACTAAGACAGGGAGCAGGGCAATAATGACAGACACAGGCAGATAACAGACAGATGGAACAGGAGTATAGGAAATAGCCAACAGGATGGCAGCAGAGGATTGTTTATGAGTGCAGGGGCCAGAGTGAGGCTGATTGTAACATGTAGGGAGTTTGTAAGAGGAAACCTACGATAGTCCCCATCGTACGTGTGGAGATAAGTAATAGGTACACTGATACAGGTATAAAGACCCTATAGTAGTAAGTCATACTAGAACATGACATCTCAGCCTGGCCATCCACCAGCACTGCCCCCGCCATTAACTCATTGACCGCCGGGGATTAGCCTCATCCTGTAGTAGCTACCGCCACCGCTGTAAACGGTGGGAGTCGCTCACCTTGTTTACAGGGCTATAAATATTTAAATATTATAGCTATGGATGCAATACTATGGCCCATTTGACATTGAGTATCTATTGTTCAAGATGTGAAAAAGGAATATTTTTTCCATCCATACATTCCCGTTTTATACCGTGGTGAATATAAGTATGGTTTTAGAGCAGTTTAGGGTAATTCCTGGGAGGCTAGTATTAGGCCGTGACGCATATTATACTTAATCCATTGGCATTTCGTCCCTATACACGCTACAATAAAAAATTCAAATGCATATGATTGGTATATTATGTTCCATCATGCATCCATGAAAGGGGGGGGGGTCGTTTCTGATTAATTGATTGTCAATAACGGCATTCGTTAGTGCAACAGCATACGCTGATCAGGGTGATGGCTATGAAAACAATGCACGACCAAGCTGAAATTGACGTTAAATTGCTCTTACCTGTGGCCGATGAGATTCCAAAAAGAATATTCCAATTATTTGTTTGCCATCTGCTAGATCGTATGTCCATTTGGCCCACGCCATAACCCCCCACAGTATAATGAATCGGGCATCCCGAAAGCGATTCAATGCCATCGGGTAGACCCCTCTGTCCAGTCTACTCGAAAACTCCACCCGGATGAATTTCAATGATACACAGCCACATACACAGAGACACAAATGGAGTGCAACATCAGCCGCATACCACCAGGCGGCGGTATTGTACTTTTGCGATCTCAGAGTAATTCCAGATCGTTACATAGCCTTCCTGGATGATTATGAATGGAAGTAGCGAATAAAAGGAATAACGATTGAATAACGTATATACATGGTTGGCGTTATTCGATTGGCGGACAAACACGTATATATGCATGGACGGTGCTGAATGAGTTAATCGCTGTTAAAAAAATTAAGCTGTCCGACTTGGACTGTTGTCCGGGTAACATGAGCACAGTGGAATGTTTCTTCACTGGCTCTTACAATGTATACAATAAGCAATTTCCAAAAATACAAATAAAACCAACAATAAATATTAACAACAGTTATGGCAAATATATAGCCTATGGAAGGAATGGGGTGTGCTGAGAGCAGAATGTAGATGTGTCCATTCTATTCTGCACAACTGGGTTTAGTTCTTATGTATTTATTTACTTACGACTGCTCTTCCACACTCATAAATCCTGCTCTTAGCTACACGCGAATCCCCAAGAAGGTACGGTTAGTGCGTTATGCCAAAATCTGCCAGAAAAAGTGGAGCTACGATGAAATGTGCTTGTAACTTTTCTCGTAAGTCCATTGATGAATGAGGACTGTTACAAAGGGTCAGATTAAACCGAATATATATATTTATTGCTTGAGATCCCTTGTATAATATTTGTATATCGTTTGATATCCCTTGTATATTCTTTGTATATATACACGGAATATCCCTTTACCTAGGTACAAACCAGACCATAATATTCGTTCTCCTATTGGACAGCGACCCCTAGGCGCCGACGACCATACCCCCAATGGCAAGTTCAAAGGCAACGCCAAGGCATGTCTCAACATGTCCAGGTTTGCGCAGTAATACGAGACAGAACTGAGGTTGGCACTAGATAATTCACCTTACGTATAAATATGGCGCAGGTGGAAACAGCAGCAATTCATTCAAAGTATCAGTTCGTTCATTACTAGTAAAGCCTTCACCACGAGTCAACGACCAAGTGAAGTGAGCAACTTTGCGTCTAAATAGAGCACTTAGAACATGTGCGAATAGGATAGTAAAGTGTCATAGTTTAGTGAAGTAACGTCAAGTTCAACCTAGTTTAATGCGTTGGATATGTACACCGGAGAACCTACACCGGCGAATGCAGAGCCTTTTCTGGCTGGATTATATTGCTTTGGTACCGTGACTGCTGGAGCAGAGAACCGTCTACCCCACCATCGTGTGGGATCTACCCCTGTGAGTAGCACCCTCGAGCCCGCCTCTAGGACCAGAGGCTGGCTAGCTTTCATCCATGCTGTCGTGCATACTGGATTATAGCTGTTGCTTTGTCTAAGGACCAAGGGAGTACTGCACTGGCTCCTGTATCTGGAGCCTCGTTATTCCGCGTTGATCCAGACTTTGCTCCCGAACATTCCTCTACCCTGCCGGCTTACAACCGGAGGGAACCCCCTACTTTCTCCAGCTGACTACGAGTGTGCCTTATGTAATTACTATGCTACAGGTGGCGTCAGTTATACCCATCTTACTATTCTCATGGACTTACGCTCTTGACCTACTTTAAGTGTTCTTCGCCTTACAAGCGCAAGTATAATTCTCAATCTGTAACCTACCGTTGCTACTCTAATAATAATAAATCCCTCTAACTAGAACTTTCTTTGTCATTGCCGTATTCTTGTGTGGGTGTTCACCAGATATATCATGTACTGTATGGCCAGTAATTAAAGTACATAACTAAGTAGTGGTTTAATAATACCATACTCTCAATACAGTCAGGGAATTGTACCCCTCAGTTACAATTGGTCCTTCGAGCCGGAGGGTATCAGTGTAATATCTAATATAATATTGATATTAACCATGGCCAGCGGTGAACACTCCCCAAGCGGCTCTCCCAAGCTAGAACGCCCGCAGCGCAGACGTCAGCCACCTCCCTATCTAGAGGACTACACTGTCAGTCTAATACCTAGCTTTAAACAGACGTTAAATACGGATAAAGCGGATAGTCAAAGCATGTCAAAACCTACCGACCAGGCGACCCTGCCAGTAGAGAACCCAGTGGGTTCTAACGAAACTGACCAAGCTCACGGGGGGACCAGGGGGGACATGACATGACTATACCCCCAGACAACGTCAACGGAATAGTCCCCGGAGAGCTCCAGGATAAAGAAAGCCCTCCAGGGACAGAACCCGACACACCACCAGAAGAGAAGCGCGCCCAGGAGATGGATCTCGAGGCACGCCCAGAGAACAGATCTCCAACGAGCACTGTCAGAAGCCGATCACCTCCGTCAGTGTCATCCCCCAGCGAAGCGGACCAGATGCTGGCGCAGGCATTCATCGCCACCCTGGCAGCCTCCACTGAACGCGAGCGACTTCAAGCACAGACGCTTAGTGAGCGCGAACACTCTAACATGGAAAGAGAACGCCGTCAGGCTCAACAGACGAGCGAGCGCGAACAAGCTGCAGACCAACGAGAGCGCCTTCACGCGCAACTCCAAGCGCAAGCCCTTAGTGAGCGCGAACACGCTGCAACCGAGCGAGAGCGCTTCCAGGCGCAACAAAGGAGTGAAGACGACCGCATAAGACTGGAGACCAGACGCCTTCAGACGGAAGAGAACATTGAAAGAGGCCGCGCCGATGCACAGCGCGCCGCCGCCAATGCACAGCGCGACGCCGCCCATGCCAGCGCCGATGCACAGCGCGCCGCCGCCAATGCACAGCGCGACGCCGCCCATGCCAGCGCCAATGTTTACATTTTACATTTACATTTAGTCATTTAGCTGACGCTTTTATCCAAAGCGACTTACAAGTTCTGTACGACAAGCCATCAGGAAGGGCACAACTCTATCAGCTGAGTAACAATGTTCGCCAAAGTGTTGAGTGCTACAGTGTAGGTTAGTTTATTAGGACAAGTGCATGACAGTATGGTTAGTTAGGGTTAGATTTTTTTTTTTTTTTTTTTTTTTTTTAATTCAGATAATGGTTGAAGAAGTGCGTCTTTAGTCGACGGCGAAAGATTGGACGTGTTTCGGCTGTCCTAACTGGGGTGGGTAGTTCATTCCACCATTGTGGGGCAAGGACTGAGAATAGGCGACTTCTCTTTGATGACCCTCCCGGAGCTTGGATAGGAGTAGGTCTGAGGCGGCCAGAAGAAGCAGAGCGTAGGGGTCTTGAGGGTGTGTAGTTAGAGACCATTGACCGGAGGTAGGCGGGAGCAGTTCCCTTTGCCGCACGGTATGCTAGGTCGAGGGCCTTGAAGCGGATTCGTGCAGCAATGGGGAGCCAGTGCAGGTCCCTAAGAAGTGGGGTGACATGGGCCGACTTCGGTAGGTTTGAGATCAGGCGGGCCGCTGCGTTCTGAATGAGTTGAAGAGGCTTAGTGGCAGTGGCCGGGAGGCCAGCGAGCAGTGCGTTGCAGTAGTCGAGGCGGGAGATGACTGTTGATTGGACGAGGAGTTGGGTGGATTCTTTTGTCAGGAAGGGGCGGATCCTTCTGACGTTGCTCAGGAGGAATCGGCAGGTTCTGGTTGTCGCTGCGATGTGAGCAGAGAAGTTCAACTGGTCGTCGAGGACAACACCAAGGTTCTTGGCGGTCGGGGACGCGGTCACAGCTGCATTCTCGACTGTGATGGAAAGGTCGGTCAGGGGGGAGGATTTGGCCGGCAGGTGGAGCAATTCTGTTTTGCTTAGGTTCAGTTTGAGGTGGTTGGTCGTCATCCAGGCGGAGATGTCGGACAGACAGGCCGAGATCCGCTCAGAGACGTGGATATCTGAGGGAGGGAAGGAGAGGAAGAGTTGAGTATCGTCGGCATAACAGTGGTAGGAGAAGCCATGAGACGTGATAATGTTATCCAGTGATTTAGTGTAGAGGGAGAAGAGAAGGGGTCCTAAAACCGAGCCCTGGGGGACACCCGTCCGCAGGGGGCGGGTGGCCGACAGGGTCCCTCTCCATGACACTTGGTAGGAGCGGTCATTGAGGTATGATGACAACCATGTCAGCGCAGAGCCAGCCACTCCCATTCCTGCGAGGGCCGCGAGGAGGATCTGGTGGTTGACTGTGTCGAAGGCTGCAGATAGATCTAGGAGAATCAGGACAGAGGAGAGGCCTTTCGCTTTTGCTAAGTGAAGTGCCTCTGTGACCGCAATGAGGGCTGTCTCTGTGGAGTGACCAGTTCTGAAGCCTGACTGATTAGGGTCTAGGAGGTCATTATGTAAGAGATAAGCAGTAAGTTGGTTGGATACAGCACGTTCAAGTGTTTTAGAAAGGAAGGAGAGAAGGGAGACAGGACGGTAGTTGCCTATGACGGTAGGGTTCAGGGATGGTTTTTTTATGAGGGGCGTGACTCTGGCTTGTTTTAGGGAGGTGGGGACTACCCCCGAGTTGAGTGAGGAGTTGATGGTTGCAGTTAGGAATGGGAGGATGTCTGGTGCTATGGTCTGGAGGAGTGGGGAAGGTAGCCGGTCCAGCTGGCATGTAGTCGGACGGTTCGACGTTACCAGTGTCAGGGTCTCGGCTTCTGTAATGGGAGAGAAAGATGACAGAGTGAAGGATGAGGTTCTCGATTCAGCATTTGGAATGGGTGGGGGTTGGGAGAAGGAGCTGCGGATGTTCTCCACTTTTTCCTCAGAGAAGATCGCAAAGTCTTCGGCAGAGAAAGATGATGGAGGGGGGGGTGGGGGGGGAGTGAGGAGGGAGGACATGGTAGCATGCAGTTTGCGAAGATTCTTGGCAGAGGCCTCGATCCTATGGTGAAAGAAAGAAGCTTTGGCATTAGTAATGGTTTTGGAGAATGTTAACAAGAGGTTGTGATATGTGTCGATGTCAGCAGTGAGGCGTGACTTTCTATACTTCCTTTCAGCTGCTCTCAGGACCTGTCTTTGTTCTCTCACTGGATCTGTCAGCCATGGACTGGGCGGGGAACGGCGGGCAGGTTTCTCAACGAGGGGACAGAGCTTGTCAAAGGAGGTTGCAAGGGCTGAGAGGAGGGTGGAGGTTGCCATCTCTGTGGAGAGAGCAGAGAAGGTGTCACTCAAAGGTAGAGCGGACAGTATGTCAGAGGAGAGGGTGGAGGGGGATAGGGAGGCCAGGTTGCGTCTGAGTGAGACGGTTTGAGTTGGGGTGAAGACCTTTCGGTTAAGCATGAGAGTTAGTGAGAAGGATATGAAGGAATGGTCAGATACATGTAGGGGAGTTACCGTGGTGTTAATGATGCTGGAGTTACGGGAAAATATGAGATCCAAGGAGTTGCCTGCTTTGTGGGTGGGAGGCATGGCAGTGGGAGTCAGGTCAAATGATTGTAGGAGGGAGACTACTATGACTGACTGAGATGAGTCAGGCAGGTTGAAGTCGCCCAATAGAAGGAGAGGGGTAACATCTTCCGGTAAGGAGCTTAGAAGCATGTCCAGCTCATCTGTGAAGTGATCGAGCGGACCTGGAGGACGGTAGAGTGTAACAATGGTGAGATTGAAAGGATTAGAGACAGATACTGCATGATATTCAAAAGAGGAGAGTGACAGTGCTGGGAGGGGTGTTAAGTTTGTAGTCCATGAAGGAGATGTCATGAGGCCAGTGCCTCCACCCCGTCTGGAAGGTCGAGGTGTGTGAGTGAAGTTATAGTTTGTAGATAATGCTGCAGGTGTTGATGAGTTATTGGGGGTTATCCAGGTCTCAGTTAGAGCCAGGAGCTGCAGATTTAGACTATGGGCGTAGGCAGTAATGAAGTCAGCTTTCTTGACTGCTGATTGACAATTCCATGGCCATGGCAATCAATTGTTCTATCATCTGCGCCTGCAGCCGGTCGCGCTCTGCTTCGCGCTGCACAGCGCGACGCCGACAATGCACAGCGTGACGCCGCCAATGCACAGCGCGACACCGCCAATACCCAGCGCGAAGCACAGCGCGCCGCCGCCAATGCAGAGCGCGACGCCGCCCATGCCCAGCGCGAAGCAGAGCGCGACCGGCTGCAGGCGCAGATGATAGAACAATTGATTGCCATGGCGACACCCCCTCGCTCCGCACGGAGCTCCCGGAGATCATCACGACAAGGGTCTAGGGCACCTTCCCCTACCCGACGAAGCGACCCGGGACCCGGCCAACAAGAGGATCCTGTCTACGTCTCCGACCCCCCTCCCCGACCGGTCCATACGAGACCCAGCCACCGGGAAGAACCGGCCTACGTCGCCGAGAGACTGACTAGAAGACTCAAGGCCCTAGAAGAGGAAGAGGAAGAGGAGGAATGTCAAGCCCACCAGCAGCAACGTACTCTGGACCAGGAGGCCCAGTACAGCCCCGACGTCAGCCCCGAGTCACTGCACTACAAACCCCCGACCCAACTCACGGGTGAGTTTGACGTACAGTCAGCACCGAGGAACAGCACCTGGGTACCCGGCCCCTGGTACCCACCAAGTACCAACCCACGACAACACGTACGGGAAGACTCGCCCAGGAGGCCTCTTCCCCAATGCTCACCGATGTGCCAGCCATCCATGGCATCGTACCTTGGCACACCGACGTTCCCAGACTTTACGCACGAGGACAGAGCACAGTACACGGAATTACGGATGTGCTTAGAGACTATGATGTCCGACGTCCCTGATGAGTCGTACAAATATGCCATCCTCCTCAAGCATCTCAAGGTGCCCAGAGCGCATAATATAGCGCTGGCATACTCCAACTCAAGCACTCCATACTCCGCGGCTCTAGTGGCCCTCGACCAGCGTTATGGACGCATATGGGACTACGTGATACAAGAAATAAGGAATATTGATCGTCTCCCCCCAGCCAAAGACAATAGAGCATTGGATGACCTCTCTATCAAGGTACAATCCCTGGTAGGGATGCTGGGGTCCCAAAAGGAAAAGGGGATACATGAACTATATGCTAACTCTAATGTGGAACGAATACTAGAGAAGCTCCCTCCAGCCCGCCAAGATCGCTTTCGGCGGCAAAGAGACCACCGTGATCCCGACGGTCCCGAGCCATCCCTCCTAGACCTGGCCGACTTCCTCACGAGAGAAGTCAGCAGCCTACGACTGGATACGTTCGTGTGGAGTGGACCAAGCCCAAGAGATGGACCTCGGAGATCTAATGATAACCACCGGTCAGTGACTGTTATGCACCAGGCCGAGTCAGTGCCGCAGCACGATAACCCCAGCAACCCCCCGACCAAGGGGGAGTGGAAGATTGAATGCCAGTACTGTGAAGGGGAACATCGGCTGTATCAATGTGACACTTTCAAGAAGCTGACCACTGACGAGGTGAGTCAGTGGATCAAAGCCAACCGCCGCTGCTTCCGCTGCGCGCGCAGCCATATGGCAGCTGAGTGCCGTTTAAAGAAGAAATGCAGCAAGTGTGACGGCGCCCACTTGGAGGTCCTGCACGACATCAACAAGCATCCGCCAGGAAACCAAAGTGGGCCCGTCGCGGTGATGTATCAGGCCGAGGCGGTGGCACCACTACCGAAGATCCATAGGACCGCCCCCTGGTGTCCTGACTGCAACAGCGGACACTGGGAGTCACGGTGCTACTCGGACTATCGCGAGTCGGCCCACCAGCAGAAGATCCAAGGCAACCCACCAACAGGAGTGCTCCACATAGACCAGCATAGCGGGACCCCCCGAGTGCTCATCAAAGTGGTCAGAGTGCTCCTGAGCTACGAGGACAAGGTCCTGGACACTTACGCCGTCCTAGACAATGGGTCTGAAAAGACTCTCCTCCTCGCTTCCGCCGCAGCCCGGCTGGGTCTGCGGGGTGCCAAAGGAACAATGACAATCCGTACCATTAGAAGAGACCAGAAGACCATAAAGGGTGAAAGTGTCTCCTTCAAGATAGCAGCGGTGGACCAGCCCGAGAAGCAGTATAGCATCACCAACGTCTTCACCAGCCATGACATAGGCCTGTCACAGTACACCTACCCCATCCCACAGCTGATGGCGAAGTACGAGCACCTACGCAGACTACCTATACCGCTCATCGACGGCGCCACACCGACCCTGCTCATAGGCTCCGACCACGCGGACCTCATTCTCCCAATTGAGGCGGCCCACATCGGACCCAAAGGATGCCCAGTCGCGGTTCAGACCCGACTGGGGTGGACGCTCCAGGGCCCCCTCTACGGACTTGACAGTCAACCCACGTCTACACGCTGCCGGCACACAAAGGTGAGCGACACCGGCCACTCTCCCGTACAGCCCGTTGAGAGGCTATTGACATTAGACGAGAGGCCTGTGAGAGAACCGTGGGCACAAGAAGAGCGAGTTCCGAACTCCACCCCCCTCAGCTGCGCTCCAAGCGACGTAGCTGACCTCGAACCCAGCACCCCAAGCGACTCCTTGATGGGCGGCCGGAACCGGCCCCTCCTCAGACGGGGTACAGACCGAACAAGAGGAACAGACGGAGGATGTGGAGACACAGCCAAGCACAGATCAACCAGTCTCAGGCCCGCTTCCTCCTAAGCTCCCTACCATCCCTTCCAGCCCGTCAGAAGCGGGTCAAGGACAGGGACAACTTAAAAGTGGACACAGTCGTTATGATCATAGACCAGTCACTACCCCGAGCTGCGTGGCCGGCCGGCCGCGTAAGCAAAGTGATCACTGGTGCCGACGGAAAGGTCAGAGCGGCAGAAGTTATTGTCCAGGGACGGACCTATACCCGACCTGTGGCGAGGCTGATCGAGTTGCCGAGGCTCCCTGACTCCCCTGATGACGATCATGACCCACTGATTTTGTAGATTGCCCTACTCCCCACAACAGACATTGAGTAGTTGACAAGACGATTAATCTGTCTTTGCTTTATCTAATTAGGTGCGGACTAATTAGGAGGCGGCTGTTACAAAGGGTCAGATTAAACCGAATATATTTATTGCTTGAGATCCCTTGTATAATATTTGTATATCGTTTGATATCCCTTGTATATTCTTTGTATATATACACGGAATATCCCTTTACCTAGGTACAAACCAGACCATAATATTCGTTCTCCTATTGGACAGCGACCCCTAGGCGCCGACGACCATACCCCCAATGGCAAGTTCAAAGGCAACGCCAAGGCATGTCTCAACATGTCCAGGTTTGCGCAGTAATACGAGACAGAACTGAGGTTGGCACTAGATAATTCACCTTACGTATAAATACGGCGCAGGTGGAAACAGCAGCAATTCGCTCAAAGTATCAGTCCGTTCATTACTAGTAAAGCCTTCACCACGAGTCAACGACCAAGTGAAGTGAGCAACTTTGCGTCTAAATAGAGCACTTAGAACATGTGGGAATAGGATAGTAAAGTGTCATAGTTTAGTGAAGTAACGTCAAGTTCAACCTAGTTTAATGCGTTGGATATGTACACCGGAGAACCTACACCGGCGAATGCAGAGCCTTTTCTGGCTGGATTATATTGCTTTGGTACCGTGACTGCTGGAGCAGAGAACCGTCTACCCCACTATCGTGTGGGATCTACCCCTGTGAGGAGCACCCTCGAGCCCGCCTCTAGGACCAGAGGCTGGCTAGCTTTCATCCATGCTGTCGTGCATACTGGATTATAGCTGTTGCTTTGTCTAAGGACCAAGGGAGTACTGCACTGGCTCCTGTATCTGGAGCCTCGTTATTCCGCGTTGATCCAGACTTTGCTCCCGAACATTCCTCTACCCTGCCGGCTTACAACCGGAGGGAACCCCCTAGTGTCTCCAGCTGACTACGAGTGTGCCTTATGTAATTACTATGCTACAGGTGGCGTCAGTTATACCCATCTTACTATTCTCATGGACTTACGCTCTTGACCTACTTTAAGTGTTCTTCGCCTTACAAGCGCAAGTATAATTCTCAATCTGTAACCTACCGTTGCTACTCTAATAATAATAAATCCCTCTAACTAGAACTTTCTTTGTCATTGCCGTATTCTTGTGTGGGTGTTCACCAGATATATCATGTACTGTATGGCCAGTAATTAAAGTACATAACTAAGTAGTGGTTTAATAATACCATACTCTCAATACAGTCAGGGAATTGTACCCCTCAGTTACAAGGACCATTGATCTCACACCTGCACATTAGGGACTTAAAGGGCCTGTGTCTTATAAATGGCCTTTTCCAGTGTTTAGCAATGTTTCCTAGCAATGGGGGTTTATATCAATGGGGTCTGTGTCTCTAATTCTCATTTTGACTCACCAGTCTAGTCTCGAGTTCACGAGATCCTCCCTCACTCAACTAAGCCATTCTGATTTTACTGTTTTGCTGACGTGAGTAAGGCATTGGCTGTAGTCACCGCCCCCCACAATCAACAATTCGCTCAACAACAGAGCGAGTGGAATTGCTTCCTCAAACGGGTTGACGTGCGCGGGTGCCGACAGAGACAGTAGAGAATGAGCGAGCGAGAGAGAGGGAGAGAGATAGAGAGGGAGAGAGAGAGAGGGAGAGATAGAGAGGGAGAGAGAGAGGGACACAAGCATTTACATTTACATTTACATTTAGTCATTTAGCTGACGCTTTTATCCAAAGCGACTTACAAGTTCTGTACGACAGGTCATCAGGAAGGGTACAACTCTATCAGCTGAGTAACAATATTCATCAAAGTGTTGCGTGTTACAGTGTAGGTTAGTTTATTAGGACAAGTGCATGACAGTAAGGTTAGTTAGGGTTAGATTTTTTTTTCTTTTTTTAATTATTTCAGATAATGGTTGAAGAAGTGCGTCTTTAGTCGACAGCGAAAGATTGGACGGGATTCGGCTGTCCTAACTAGGGTGGGTAGTTCATTCCATCATTGTGGGGCAAGGACTGAGAATAGGCGACTTCTCTTTGATGACCCTCCGGGAGCTTGGATAGGAGTAGGTCTGAGGCGGCCAGAAGATGCAGAGCGTAGGGGTCTTGAGGGTGTGTAGTTAGAGACCATTGACCGGAGGTAGGCAGGAGCGGTTCCCTTTGCCGCACGGTATGCTAGGTCGAGGGCCTTGAAGCGGATACGTGCAGCAATGGGGAGCCAGTGCAGGTCCCTAAGAAGTGGGGTGACATGGGCCGACTTCGGTAGGTTTGAGATCAGGCGGGCCGCTGCGTTTTGAACGAGTTAAAGAGGCTTGGTGGCAGTGGCCGGGAGGCCAGCTAGCAGTGCGTTGCAGTAGTCGAGGCAGGAGATGACTGTTGATTGGACGAGGAGTTGGGTGGCTTCTTTTGTCAGGAAGGGGCAGATCCTTCTGACGTTGCTCAGGAGGAATCTGCAGGTTCTGGTTGTCGCTGCGATGTGAGCAGAGAAGTTCAACTGGTCGTCGAGGACAACACCAAGGTTATTGGCGGTCGGGGACGCGGTCACAGCTGCATTCTCGACTGTGATGGAGAGGTCGGTCAGGGGGGGAGGATTTGGCCGGCAGGTGGAGCAATTCTGTTTTGCTTAGGTTCAGTTTGAGGTGGTTGGTCGTCAACCAGGCGGAGATGTCGGACAGACAGGCCGAGATCCGCTCAGAGACGTGGATATCTGAGGGAGGGAAGGAGAGGAAGAGTTGAGTATCATCGGCATAACAATGATATGAGAAGCCATGAGACGTGATAATGTTACCCAGTGATTTAGTGTAGAGGGAGAAGAGAAGGGGTCCTAGGACCGAGCCCTGGGGGACACCCGTCCGCAGGGGGCGGGTGGCCGACAGAGTTCCTCTCCATGACACTTGGTAGGAGCGGACGTTGAGGTATGATGTCAGCCATGTCAGTGCAGATCCAGCCACTCCCATTCCTGCGAAGTCCACAACCTCCTGACCGCGCGTGCGGGGCAGGAGCTTCTCTCACACACACGGAGCATTTACACACAACCTCCCGACCGCGCGCGAGAAATGCTCTGTGTGTGTGTGAGAGAAGCTCCTGCCTCGCACGCGCGGTCGGGAGGTTGTGTGTGTAAATGCTTGTGTCCCTCTCTCTCTCTCTCTCTCTCTCTCTCGCTCCCTCTCTATCTATCTCTCTCTCTCCCTCACAGTCGGGAGCACTCGCATATCACTGTCAAAATATCTTTGCGCATGCTCCCCACGCGCGCGCCCGTATTCCGATCCGTGCAATAATATTTACAGAGGTATATATTGTCATTTGAAACAAGTTACAAATGCATTGTCCCATGGGATTATGCCCCCCCACGGCGCAATTAATTAGTATCCCCCTCCTCTATCTCTCTATATCTCTCTCTGTCTGGCAGTGCAGACTGTGGGTGACTGTCACTCAAAGCGCTGATGGGCGGAGCCCAGCCCAAAACAGCTTGAAATCTTGAAGTATTTTCATACTTCATACTTTCTCTCTCTTTAACCCCCTTCCCTCCACCACCCAGTTAAGATAAGATAAGATATTCCTTTATTGATCCCCTTGGGGAAATTCGGGCATCATAGCAGCATGGGGGAGGGGGGAGGGTACAGGTAGTAGAAGACATACAGGTACGATTTACTGTATGTGTATGGCATTTACACTTATTATATTTTTTTACAGTGTAGGTGCTGTGGATGCCTTGAGAACAGTTATCATGGTGCAGTGTGTCTGTATTGATGTGTTTCTCGCCGGCGTCAGACTCAGTGTGCGCGCGCATCAAGGCGGCAAAAAGGAACGTAATCCTGGTCAGAACAACGGGGCGGACTACAATATATTTGCATTTGTTAGCCATGCTAGCGATCTAAACAATCAATCCATGCCAAAGATAGACATGTAAAAGGTGAAAGACTCACCACTCACAGCCAAAATGACATCCAGCCGTTTTCGTTTGAAAAAACTTTTTAGTCAGGGGAGTGTCATGGTTTCTCCATAGAGCCCCGTTGTACTTCTTTTGACGCAGCAGCTCGCACAGGTCCGAGGAGGCTTAGTCACGTGACTCAGTTGGTATGCTGATTGGCTCGACCACGGTATGTTTAATAACAAGAAACAGGTCTTTTGATGTCTCCGGCCCTGCCCTCCGCAGAGGCACCAGTCTCTTCACGTGTGCTTGTGACCCTTGCAGGGCTGCCAGTGTGTCTTCAGCGTCTCTGGGTGTTTGTCAGTCTGTCTGTCTGTCTCTGTGGCTCATGCAATCTTTTATCTCTCTATACCTCTCTGTCTACCTGTTTCTACGTGGTTTCTCTCTCCCTCTCTCTCTATCTCTCCATTTCTCTCACCTTGCCATCTCTCCCTCTCTGTCTCTGTATCTCTCCATCTCTCTCCTCTCTTTCTCCCCTCTCTATCTCTCCCTCCCTCTCCACTCTTGCTCCCCTCTCTATCTCTCCTCTCCCTCTCTCTCTCTGCTCCCTTTTACCCATCTCGCTCTCTCGCCCTTCCCTATCTATATATCGCTATCTCCCTCTCTTTCACCTCTCCCTCTCTCCCTTCCTCTCTTGATCCTGCTCTCTCTATCTCTCCCTCTTTTTCCCCTCTCCCTCTCTCGCCCTTCCTCTCTCGATCCTGCTCCCTCTATCTCTCTCTCCTGTTCTCTCACCTTGCCGTCTCTCTATCTCTCCCTCCCTCTCCCCTCTCTCTTTATTTCCTCCCTTTCTCCCCTCTCTATCTCTCCCTCCCTCTCCTCTCTTTCTCCCCTCTATATCTCTCCCTCCCTCTCCTCCCTTTCTCCCCTCTCTATCTCTCCCTCCCTCTCCTCTCGTTATCCCCTCTCTATCTCTCCCTCCCTCTCCTCTCCCTCTCTCTCTCCTCCCTTTCTCCCCTCTCTGTCTCTCCCTCCCTCTCCTCTCCCTCTCTCTCCTCCCTTCCTCCGCTCTCCCTCTCTCTCCCTTCTTCTCTCGATCCTCTCTTTCTCTCTCTCTCTCCCCCACTACTAAATTCACACAACTCTGTACCCCTCCTCGTTAAATCATGCTTTCTCCTCTCCTCTCCCTCCCTCCCTCCCTCCCTCCCTGTGCGCTCTATGTGTCTCCAGTGGCACTTGGGCTTAGCGGCCTACTTTCCCACATACTGTTTTGACATGACAGGTACAGAGAGGCTACAGTACGTCCCGAATGATGTCGCACGCACAAAGTTTCCGTCCAACCTCACCAACTTTTCTTTTTTTTAAAACTTTGGCCATTTCCCTGGCTCTTTTATACGTTTATCGCATTTATACTTGGTCTAGTTCGACCGACAGAAGCAGGCGGAAAGGGTTCAGATGGGGGGGAAGACACTCTGGGAAAAGCACGGCTGCAGTCCGGGATTCGAACTCGCTCAGCCCCAGATCCGTGACGAGCACGGTTGTCCACGGCGCTGAAATAGCACTCGCGGTACGTGGTGAGCTACTGGAGCTCCCCTCTCACCAACTTTTCATTTAAAAAAGTGTTCTGCTTAAATCTGATTTGCCTCCTCATCTCCCTCCCTTACTCTCTATATTGTTCCTTCTGTTACCCGTCTCTTAATTTCTTCAAACTTGTATTGTTCTGTTTGCACTAATAGCATAATTACAGTTTTCTGAGCTATACAAAGAGCATTAGATGATCCTGAAACTTAACATTATACATTTTACAGTTAGGCATTTAGCAGGCGCAAACTATTATCATTGATGTGAGTACAGAAAAACTGTCAATGTTTTATTCCCTATTGTTCAAACGTACTTGCTGCTAATCAAAATAAATCGGCTGTGACAGTGGTACCCAGAGTTTAGCTGTAGCCGACCACAGTCGAACACATAAAGGGGAAAAACATTACCAGGGGCAGGGTGAAATAAATCAAATAAAATGGAAGTTCCTTTGAAAATACTGCATACTGTATAGCCACACTCTCCAAGAAGAGCTGCTTTTAAATACTACATCTGGGGACATTTGAGATGATAATCTTGTTTTTCTACCCTTTTTACAATTTATACAGCTTCAACTTTCTTCTTCTTCTTCTTCATACGCACATTAGCCCATTATTTTTTGAATGAATAATATAATTCTGTGGTCAGTGGCAGAGAGGTCCAGACATGCAAGGAAGTGCTGGTAATGGCTGCTTCGGTTGCTATGCGATTTGAAGTGTGGCACTCACTTCACTTTTACTGAAAACTGAGATAAAAAGAAAATTAAATGTGATATATTTTTTTACATAATAGCACTCTGAATGCTAAAACATGCTCTCCTCTCTGTGCTTTCAGGAGCGTGCAATGCATCTCCATTGACAATAATGAGAAAAACAAACAACTATAAGGTTTATGTCCTGTTGCAGTGTTTTCCATTACAAGTAGCTGACAGGAAATACACGTAGGCCCAATCTGTTTCTCAAGCAACATAATTCCAATGAAAAGGTCTATAGATGGATTTAGATATCTAGGGGTTAACATCACCAATTCAATCCAAACAATGGGTCTCATTCTCCAACGAATTTACGACAAGACATTTGCTCTCAGGGCCATTTGAGACATCTTAGGGCCGGTTGTGGGATTCTCCACTTTGTCACTTTCTGACTTTTAATACCACTTGGTTGCTTGTCTGTAAATGTCTGTTGTCATTTATATTATTATGTGTGGACCCCAGGAAGAGTAGCTGATGTTTTGCATCATCTAATGGGGATCCTAATAAAATCATAAAATCATCTCTCCAGGTGGTCTCCATGGGTCTGTATCTGGGGGAGAAGACCTACCTGCGGAGCAGTTGGAACATCTTGGACGGCTTCCTGGTGTTCGTGTCGTTGATTGACATCGTGGTGTCCATGGCGGGCGGGGCGAAGATCCTGGGGGTGCTGAGAGTTCTCCGACTGCTCAGGACATTGCGCCCCCTCAGGTAAGGAGGGATTACTACAGCGTAAAATAGATTGTACTTTTGGTTACCACTATGCCTGTTATGGTTGCAGTGCAGGTAAGCAATTGTGAGTCCAGTAGAGGAGGAAATAATACGAGTCGGAGAATGATTGCTCTTTCTTAGTGGTGCCTTTTTAATGTAAGAACACAGAGCCCAGGGAATCCTGAGAAAGACGCCGGGCGTCAACTTGAGAGCAAGGTAGATACATGAGAAATAATCAAGAGTGAGAAGGTCAGCAGTATCTCCAGCTCCTTCCACACGAAACACGGTCTGCAGCCTCGACAGGGATAGAGAGGACAACAAGTGAATATATAGTCAAACACCAACATTCCAATGCGTCAATTAGTGACAGGGTAATTGACAGCAAAGTGACATCGACCAGTGGTGACAGAACAGGGAGTGACACATCAGGAAAGGGGCGTGACCAACAGTGAGTGCAGATACCAACCACCAGGGGAAATAACTCCAGAATGACAGTTGGGTTGCTAATACAGAACCCAGAATGTTACAATGCCTGCATCATCAAATTAATCTGTTGTTGTTGATATCCATTTCAAAGTAGGTTCAAAATTACAGAGAGTTATTATATGTATGCATATGTACATATATATATATATATTTATTTTTAATTATTATTATTACATTATATATATATATATATATATATATATATATATATATATATATATATATATATAATATATATATATATATATATATATATATATATATATATATATATATATATATATATATATATATATATATTTGTTTTAACCTTTTCAGCTTAAAATTCGGATTGTTGCATGTTTCTGTCTCTGTCTCTCTCTCACTCTATCTCTCTGTATCTCTTTGTCTCTCTCTATATCTCTCATTGTCTCGGTCTCTGTCTCTCTCTCACTCTATCTCTCTGTATCTCTTTGTCTCTCTCTATATCTCTCTTTGTCTTGCTCTCTGTCTCTCTGTCTCTCTATCACTCTATCTCTCTGTATCTCTTCATCTCTCTCTATGTCTCTCTTTGTCTCTCTCTATGTCTCTCTCACTCTATCTCTCTGTAACTCTTTCGCTCTCTCTCTGTATCTCTCTCTCTCTCCCTCTCTCTCTCTCTGTATCTCTCTCTCTCTCTCTCTCTCTCTCTCTCTCTCTCTCTCTCTCTCTCTCTCTCTCTCTCTCTCTCTCTCTCTCTCTCTCTCTCTCTCTCTCTCAGGGTAATCAGCAGGGCCCCGGGTCTGAAGCTGGTGGTGGAGACACTCATCACGTCCCTCAAACCCATCGGCAACATCGTGCTCATCTGCTGCGCGTTCTTCATCATCTTCGGCATCCTGGGAGTCCAGGTATAATAACTCCACACTCTGGCTTCCACTGTCTATCTGGCCATCTCTCAAGCCTATAACAATTCATAATAAGGGTTGCTGTGCAAGACTTTATTTCACACCAGAATCCACTCCATGTCATTTGGTTTACCCATCTGCGGCACGGTGGTGTAGTGGTTAACACTGTCGCCTCACAGCAAGAAGGTCCAGGCGACCAGGTTTCCATGATGCCAGGTACCCAGGTGGGGTATCTCCCAGGCCTTTCTGTGTGGAGTTAGCATGTTCTCCCCTTGTGCTCGCAAGGGTTTCCCCCCCGATAAGATGAACCCAATGGAAAAACATCCACAACAGATCGCTAACGTTGTGGCGTCCTTGACGAAGACGGACAGGAGCACCTGGATTGGTCCCCGGGGCGCGGCTCACGCAGAGGCTCGGCTCACGCCTGTCTGCTCCCGGCTGCCCATGGGGGGAAGGACAACGGGATGGGAAAAGTGCAGAGAGACATTTCATCGGCGACTCAGTGCATGTGTGTGTGTGTTCCTGTGGGTCGCCCATCTGGCTTGTGTGTGTTAAACTGCATGACAAATAAAGACTTCTAGTCTAACAATTATATCTCTATTTCAACTGGTACCTTGCCGCTTGCAATTGTGCTCTTGACCCCACCGCGGCTATTCTCCCTAGTTATTGTATCTTTTCTTCTCTCTTTTTGTCTGTTTCCCACCGTTTCGCCATCACACATAATTCCGTCTCGCTCTTTCTCTTTGTGTCTCCGTGGGCGTGAGGTATCTTTCCACAGTCCTGGGGCTCTTTTCTCTGATGTGGTATATCTGATTGATCATTAAACACATCTTACTCGGCGGGAGAATGTTTATACTGTATATCTAGAGTCACCGTGGCTCTTTCTGCACAGTTTATGCACAGAGTCATACAGTATAGCTAATTGTCATATAACGTAACTGTGAAAGAAAAGTACACTGTAAAAAAAGAAGACTGTAAAAAAAACGGTAGATGTCTGGCAGCAACGGTTGCCAAATACTTACTGTCAAGTTACAGTCAAATCAAATACATTTACAGATTACAACCTTTGTTTAATGGTTAATATTTTGATAAAAGTAATTTACTGTACGTTATGGGATTTACACTTAAAGTAGAAAAACAAAAGTAATCTGTAAAAAAGAATACAGTGAATTTCCTGTGAATCTTTTTTTATAGTGTAGAGTGAAAGACAGGTTATGCATGCAAGTGTTTTGTGTTTTCCTTGAATACACAAGGAAAGTATGGAAGTACCATTCATCTATGTGTGTGTGTGTGTGTGCGTGTGCGTGTGCCTGTTTGTGTGTGCGTGTGTGTGTGTGTGTATATCCACAGCTCTTCAAAGGGAAGTTCTTCTACTGCCTGGGATTGGATGTGAAGAACATTACTAATAAGTCAGACTGCTTGTCAGCCAGCTATAGATGGATTCATCACAAATACAACTTTGACAACCTTGGCCAGGTATGGTATAATATAATGGCCCAAACAGAGTTGTTGTTTAAACCTGTGGGTATATACAGTAGTAATGAAAACTGAATTTTAAGAGCAGCATGCAGCAGTTAGTATATTATCAAGTGGGACTTGTTAACAGGTGGGGTACCGCAGTCGGCCCGACGTGCCCACCGAACATATCAATTACTGTTCGAAAGATCTATTTGTTGCCGTTTGAATGCCACCTCACTCGAACAAATCCGTGCCTCGGTTTTCAAGTTACCTGACGATATGTCAGGCGAGCGTCTTTTTACACACCGCGCGACAGATGGCCACCCTGGACTCCCGATGCTCCAGAACTGCCAAGCTTCCGCTGATGGCGAAAATTATTGGTCAGCGTTGTAGCCAATGAGTGTACCTTTCCAACAATACCCCACGTGGGGGAGGGGGGGGGGGGATAAGGGATCTAGGTGAAAGTTGATGAGCAAAAACCGGAAGTGAATCACACTTCAGAATGAACAGCCGTGGATGAGGAAATGGATTTTCGAGAGCTTTCTTTTTGATCACCGGTTATACTCGGACATCTCTCAAAGACCCATTTCTGAACAGATTGTTTTGTATTTGGACCTGTACTACATAAGACTTCAGACTATGGAACCGCTTATACCTCTATGCTGGAATATAGGAATATGGAATATTGCAACCACTACAGAAAAATGTGAGTACACAAGTTCAAGTTCAACTCAAGTTCAGACCTCTGTTACTCTATTTCATTAGCACTAAAAGTGATGTTCCTTTTTTGCATTAGTAACTTCAGAATGTTATCTTTCAAAAGAGACCAGGCTCATGCATGTGCTATCAGTATAAATTATAAAGCTAAGCTTTGCAAAAAAAAGTATGCAGTCCTCAAGTTCAAGAAAATGGCCTTCTGTAGCAAATGACAGCATTTGTAGTGTGGTCGTGAAAGGACCTTGTGTAGTGTGGTAGGGAAATGGTTAAATAAAGCGTATTCTTTATATTGCTGTGAATAGGATCGCAGTGCAATACCTACCCAAAGGAAGGCTATAACCCCCTCACAATCCATCCACTCTCTCTGTGCTCATCTGTATTGCCAACAACCCCTCCTTAAGGTCTTTTCAGACAGCAAGCGACACGTCGCCTGCGTACCTGCTTGTACCCGTGGACTCTCTATGCACCTCTCATGTTATATATTATAAACATGACTCAGCACACAATTTTGGTCAATAGGAAATAATGAGGGAATGTTAATAACTAGAGTGTAGAAGCTGCATTTTTTTGTTTTACCATCACGTTTTGTAAATTGCGACAGTGATCTTGGACGTAGATATAAAAAAAACACATAAAAACAATGCCACGACCTTGCCCTCGCTCATAAAAGAAAAATAAATGGAATTGGACATTTCTATCTCAACTTATGGCCATTTCTTTGACAGCCATGCTCCACACACTAATGGCCTCTAGCTGAAATCTGTGATTTCACCGTTCCTTCCCTTGTCTTCCGATCGCCACACGGGCCACAATTGTCGACGGAATTGTGAACTTCCTCAAGTGCTCATATTAAAAAAACTAAGCTTCATCTCTTATCGTTTTGCTTTAATCATGGTGAGAGTGACAGAAGCACAGCCTCATTGAAATGCATTGGAGGATGGATTTGCGTCAGTTAGGATTTGAATTATAACTAGGGCTGTCAGTTTAGCGCGTTAATTCTATTAATTAATTACACAGCAAATTATCGCGTTATGAAAATTAACTCAAAATTAAATACAAACAAATAAAAATAATAATTTTAATAGCAGTTTTTTGTTTATCTCATTCATTCCATAAGAACGTAGAATACACATTTACAGACTTTTTTTTATATGGCTATTTGCATGTTCTTAGTATCTGATTCTAGGGACATCTATGGATCTCAGGGAATGTATTCCCAGTGTCAGAAATACTGTGTCTGTTACTAGCCTTGAGTAAATTGTAATAAACCAAATGAGAATATCAATTAAATGTTTCTTATCTTTGACTGTGAATAACACTATGCTCAAATTGACCAGACCTGAAAAATTAAGCAAATTAATAGATGGAAGATGATTAAACAGAAGGTTTTGTAGATACAGTACTGAATTCTGCCATCCAGACACATGCAATTTGAAATATGATTATATAATATAGAATATCAGGCATAAAATGGTTATGCGATTAAAATGCGATTAATTAGATAAATTAATTACAAATCCTGTAATTATTTAGATACATTTTTTTAATCGCCTGACAGCACTAATTATAACCTGTCTTCATGTGAATAGACAGGCATGCAGCCGCGGGTAAACACAAGATGCTCTGTGCACGGTAACTATAGCAACTGCTTTTGTGCACTGCCGTATCCCTTCCCGGTAGGTCACAACATTAGGTAATGTTCCTGAGTAGCTAGCTACTAGGGTTAATGTGGCTATTATGATAATATGTGTTTCACCGTACCACTTCTGAACAGAAGAGCTCATAGGTTACTTGCAAAAAAAATTTGACCCATCCAGCATACTAACATACTGTAGTAGTAGCTAATGAAAGGCTAAATAAGAAACATGCAAAAACAAGACAAGAGATGTTGCCTATGGGTCGTAATCTGCCATGCTCTCTATTTATGTCACAATATACACACTACACACACAAGAAATATAAGTAGCTTATATAACACATACCATACAGATACATATAAAAACAAGTATTTATTCCCACAATATACACACTCCACACACACACACACAATACATATAAGTAGCTTATACTACACACATACAATACAGATACATATAAAAACAAGTATGTATTCCCACAATATACACACTTATAATAGAATGTTTCTCCTCCATGTTTTGATTTGTTTGGTGAGCGTAGTAAAAAGTTCAAGACCATTCAACCCAAGTGGCGGGCAGGTGTGTGTTTCAGATGATTACGTTGGCTCGTTGCTCCCCCTGCCAGACTGCCCACTCCTCCCTGCATGCATGCTCGCCTCTCATTGCAAATCAATTACTTATGTGCCCTAGTCATATTTTCAGAAAATCCGCCTAAAATGCATATCTAAGTAAATGGAAGATTGCTCCACTTCTACAAGGTCCATTTGCATGTTCTTGGTATCTAGGGACATCTATGGACCTCAGGGAATGTTTCAGTTTTTTGTCCATCTTTGATGGGGAATGAACAAAGGACAGATGATTTACAGGGGTAAATGTAGATACAGTACTGCATTTTGCCATCCGGACACATGCAATTTGAAATATGAATATAGAATAAAAGAATATCAGGCCTATAAATTACCTTATTATGACCAAGTCATACATCTATGGATCAGGGCCAAATCTCCTCTTTCCAATGGCAGAGTTAAATCATGATCATCACAGCACAGAGACCGCCCTCATCAAGATCACAAATTACCTCCTCGTTGCTGCAGATTCCGGACACATCAGCCTCCTCATCCTTCTCGACCTCTCCGCTGCATTTGATACAATAAAAGTAAAACCAAGGAGCTGATCGTGGATTATAGGAGAGGACAGCAGGAGACACACACACCACTGATGATTAACGGGGCTACCGTGGACAGGGTGAGCAGCTTTAAGTACCTGGGGGTCCACATCTCAGAGGATCTGACATGGTCAACACACATAGACACAGTAGTAAAGAAGGCGAAACAGCGCCTCTACCACCTGAGACAGTTAAGGAAGTTCAGAGTATCGGGGAAGATACTCCAGTCCTTCTACTCAGGAGCTGTAGAGAGCATCTTGACCGGAAACATCACTGCCTGGTATGGAAACAGCACGGCACAAGACAAGAAGGCCCTACAGAGAGTGGTGCGCTCAGCCGAGCGTACCACGGGTATTGCACTACCTCCCCTGCAGGTTCTATACAACAAGAGGTGCAAATCCAGAGCCTGCAGGATAATGAAAGACCCTCACCATCCCAATAACAGCCTGTTCCAGCTGCTGAGGTCAGGCAGACGCCTGCGAACCCCAGCTACTAGGACAGAGCGGTGTGACGGGGTCCTCTCCCGAACTCCTTTGATTCTCTCATAAACAGGCGTTGTCGAAAGATCTCGTTTGTGGGTGTTTATTTCCCGCCTCCCAAAAGTGCAGAGGTGATATAGTTTTACAAAAAAATTTGAAAAGTGAAAGTAACGTAAACCAAAATACCCTATACTTACTATATCTAACAAAAGTGGAAAAAGAGAAAACAAATAAACAAAACAAAATATACTTAATACTTAACACTACACAAAGTCTAAATACACAATATACACTACTACTTCCACTACATGCAATACCAACACGTTTTACTAGGGATCCTGGTTACCTTCACTGTAACTCCGTCCATTCAAGACTGACGTCCCTGGGCCAAAGCAGCTCTCTTGTATCCAATAGCCCCTCCCACTAGGCTTTAAACAGGATGTACATATTATTATTCTTTTTAACACATTAAACCAATTCCTACACACAAAATATATATCCTCCACTATATCACATAACTTCCAACTGTTTTAAATTACAGATAACCAAGTAAACAGTACAATACAATCATATCGCTCACGTGACGATTACCTTGCCTCAACCCCTCCCATTTAACCTGGCGGATATGTGTGCTTCTGCTTGGCCAACACGTCAACCTAGGAGTGCAGAGCGAAGCGAATGCATCATGACTGTGAGTAATAAATTTGATGTGATGAATGAATGTCTTGCTGTATGAACGTCATTCTGCTATAACAACGGAAACGGAATGAAATGATTGTGCGCATTCGGACATCCTACGAAATCTGACAAGAGGGAATGTTTGGTGTGTGTGTGTGTGTGTGTGTGTGTGTGTGTGTGTGTGTGTGTGTGTGTGTGTGTGTGTGTGTTGCTCCGCGGCATATGGCGTGTGTGCGTTCCCATGTGCGCTGTCCACATGAAACGCACCACATTACATTATACGGTTATGGTATATGGAAAGACAGACAATGAGTGTGTGTGTATGTACAGTATGCGCACTGCCCGCAAAGTCAGTGACGGAGCCGCACCGTCACAAGCGGCTTAGGCTCAGCTTCTTCCCCCAGGCCATCAGAGCCCTGAACAATGAACATTGAGTGCCACAGAACACTGAACTATCCACACACAAGCACACATGAACACACACACGACACGCACGCTGTGCACGCTCACACACTAGCAGCCACTTAACACTTTAACATGAGCGGGCACACACTCATGCCGCACACTTATGGCCAAAAGGAAAGGCCACTTTAAATTAGAATAACAGGAACAGTGTATTGCACTACCAAAGCTACCTAGCATGTCCTATATGCTCTGTAAATAACTATGTACAGATACCGAGATGTCACACCATGTTACCTGTTACCTGTTTATTGCACAATGCAGTTTTTTATTGGATTCTATTATATGTTGTAACACTGTATTGCACATCGTTGCGGGCAAGACCACCCGCATTTCATTGTATACTTGTATGCCGTGACAATTAAAACTCTTGACTTGACTTGAATATCTCACTCAGTCCTCCTCAAATGCCTCTCTGTCAACCTTGGAATCACCGGTACAGCTCTGTCTTGGTTTCACTCATATCTCGCAAATAGGTCTCAGTTTGTCAGTGTCAGCGGCTCATCCTCCCCCCCCGGCCCCAGTCAACCACGGTGTCCCCCAAGGCTCCGTGCTGGGTCCCCTCACCATCCTCCCAGCTCCCCCCGCAGTCCTTAGTCAACTGCCTCCATGCCATAAAAACCTGGATGTCAACCAAACTACTTAAACTCAACAGCAAAAAGACAGAGCTCATGGTTGTGGCCCCCAAGGCACTGTTCCGGAAGGTTGCAGATCTCCTCCACGTTGACGGCTGTTCCATCTCCCCGTCTCTCAAAGTCCGTAACCTGGGATTTGCCCTTGACTCCACACTTTCATTTCACTCCCACATCAAATCCGTTACCAGATTATGTGGCTGAGACCCTGATCCACTCATTTATCACCTCCCAGTTGGACTACTGCAACGGAGTCCTGTTCGGGGTACCCAGCAAAGCCCTGGACAGGCTCCAGTATGTACAGAACTCAGCTGCCAGGGTTCTCACTCACACCAAGCCCACATCACAAATTTCAAGTTCAAGTTTCTTTATTAGTTGTCATACAGAAGTACAGAACTTTTATATAAAATGCTTCTTTCTGTTTTGCTCCAGAGATTGTGCTAGATAAAAATAGATACATATAAAATAAGTATAGTAAGTATAAAAATCAGTCAAGTACATAGACAAGTGTTCAATATATACATATATACAATGTACAATGCAGAGTAGAAAAGTAACTGAGTTACAATACAATATACTATATACTATACAGTACAATGCAGAAATGGGATGAGGTACAATTTAGGTACAATTTACAGTAAGGTGTAATGAGGTATGGGTTGTAGTGCAAATTCTTTGCCAATAAATATAAAGTGTATAAAGTTTAGGTTTTCTAAAGTGGGTAAAGTGGGTGCTGCAGTGAGTTGTTTGTTTAAAGTGAGTGTGTGCGTGTGGACGTGTGTGCTGTGAGTGCATTTGATGGTTGTTACATAGTGTTATTGTCATTTTGCATTCTGATGGCCTGAGGATAGAAGCTTCTTCGTCTCTCTGTGCTTGCCATGAGACTCCGGTATCGCTTGCCTGACCACAGCAGTTCAAAGAGGCAGTTGTTTGGGTGGCTGGAGTATTTGATTATTCTCTTAGCCTTACCCATGCACCGCTTGTTGTAAATGTCTAGGAGAGTGGGAAGCCCCCCTCCAATTGTGCGTTCGGCTGAACGGGCCACTCTCTGTAGTCTGCTACGGCCTTGTGCGGTGCTGTTCCCAAACCAGGAGGTGATATTGCCAGTCAGGATGCTCTCTATTGTGCATGAGTAGAAGTTCTTAAGGATCTTCTGACTGACTTGGAACTTCCTTAGGCGCCTGAGGAAGTAGAGGCGTTGCCGTGCCTTCTTCACAACACTGTCAATGTGTGTGGTCCATGTCAAGTCCATGTCAAGTCCTCGGATATGTGGACTCCGAGGTACTTGAAACCCCCACCCTCATCCACCTCCACTGGCTCCCAGTCAAGTTCCGGATAACCTTTAAACTCCTGCTCCTCACCTACAAGTCCCTCCATGCCCTCGCCCGATACCGGTCTGATCTCCTCCACCAGCACACTCCATCCCGGAACCTACAATCCTCTGATCTGGGTCTCCTCTCCATCCCTCGCACCAGGTTGCAGACTTTCAGTGACAGAGCCTTCAGCGTGGCGTCCCCTACCCTCTGGAACTCTCTTGTCCCTGAAATCCGCAAAGCCCCAACCATGGACACCATCAAAACTGCTCTCAAAACACACCTTTTCACCAAGGCTTTTCCCCATTAGTTAGTTTAGATTAGATTAGGTTTAATTTTCCCTTACCTGCCCTCACCCCCCCCCCCTTTTTCCCCTATCGCCCCCTTTCCCTAGCCCTCTTAATTGTGAAGCGACCTTGGGTTTCCTGAAAGGCGCTATAGAAATTTGATTTATTATTATTATTATTATTAGTATGATCTAGTACCACCAGGCCCGTTACAGGGCAGCAAATACATAGCTCTGTAAATGTTTACCCGATTACTAGCTAAAGTTAAATAAACAATATACGTTGTATTTTATGGCAATAACGTTCAGGTTTGTTCGACCCGTGATATCGACTCGATATAATCAGATTTTCACATCAATCTTTTTTTCTCACTTCAAGCAGCTGCAGTTTTGACTGCGGCTGGTGTGAGCTGGTTGTGTAGTTTTATGAAATTTGAACGTCCATCGAAAGCCCTGGGTCTCCTCTTTCTTAGGACTACAACAATTTCATGACAGTTCACTAGGGATGAACTGCGCTGTGATCGTCAGCGGTCAGTACTTGTACTCCAAGTATGAGCGCTACCGTTTCCTATGTCATTAGAATGACATAGGAAATGTATATCCCGGACCGTATTTTATTCTTAGGCTTATTTTTATTCGTGACTTTTGTTTTTGTCTACCTAAATGTTTACTGTTTACTGTGAGCGATTTGTAGTGCCAAATTTCCCTCGGGATGAATAAAGAATTTATATTCTAATCTATTCCATTCAACGTTTATGGTGAATGCAGTTCATTCATATATGCCTATTGTTTAGGGAGCACAATTGCAATACGTTGTAGTTAGGAATTCATAAGCAGATTCAAAAACTCTTATTGTTTCTTATTGAATCCATGGTTCTTGGGAATTTATAACCAGTTCCAATTGGGAATCGGTTCTTGATACCAAACCCGAATCTCTCCTGAATTCAGCACCTTTTGCGTTGGACAGCACAGAGGAGTTAAATGCACAAGAGGCACTTAGAATCAGAACTCTAGTGACAGGTGAAGTTTCCCATGTGCACTATACTGTAGGTTAACCCTCATGTTGTGTTAGGAATTGGCACCACTGACCGTTGTTAGCGGGTCAATGTTGACCCGGCGTCTAACTCAGTCCTGACCACTAAAAAGAAAGGAGTATCACTCAATATAGTTAATACTACATCCTAACTAACATTATATGCATTCATAACCATATAATCCCATTGTAATTAGATGTTATGGCCAACGAGACACATCATGTCCCTTATTTTTAAGATGAAAATGAGGTTGTTCAATCACAATATACTAAATGTGAAACCCATAGATAATAATGTTTTCTGACTATAATAACTTCTTAGAATATAACTTCTGAAAAAAAGTTTAGTAAATTTATTTATTATTATTTTATTTATTTATATTTAGTATTTGTATAGTATAGTTTTACCTTGCCGGGTCAAGAATGACCCTAACACAAATCAAATCAAATCAAATCAAATTTATTTATAGGGCCCGACAACACACGTTAATGTCCCCATGGGCCGTACAGATCTTCTTTAAACAAGTCAAGAAGAAAACATAACAATAAGTCAAGAACAGAACAAGAACACCATAAGGTCCAAACATTTTTAGATGAATACAAATAAATGAAAGAATGCAAGCACTCCCAGACATACCCCACGCGAAGGTAAGGAAAAACTCACTAAAACCTAACAATAGGGAAAAAAGCTCCACAGGCAGTGTGGAGGAGAGAAACCTTAGAAGGGCCATTCAAGGGGGGATCTCCCTTCTTAGATGTTGGTGATAGTAGTGTTGCAGACGGACAGTTGGTAAGCATGCACTCGTGTGTAGTGGAACACAGATGAGTGCATGCAATAGCAACTGTACATTTTGAAAAATTAAAGATAGAGCTAATAGCGATAGCAACTGAACATTTTGAAAGATTAAAGATAGAGCTGATAGCGAATCTATTTGAGGCACAGGGGCGGCGCAAAGAGGATCACGTCCTCCCCGTCTTAGTCAAGGGACATTTAACACTCCGGTCGTTGCTCAGGGACAGCCGGAGACAGGGAGATAGGGGGCGGCGCAGAGAGGGTCGCGAACTCCCCGACATCATCGCGGGACATCCGGCACTCCGGTCACCACTACGAGACCTCCGGAGACAGGGGGGCATGCAGAGGGGGTCGCAACCTCCCAGCCTTCGTCACGGGACGTCCAACACTCCGGTCAACACTCCAGGACAGCAAGTCATAGGGAGACAGGGAGACGGGACAGACGTTAGACAGCTCATGAGATTGTAGTAGGCGGACATAGCAATAGATACAAGTGGTAGGCATATATGTGAATGGAGTAGATATATGAAGTAGGCGTATTATGTGAATAGAATAGAAGTACTTAACCCAGCAATGAAACCGCGTTGACTGTTAATCTGTTAACAGTCTGTTAATACTGTTAATCAGTTGACAGGACCACGGACAGACGGCGGTGAATAACTGATCCAAGGCCTCGGAGGTGCATGTAGAGCAGTCACTACAATCTTGGCCAAGACCCCGAGGCAATGCAGGCATCCATCACCTTAGTCAGCGCCAGGAGACGGGCACTCAGAGAGAAGGGGGGGGGGGGAAGAGTTAGAGAGTTCCCATGTTTGTGGTGCTGCAAAGGAGCAGACATGTAGTACCCTGTAGTGCCATGTAGTACCCCGTAGTGCCATGTAGTACCCTATAGTACCCTGTAGTGCCATGTAGTACCCTGTAGTGTCATGTAGTACCCTGTAGTGCCCTGTAGTGCCATGTAGTACCCTGTAGTGCCATGTAGTACCATGTAGTACCATGTAGTACCATGTAGTACCCTGTACCCTAACTAAACTACCCTGTAGTAAACTACCCAGTGGTACCATGTAGTACCCTGTACCATAACTAAACCACAGTCATACCTTTTTTTCTGCAGATACCTTCAGAATTTTCTAAATGGTGAAACATAGTTTTGCTGTGCAGGATATCATAAAGCCTTTGTAGTGGATTTTCCCAAGCTCAAACGCATAATGTATTTCCTTGGATCAGGTCTACCGCTACGGGTCGATACTAAATATGGTAGGGATCAGTGCACCACACCATTTTAGAAATATCACATATACAGTGATTGACTATAGTAGAAATAGGCCTCACAGCACCATTTGCCCTCCCTGATTAAGCAACCAGCAACCCCCCAAGACCTGATACTGGCCGACAAGGTTGGGAAGTGGAACAAAAGGGCTGTTTACCACAACAGTAAACGCCCTGGTGTTACTTCAATACAGGCAGCATCTGGCTATAGAAAACGATAGGGCGGTCACCCAAATTGGGGGTTGTATACAAAGTCCCCTAGCTTCAAAGGAGGGTCGGATAGAACCAGCCTCTCCTGTTTTGGCATGAGGAGAAAGCTACATAAACCAAATTGATAAGAATACACAAAATTTGGTGAGAAAGTCTGAATCAGTTAGTAAAAACAGTTATTCAGGTTTACAAAGTATCCCTAGCTTCAAAGATATAGCAATCAATCTGTTTACAATACTAAACTGATTAAATTAAGACTAAATTGGCCATTATTCAAGATATAGGGTTTAAAATAAGTGTAACTGCCTAGCAGAAAGACTAAATTAGATGTTTAAGCAAAATAAACATTACTTTTGATTGATAACTTGATAAATCTAATTTGCCAGATACATTTAAACGTGAAACTGAAGAATTCTCTAAATCAAGATTCAGTCTATTTACAGCCAGCAAAGATATGCCCTCATAAGGGAATATCCGGTGTAGACGAGCCTCAAAATGGCCGCTACACAGTCTCATCCAATCAGAAGCTCTTTCTCTTCTTAAGAAATCCTCCCATCTGACGTAAAACTAGGGGGAGGAGTAAACGCGTTAAAACAAGCAGTTTGAGAGGGTAGAGACAGAACGAACACAAACAACGGACGCATGTTTTTCCCCCTACTGGACGTGAATGACGACGAGCGGAGACGGAACCATCGAACCAGCGAGGAGACGAGACGAGATACTTTGCTTGTAGCGAATTAGTCTGGAACAAGGTCTGAGGGCACAGTCTCGGGAATCTATTGTTTCATTGCACCATCTTTCATTCAAGCCTTTTGTTATTTCACTTTTGCTTGTGAAATAAAAAGTGGACTTTAGCAAACTCTCCTCTCTTCATTTCAACCGCCGTCTCTCCGCCGTTATACAAGGCCATTTCCTGGTCTTTGAAAGTACAAGGGAATTAGTAACGGACAAACACACAACGCAGAGTAGCTTAAGCTGGTTCTTTATAGCAGAACCATAGACCCTTGTCACTTCACCTTGTTCTAATAAAATCAACTACATGGTAGTTATTACATATTATAACCTTGAAACGGGTCGCTGGAGACCCTAACACCACAGGGTTAAATTTAATAACTGCTCCCAGGGAATGATCTCTCTTTCACACATGCTCACACACACACTTACACACACAAACACACACACACACACACACACGCACGCACGCACACACGCACGCACGCACGCACGCACACACGCACGCACGCACACACACACACACACACACACACACACACACACATACACACACACACACACACACACACACACACACACACACACACACACACACACACACACACACACACACACACACACACTCACACACTCACACACACACTGGCTAAACCAGTTTTTCTCAAACCATGTAGTGTGAAGCAATGGGAAGAGAGAGATAGAGAGAGAGGCTTCTAAAATTGCAATGCTATAGTGAGAGTAGTATAACTAATGCATGCATTTATATTCAAAACAAACTCCCAACATTCTCCTAACAAGTCAAGTCGATAATACACCTCTGCAAATAGCTGAACGCATCAAGTATTTGGCTTGACCCCGAACGCTCATTCAATTTCCATATTACCTCTACTGTTATTAAAATGAATCGCAGCATTGGAGTCCTTTATAGAGCTAGACATTGTTTTTCCTTCACTGTTAGAAAGAAACTTGCACAGCAACTTATTTTGCCATTAATGCACTATGCTGATGTTGTCTATCAAGCTGCCTCCAAAACCCATTTATCACCTCTAAATGTGGCTTACAATAGACTATGCAGATTTGTTCTTGACTGTCCGTTCAAAACGCACCATTGTACTATGTATCAAACCTTAGATTCGCCTTCTCCTACTTTAAGAAGACAGAGACATTGGCTGCAATTGATTTTCAAATGTATCCATTCTGACTATCCTGCTTACCTGAAACAGTTGATGGTCCCTTTTTCTTGCACTTATCGTCTAAGACACTCTGTACAGTATTTTTTCACAGTTTCTCCATTTTCAAAAGCAATGGCCAAGAAATCCTTCATGTTCAAAGCCCCTTCCGGTGATCATTCGATCCATATCTTCATTTTACCTCTTTAAAAATGCTCTATGTTCTAATGTTATGGTCAATTGTACATGCTTCCTTGGTGGGGCTCCTGCGCTGGTGAGGGGACGTGGGGCATAGCCGTCCTTTATGCGGGTGTTACGGGTTAGCTAGTTGGCTCTACTCCTATTTTTAGGCAGGGGGGGCCGATTGGTTGATTTGGGGCGCTCGTTGGGCAGGTTGATTGCTCCTCTTCTCCTGCCAGTCCTGGAGCTCAATATCTATTACATCCTGTATTCTACTCACCCTTTGAATGTTTTGTTGGGCCTTTCTCGCGGCGGCTGCCTGGCGGTGTCATCGCAGGGTTAAGCATATTTGTTTGCCCTGCGGTGGCACAGTCATGTGACTGCCGTGGAGTGGGCCTCTTATGATGGAGATTGAGACATATCCTCTTATAATGAAACATATCCTCTTATAATGTGTACTTGTTCTGTTGTGTTTTTGTATGTGTCCTTTATTTAATTTTTTTGTTGTGTGTTATGTGTTCTGATTCTGAATTACGTTGCACAACATGTGGGACCCTTTCGAAAACGAGATGCTGTATCTCAATGTGGTTTTCCCAATAATTAATTTCAATAATTGTCTGTTTGATGACTGACTAATGGCATACTAAGTGTGTGTGTGTGTGTGTGTGTGTGTGTGTGTGTGTGTGTGTGTGTGTGTGTGTGTGTGTGTGTGTGTGTGTGTGTGTGTGTGTGTGTGTGTGTGTGTGTGTGTGCGTGTGTGTGTGTGTGTGAGTGTGAGTGTGTGTGTGTCCGTGTGTGTGTGTTTGTGTGTGAGCGTGTGTGTGTGTGTGTGTGTGTGTGTGTGTGTGTGTCTGTGTGTGTCCATGTATTCCAGGCTCTGATGTCCCTGTTTGTTCTGGCCTCCAAAGATGGCTGGGTCAACATCATGTACCACGGACTAGATGCTGTGGGCATAGACCAGCAGGTAACAAACACACACACACACACACACACACACACACACACACACACAGACACACACACACACACACCACACACACACACACACACACACACACACACACACACACACACACACACACACACACACACACACACACACACGCCACTTGCAAAGTGAACATAGTCCCACTGGGATTGTCGTTATTTGAAAATCTATTAAGACTTCTATTAGAAAGAGCATTATTCTGCATACGTCAGCTTTTTAATCCATCACGCCACTGAATGACTAATCCTATTTCCACTCCACACTGTACTTTTAATGGCGAACACTTTTCCAAATTGAAAAACGTCTTCTCCTCTGTCACGTGTGCTTGGTTTCCCTCTCCCGAGAACATCTCCTGACCAAGCTTTCCTCTCTCGTCCAAATCTTTTCTTTCTCCTGCTGACCGTCCACCTCCCTGCCACCTGTTCCGCCTCACTGCTTCTCTCTTTAAATCTGACCTCTTTTCTTCTTGTCCTTTTCACCCAATTGCTCTTTCCCTCCTCGTTCTCTCCTTCCCCTCCTCTCTTGCTTCACTTCTTTTCACGCTCCTGTTCCTTCATTCTTATTTCTGTCCTTCTCCTTGTCTCTCCCTCTGTCCTTTTCATTAATCTTCTCCCTCCTCACCTCTCATCTAATCCCCTCTTCTCCCGTCCACCCCTTTCCTCTCTTCTCCTCTACTTCCACTGTCCATCTCTCCACTTCTCACTCCTCTCACTCTCCTCCCTCCTCCTCTCTGCTCCACCGTCTTCCTCTCCTCCCCCCCTTTCTCCACTCCCCATCTCCTCTCACCTCACTATCTCCCTCCTCCTCTCCTTTCTCCTCCATCTCCTCTTTTCCTCAACTCTCTCTCCTCTCTTCTCTCTCATCTCTCTCCTCCACTCTTGCCTCCCTTCTATATCTCCTCCCTCTCTCTCCTTTCTCCCCTCCCTCCTCATCATCTCTTGTGTCTTATTTTCCTCTCCTCTTCTCTCTCCTCTCTCCTCCTCTCTCTCCACTCTTCTCTCTCCTCCCTCTCTCTCCTCCCCTCTCTCCTATCTTCTCTTTCTCATCCTCTGTCTCATCCCTCCTCCCGTGTTTGTCCGGCGCAGCTAATTAATATGTGGGCAAAGGGGGGCGTCTCGCCTTCCAAACCCCCATTCCCCTAGCTAGCAGCAACTGTAGCTAGAGCCCACACCCCTCCCCCTTCCCTACTGCAACTGTGGACTAGGGTCAAACTTTCCCAACCCCTCCCCCTCCCTCCGAATCGCAGAGACGCACTACCCTGGTAGGTAGGGCCTTGTTGATCTGCAGCGGACTATGCATAGAGCTGTCTCAAGACATACTGTAGTCGGCATGTTTTCAACAAATGTACATGCTTGTTTTGAATTTATGTGTGCCATTATTACTGTCAAATGTAATGATTGTGAAATATTTGTATAATGAGGCTATGGCTGTATGTGTATATCACCGAATTTCCCCAAGGGGATTAATAAAGCTCATCCTTATCCTTATCCTTATTCTCTCTCATATCTCCTCCTCTCTCTCTCTCCTCCTCTCTCCTCTCCTCCTCTCTTCTCTCCTCCTCTCTTCTCTCTCCCCTCCCTCTCTCATCTCCTCCCTCTCTCCCCTACATTCTCTATCTCCTCATCTCTCTCCTCTCTTCTTTTTCTCCTCCTCTCTCCTCCTCTCTTCTCTTTCCCATCACTCTCTCTCCTCTCCTCCCTCTCTCCTATCTTCTATCTCCTCCTCTCTCTCCCCTCTCTCCTCTCTTCTCTCCCTCCTCCTCTCTCGTCTCCTATCTCCTCCTCTATTCTCTCTCCCCTCCATCTCTATCCTCTCCTGCCTCGCTATCCTCCTCTCTCTCCTCTCTCTAATCTCTCTCCTCTCTTCTCTCTATCATATCTTCTCTCTCCTATCTCTCTTCCTCTCTCCTCCTCTCTTCTCTCTCCCCTCCCTCTATCTCCTCTCTTATCTCTCCTCTCTTCTCTGTCCTCATCTCTCTCCTCTCTATCTTCCTCTCTCTCCTCTATATCCTCTCTTTCCTCTCTTCTCTCTCTTCTCTCTTCTCTCTCTCCCCCTCTCCCCACTCTTCTCTCTTCCCTCCCTCTCTCTCCTCTCCTCTCCTCCCTTCTCTCTCTTCATTATCTCCTCCTCTCTCTCTCCTCTCTCTCCTCTCTCTCTCATCTCTCTCCTCTCTCTCCTCTCTATCTTCCTCTCTCTCCTCTATATCCTCTCTTTCCTCTCTTCTCTCTCTCCTCTCTCTCCTCCTCTCTTCCCTCCATCTCTCTCCTCTCCTATCATCCATCTCCTCTCTTCTATCTCTCCATTATCTCCTCATCTCTCTCCTCTCTATCCTCCTCTATCCCATCCATCACTATCCTCTCTCTCCCCTCCCTCTCTCTCCTCTCTTATCTCTCCTCCCTCTCTCTCCTCTCTATCATCTGCTCTCTCCTCCTCTATTATCTCTCCCCCCCTCTCTCTCCTCTATCTCCCCCTCTCTCCTCCTCCCTCTCTCCTCTCTCTCCTCCCTCTCTCTCCTCTCTCTCCTCCTCTCTCTCCTCCTCTCTTCTCTCTCCCCTCCCTCTCTCTCCTCTCTCTCCCCCTATCTCCTCCTCTCTCCTCTCTCTCTCTCCTCTCTCTCCCCCTCTCTCCTCCTCTCTCTCTTCTCTCCCCTCCCTCTCTCTCCTCTCCTCCCTCTCTCTCCTCCTCCCTCTCTCCTCTCTCTCCTCCTCTCTCTCCTCTCTCCCGTCCCTCTCTCTCCTCTCTCTCCCCCTCTCTCCTCCTCTCTCTCTCCTCCTCTCTCCCCCTCTATCCTCCTCTCTCCCCTCCCTCTCTCTCCTATCCTCCCTCTCTCTCCTCCTCCCACTCTCTTCTCTAGCCGTTCATCAACAACAACCCCTGGATGCTCCTGTACTTCATCTCCTTCCTCCTCATCGTCAGCTTCTTCGTGCTCAACATGTTCGTGGGCGTGGTGGTGGAGAACTTCCACAAGTGCCGGCAGAACCAGGAGGTGGAGGAGGCCAAGCTGAGGGAGGAGAAACGCCACAGACGCCTGGAGAAGAAGAGGAGGAGTAAGAGAGAGAAAGATAAAGGGGGCAGGGGGGCAGTAGGGGAAGGAGGCGGAGAGAGGTTGGGGGGGAGAACAAGGGAGGATAATCAATTAAGTATGGATGGAGGAATTTGCCCACTGGTGTATGTCACTACCACACTACAGAAGGTTAACCCTTTCATTACCACACTACAGAAGGTTAACCCGTTCACTACCACACTACAGAAGGTTAACCCTTTCACTACCAAACTACAGAAGGTTAACCCTTTCACTACCACACTACAGAAGGTTAACCCTTTCACTACCACACTACAGAAGGTTAACCCTTTCACTACCACACTATAGAAGGTTAACCGTCTGTAGTGTGGTAGTGAAAGGGTTAACCTTATCTAGTGTGGTTGTGAAAGGGTTAACATTTTGTCGTGTGGCAGTGAAAGGGTTAACCTTCCGTATTGTCACAGTGAAAGGGTTAACCATTTGCTAGTGTAGTAGTGAAAGGGTTAAATGAAACACAGGCAAGAGAGTGATGGAGAGGAAGCAGCGATCTTGCTTACAATTATGTAAATAAAGCACTAATCGACAAAAGGATAAAGGGTACAAATTGTACGTTACAGTATGTTATAGCCATTAGTAGTATATGTACATATTTCATCGGACATGTACAATATGTACATATTACAAATAAATACATATTACATTATTCAAAAGATTTAAGCTTTTAACGTTTTCAGAAAACCTTTGCGTTCCCCTGCTGGGGAGCAAACCAGGGGCACTCGCATGAGAGGCAAGTGCCTTCACCTCAAGACTACCGAGACACACTTTTGTGATAACCTCGCCCAAACCCTAACCTTAACCACACTGTTACCTTAAACTAACCCTAACCTTAACCGTAACCTTAACCACACTGTTACCTTAAACTAACCCTAACCTTAACCATAACCTTAACCACACTGTTACCTTAAACTAACCCTAACCTTAACCGTAACCTTAACCACACTGTTACCTTAAACTAACCCTAACCTTAACCATAACCCTAACCACACTGTTACCTTAAACTAACCCTAACCTTAACCGTAACCTTAACCACACTGTTACCTTAAACTAACCCTAACCTTAACCGTAACCTTAACCACACTGTTACCTTAAACTAACCCTAACCTTAACCGTAACCTTAACCACACTGTTACCTTAAACTAACCCTAACCTTAACCGTAACCTTAACCACACTGTTACCTTAAACTAACCCTAACCTTAACCGTAACCTTAGCCACACTGTTACCTTAAACTAACCCTAACCTTAACCGTAACCTTAACCACACTGTTACCTTAAACTAACCCTAACCTTATCCGTAACCTTAACCACACTGTTACCTTAAACTAACCCTATCCGTCTGTCTGATTGAAGCACACACATTGATAAGTGGCAAACAAATAAGCTCCCCAGCGTATAATAGTATAATAGCAGAAATGGTTTATAAAGGCACTTTCTTACAATGGTTGTGTAAATGGTAAATGGCTGCTTTTTTTTTATATAGCGCTTTTATCCAAAGCGCTTTACAATTTGTTACTCACATTTTACCCATTCACTCACACATTCACACACAGATGGCGGAGGCAACCATGCAAGGTGCCAACCTGCTCATCGGGAGCAATTAGGGGTTAAGTGTCTTGCTCAAGGACACATCGACACGCTGCCCGGGAGGAGCGGGAATCGAACCGGGAACCTCCGGATTGCCAGACGACTGCTCTACCTCCCGAGCTACTGTGTGTGTTGGTCTTGTCTCTCATCATGCAATGAGATCCTGGCAATGCCATCCGAGTAATGTTAGGAAAATGTTGATTTTGTCTGATTTTGTCAGCCACTAAACAAATAGCGATAAACAGGGCCGCGATTAATCGGTCGGCCAATTTAATTGGCTGATATTGGCCTATCACAGACATATCGGTGTCGGCGGATATGTTGGCCGATAGGTAGATGTGGTTTAACCTTCTGTATTGTCGCAGTGAAAGGGTTAACCCTTTGGTAGTGTGGTAGTGAAAGGGTTAGTAGAGAAGCACATCAGACGTTTTGCCAGTGACTTCACTCATTATGTTGTTTTTTTATATACCTGCCTATTACCTAAATATAAAGATAAATTGATCATTAGTGAAGATTAAGCTATTTAGAATAATAATATAGAATAAACAAACTCTGTTATCTCACCCGGTCGCCTATATTCGAATACCAACCGTTTTGTGCGTTTTGCTAATCTGATTGGCCACTGACGTTTCTGGTCATGTGACATGTGCACCAATCGTGTGACGGCAAGTTCTTTCGCCGGTTAAGCTTAGGCGCTCTTTCGAAGTTGGTTAAGGTTAGAGTTTGTCTTGGAGCAGGGCGATAGAACGCCAGCCCTGATTCCAAACTCTAACCTTAACCAACTTCGAAAGAGTCGCCTAAGCTTAACCAGTGATAAACTAGGCGTTAGGTAGTTTGCTGCTGGTCGGGGCGGAAATGGGCGCGTCACGAGATTGGGCACACATGTCACATGACCAGAAACGTCAGTGGCCAATCAGATTCGCAAAACGCACAAAACGGTTGGTATTCGAATAGACGCCACCCGGTCCCCTCACTTCTGCCCTTTGATCGCTGTATTCTCTAGTCTTCATTAGCTACTATTCCTGCTTTCTCTTGCCCCCCCTCCCTCCTTTTCTCTCCATCATGTGTTTTCTCTCCCCCCTGCCAACTCCCTGAGTCGTCCTCCCCCTCCTTACTCTTCTCTCCTCGTTCTTCCTTTTCTTTTCTTCACTGTTCCTCCCTCTCCTCCTAATTGTGCTCATCACTCCTGTCCTCCTTTCTCCATCCTCCACTCTATACCTCTTGTCCTCTCCACCCCTCTTCCTCCCCTCTCTCCCCTTCTCCTCCATTCCTCCATTGCTCCCTCTCTTCTAACACCATCCCTCCGTCCTTCCCTTCATCACTCCCTCCATTGCCTCTCCCTTACCTCTGTCCATCTCCCCTCATTCCTCCTCTCTCCTCTCCTCTATCTCCCTACAGCCCTCCCTCTCTTTTCTTCCTTTCTATCCCTCTCTCCATCCTCCCATTTCCCTTCCCCCCTACATACCTCTCCTCTCCCTCCCACACTCCCTCCTTTGTGTACTTTCACTCCTCTTCCTCCAACCCAGCTAATTTTAAACGTTTCTTCCCTCCCTTCCTCTCTCTCTCTCCCTCTCTTCCTCTCTCTGTTCCTCTCTCTCTCTCCCTCTCTTCCTCTCTCTCCCTCTCTTCCTCTCTCTCTTCCTCTCTCTCTCTCTCTCTCTCTCTCTCTCCCTCTCTTCTCTCTCTCCCTCTCTTCCTCTCTATCTTCCTCTCTCTCTCTCTCTCCTCTCTTCCTCTCTCTCTTCCTCTCTCTCTCTCCATCTCTTCCTCTCTCTTCCTCTCTCTTCCTCTCTCCCTCTCTTCCTCTCTCTCCCTCTCTCT